>NC_043706.1:13076488-13078594 GCF_006229205.1 Suricata suricatta | reverse complement strand
TTTTTTTTTTTTAGTGAAGAATGCTCATTAACTGACTCACCAGAGATGGTTCATTTGTGTATCATTGAGAAACTTTCTTGATAATTCCTTCTTAAATCATAGATGATCCATTGTCAAGCCTCCTCCCAATTCAGGTTCAGAGAAAGGTAATTCCAGTACTTACCCTCAGAGCTGTCATATGCTTTTTGAAATGCTATATATATGTATATATAGCAAGGCATCTCAATACAAATTTCTTCTCACAAAGACCAAAGCAAACCCTCACATAAAACTTTTTGGGTCTTAAATATCTGTCTCTTGGTACCTTTTCTATTTTCAAGTGCCAACATAAGGGAGTGGAGATTTAAACTTCTGCCGAGGCCAGATCTACTGCTGGTGTCAGCTTCTCTGCTGACTGTGGGGTGGCTCTCTGGTGAATGTCCCCTTTTCGGGGCTGCCATGGGATTTCTGTCACAAGCTTAGTGGAGAAGAACGATGGATGTCTGCTGTGCCCCACACGATGGCCGTTCCGCAGCCAACCAATTCTCCCTGGCATCTTTCTATAACAAAGCTTTAGAAGGACTCCATTTACTGTTCTCAAATGGAGTTCTTGCGGGACATGGACTATCGACATATGCAATGGGTAAAACCTTAACAATATTTATTTTCCCTGGAATGTAAAGAAGACAGGAAAGGAGTTGGACTTATAATAAATGTTGGGTATTCCAACCTGAATGCTCAGCACGACCACGGTGGAAGGCAGAATGCGGCAGTCAGAGGTGTCACCTGTCAGTGTGACTGTGTGACAACTATCAGAGCAGGTGGGTGGGGGGTGTTGTGTGTGGAATGTTGCATAACACTTGGTTAAATTCCAAACAAACCTAAGCGCTTCTCTTGATTTATACAGTCGGTGTATTTTTGGAAAATTCATTGATTAAAAACCATGCCAAAAATATATTTGGGGCTTTTATGTGAAACAGAGTAGAAGTCACTGCTCATAAAATTAGAAATGCTTCCCCTAATTTTTTTAATTGTGAAAAATTTGAAACGTAAAAGAGTTAAAAGAATAGCAAAATAAATACTGGCGTATGCTCTCCAACCAAGTTCAGCCTTTTTTCCCCCTCTAGATTCATTTGAAAGTGGTTGCAGAGTGGTGCCTGGGTGGCTTGGTCAGTTAAGGGTTCGACTTTAGCTCAGGTCATGATCTCCAGTTTCATGAGCTCGAGTTCCCCACATCGGGCTCTGTGCTGACAGCTCAGAGCTTGGATCCTGCTTTGGATTCTGTGTCTCCCTCTCTCTGCCCTTCCCTTGCTCACTCACACTTTGTCTTTCTGTCTCTCAAAAGTAAATAAACATTTAAAAATTTTAGAAACCGGTTACAGATATCACAATTTATTTCAGTATGCAACTTCTAAAGAATAAGGACATTTTTCTCTCATAATTGTAATTCTGTTATCCCACCTAAGAAAATTAATAATAGTGTCATAATCTTATCTAATATTTAGTCCAGATGCAAAATTCTCCAATTGACTAGAAAATTACTTTCATAGCTGTGATTTTAAAACATCAGGATCAACCAACATTAATCTGTTGTATTTGTTTATGTTTTACTAGTTTCTTTTAGTCTAGAACAATCTCTCCACCTTCCCTCTCTCCCACGAGATATATATTTTTTGAAGAATCCAAGCCTTGTTTTGTACAATGTGTCACATTCTAAGTCCTGTAACTTTTTGACATCACTGCCATTAATCTTTGAAGCAACTTTGCTTTTCTCTCCCTAGAATTGGGATTTGCCATTTATCCAAAGTTATTTATTTATTTATTTATTTATTCATTTATTCATTTATTTATTCTAGTGGGGTACACATTTTAGAAACCAAAATCTGGGAAGCAGCTGTGATCATTGTTTTGAGGGTGTCCCTCTCAGCCAATAGAGCTAGGACTACATCAGCATTTTTCATAATTGAGTTGATATACTATTTCCAGTTTGAATGGAATATTCCAGAAATTTCCCCTTTATTGTATATATATGTATCTCTTAGGCTGAAAAATTTTATTTCTTATAGCTTTAATGTATCTACTTATGTGCTATCTTCTATAATATTTTTTAAAATCCTTAAAAATATA
>NC_043706.1:13074985-13076388 GCF_006229205.1 Suricata suricatta | reverse complement strand
ACCGGCTTGGGCTCAGGTCATGACCTCATGGTTTGTGGGTTCGATCCCCACATCAGGCTCTGTGCTGACAGCTAGCTCAGAGCCTGGAGCCTGCTTTAGATTCTGTATCTCTCTCTCTTTGACCCTTCCCTGCTCACACTGTCTCTCTGTGTCTCTCAAAAACAAACTATAAACATTAAAAAAAAAAAATCGGGCATGGCAGAAGCCATCACGGAAAAGGCTGCTTTTGTGGAGAGAGATAAAAACAGAGCCCTCTGTGCAGCAAGGTCATTATAATAAGGTCAAAGACATCATTCCTCCTCCTAATACAATGCCAGAGCTGGAGAATTGCCCTCTTGAAGAGGCAGAAAGAAAATGCTACATAGATGCATTCTGCTTAAAAGGTATCTAACAATACTAAAGTCAGGCATAGGTCTTATGGGTGTTAGGATTCTAACAAGTACAGAGAGGTTGGCTGGTTTTGTCTACTTATATGTTTTGTGCCCAGGATCTGGACTTGTTTTCCCCCTCCCCTGCCTCTTCCCTACCCACAGCAGCAAGGCTGTGGACCCCTGACCTAGGCACAGCTTGCCTGATGCTCCAACCTCTGATTCTGACTCTCATCCAAGCACACGAACCCTGCTTTCAATGACAATGCTCACCAGCAACAGTGTCCCCCAACTGGACTGTTTCTGTGGCATGACCTTGAAGCCGCTCAGCTTCCACTGGCTCCTAACTGCATTCTGACCTTGTCCTTTGGCTCTCCCATCCTTCTGAGCATGTCTCAATATTCTCGTGAAGGGTGTGTAGAGATAAGTAAGTTTTTAGACAGGAGAGAACAGGTGAAGGTAAGCCATGTAAAGCCCTGCTCAACCTTCAAGAGAGACATGATTGATGGGCAGCTGTGGGGAAAAAAGACGTGAAGAGAACAATGAGAAATAGAATCAATGCGAGACAATTTAAAAGACAAAATCTATTTGGAGGACCAACAAGGAGCCCACAGAAAATATCGACAGAGGGATACTGGGGGAGGGGAAGTCACCCAAAGACAGGAGGTCAAGGTGCACAGGGAAAGCCAGAAAGGAGGAAATGGCAGAAGAAAACTACCTTGAAAAAGATGAAAATGTATCAACTGATGCAAAAAAGGTCTGGATAAATCTAGAATAAATAGTTCATAAAAATTTAAAAAAGTGGAAAAATTTACTCAGATGTGTTCATAAAAAAGAAGAAGGAGGAAGGAAATATTAAAAAGACATCTGGGTAAATGTTTGTAGCTTTGTGTTAAAAATAATTATGTCCACTGTAAATGTAATACTGGAATATAGGGGAAAAAAATGAAGGGAAATTTTCTATCATCCTATTAAGCCTAACAAGCTTATTAGCATGTTGGCAGGTGATTTTTTTTATTACATATGATTTTATTT
>NC_043706.1:13073600-13074885 GCF_006229205.1 Suricata suricatta | reverse complement strand
TATTACATTTACAGTGGACATAATTATTTTTAACACAAAGCTACAAACATTTACCCAGATGTCTTTTTAATATTTCCTTCCTCCTTCTTTTTTATGAACACATCTGAGTAAATTTTTCCACTTTTTTTATTTTTGTGAACTATTCTAGATTTATCCAGACCTTTTTTGCATCAGTTGATACATTTTCATCTTTTTCAAGGTATGTTTTCTTCTGCCATTTCCTCCTTTCTGGCTTTCCCTGTGCACCTTGACCTCCTGTCTTTGGGTGACTTCCCCTCCCCCAGTATCACTCTGTCGATATTTTCTGTGGGCTCCTTGTTGGTCCTCCAAATAGATTTTGTCTTTTAAATTGTCTCGCATTGATTCTATTTCTCATTGTTCTCTTCGCATCTTTTTTCCCCACAGCTGCCCATCAATCGTGTCTCTCTTGAAGGTTGAGCAGGGCTTTACATGGCTTACCTTCACCTGTTCTCTCCTGTCTAAAAACTTACTTATCTCTACACACCCTTCACGAGAATATTGAGACACGCTCAGAAGGATGGGAGAGCCAAAGGACAAGGTCAGAATGTAGTTAGGAGCCAGTGGAAGCTGAGCGGCTTCAAGGTCATGCCACAGAAACAGTCCAGTTGGGGGACACTGTTGCTGGTGAGCGTTGTCATTGAAAGCGGGGTTCGTGTGCTTGGATGAGAGTCAGAATCAGAGGTTGGAGCATCAGGCAAGCTGCGCCTAGGTCAGGGGTCCACAGCCTTGCTGCTGTGGGTGGGGAAGAGGCAGGGGAGGGGGAAAACAAGTCCAGATCCTGGGCACAAAACATATAAGTAGACAAAATCAGCCAACCTCTCTGTACTTGTTAGAATCCTAACACCCATAAGACCTATGCCTGACTTTAGTATTGTTAGATACCTTTTAAGCAGAATGCATCTATGTAGCATTTTCTTTCTGCCTCTTCAAGAGGGCAATTCTCCAGCTCTGGCATTGTATTAGGAGGAGGAATGATGTCTTTGACCTTATTATAATGACCTTGCTGCACAGAGGGCTTTGTTTTTATCTCTCTCCACAAAAGCAGCCTTTTCCGTGATGGCTTCTGCCATGCCCGATTTTTTAAAAAAATGTTTATAGTTTGTTTTTGAGAGACACAGAGAGACAGTGTGAGCAGGGAAGGGTCAAAGAGAGAGAGATACAGAATCTAAAGCAGGCTCCAGGCTCTGAGCTAGCTGTCAGCACAGAGCCTGATGTGGGGATCGAACCCACAAACCATGAGGTCATGACCTGAGCCCAAGCCGGT
>NC_043706.1:12993773-13073500 GCF_006229205.1 Suricata suricatta | reverse complement strand
CAATAGAGCTAGGACTACATCAGCATTTTTCATAATTGAGTTGATATACTATTTCCAGTTTGAATGGAATATTCCAGAAATTTCCCCTTTATTGTATATATATGTATCTCTTAGGCTGAAAAATTTTATTTCTTATAGCTTTAATGTATCTACTTATGTGCTATCTTCTATAATATTTTTTAAAATCCTTAAAAATATAATATCATTAGTACTACTGACAATAAATCTTCTCAATCAAGTTTAAGATTTTTTTACATATAACTTTGCCCTTAGAGGGGTGCCTGGGTGGCTAAGTTGGCTGAGCGTCTGACTCTTATTCTCGGCTCAGATCATGATCTCACAGTTCGTGAGCTCGAACCCTGAAAGGGACTTTGTGCTGGTAATGGGGAGCCTGCTTGGGATTCTCTCTCTCCCTCTTTTTCTGCCCCTCCCCCCCAAATAAATAAATAAACATTTAAAAATTTTTACATGCCCCTGAGAATGAATTCATTGTCAGAGAGTCGTATTCAAAAGTTCCTAGGAAAAAAAAAGTTACTAGAAAGAATTCTCTTTGCCATTAGTTTTATGTTATGGTCATGGCTGGGTTTATTGTTTCTCTCTGTATTCAGTTTTGATTTTTTACTTTTGACTTAAGTTTTAAAAAATAGGCAAAATGCATAGTTTAAAAGCTAAAACTATTATTGATTATTGATTTATTGACCAAGTGGTGAATTCAGGGCATGATATCGGTGACCTTGAGGGCAGTAGGGGGGGGTGGTCAGAATAATGGTATGAGCCCAGTCCACTGTGGTTTGAGAGGGCCTTTCTTCTGATCTTTGACCCAGATGGAGTTCCCTGGTGAGACAGGGTGTACAGGGGATCCTAAAGAGATTGGGGTCCCCTCTATGGTATATCATTGTAACTTATTGAGAGTGACCCCTAACCCTTGAAGTTACTCTCTTATTCCCTTATCCTCTATTTGGTGTAGGTTCCCCGGGAGACTCCCTAGACATGGAGGGGGCCTCCCATATATTAGTTCAGAGCGGGAGAAACCTTGAGTTCCTGGTGTGCAATGGACATGCAGGAGGGCCAGGGGCAACAGGTCTGGCCATGGGAGGTCTGTTTCCTGACAGATCTTGGCTAAGTTTCCCTTTAGGGTGCAATTCATTTGCTCTACTTTCCCTGAGCTTTGAGGCTGGTAAGCAGCGTGAAGCTTCCACGTGATGTTGAGGGAGTTGGTTAAAGTGTGTATGATGTCCTCCATGGATGCGCATCCATTATCACTGTGGATTGTGGCCGGCAGGCCGACCCGGGGGACAAGTTCTTTTAGGAGGACTTTAGCTGCCTCCTGGCTCCATTCTGTCCTGGTAGGGAAAGCTCCCACCCATCCAGAGTATGTACAGAGTATTACCAGGAGGTCTTTAAACACTCCACTTGGCTGGACACCTGTAAAGTCTATTTCTAGATCTTAAAAGGGGGTCCTTGGGGTCACAGCACAGATCAGACATTATTTCTGGCGCAAGTCACACACTGTCTGCTTATTGCTCAACATAATGCTGGCAGCTGGCTGATGTAGTATTGCATTTTTGAGGAGGGCCTCAAATGCAGTTTTTCCTAGATGGGTGAGTTTATGGTATTCACCAGCTACATGCCCTCCGAGGGCTGCTGGCATGAAGATGCCCCCATCTAGCAGTTTCCACCATCCTTCCTTGGTCTGGGTGGCCCCCTCAATTTCAGCCAATTTCTTTTATAGTATATTTTGGTAGCATAGTCTCTGCTGGGGGTGTCAGAGTCATAGAAAGGGAGGGGACCTTATCTGCCTGCCTAATGCTGCTACTTTAGCTGCCTCATCCGCCAGGCGATTTCTCCTTGCAGTAGGCGCATTGATCCCTTGCTAAGGAGGTCCTGGGCTTCCCCCCTTTTGAAGGTGGGATCTTGTCCATCCTTTTGTAGTCCTTTTCCTTTAAAGCAGTGGTGAGGAGGCTGACCTTTTCCCTCAACTTTTTCTCAGCTTCCCTCTTAGCAGTGTCCTCCCTGTTCATGTAGACCTTGTTAGCAACCTCGATCAACTACTTGATGTTCACTCCACTAAAACTCTCAAGTTTTTGGAGCTTCGTTCTGATATCTGGGGTGGCTTGGGCCACGAAAGAGGTGTTTACCATCTGTTGGCTTTCTTGTATCTCAAGATCTTATGGGGTGTAAATGCAGTAAGCCTCTCACATAGCCTCTCATAATAATCCCCCGAGAGTCCCCTTGCTGCTGGGTGACTGAGGATATCTTGGTCATTTCAAGGGCTTCTTAGCCCCTGCTTGGATCCCCCAGAGGAGAGCCTCTCAGTACCAGCGGATGTGGACTTGTCCTTCTTCTGTAGTGAAGTCCCACATAGGACGTTCTTCAGATGTGGTAGTTCTAGACCAGGTGCCAGGATCAACAACCTGGCTGGTGCGTGTTCCTCAAGGTATTGCCGAGCTCCTCTCATAATTTCTCCATCTCTCCCCAGTGTTAAATAAAGTGTGGAGCAGCTGTTGGCAGTCTTCCCAAATTGGTCAGTGGGTATGGAAGAGGGACTCCATTAGGTCTATTATTGCCTACTGTCTTCCAGAATATGATGGTGTGTCAGGTTTTCAATTGAGGAGATCATTGGTGGAGAAAGGCCGGTAATACATCATCAAGTGGCCAGGGTGGGTTCTATTTTTTATCATGTCTCTCAGGTTTTGTCATCTCTTGTATCAGCTGGAGAGCACCTCACCTGGCGAAGGGTGCAATTTGGCCACTGGTCTGGGGGAGAAAGAATATTGTCGAGTCTGGAGGTGGTGGGCAGGCTGAAGGTGGCAGAGTATTGGGAGCCAGGGAGGTCAGGTGCTGAAGGTCTTGGGGGAGCATATGGCGGAGGCAAAATTGCTTCTTCCTTTGAATTATGGGTGGGAACTTGAGGAGGTCAGGACCTCTGTACCCTAGATTGTCCCTGTTCATTGCAGGTAAATTGCACTCAAGTGGAGAAGGTTTGGTCAGTCTCTAATCAGAAGTTGATATACGGGAACCGATCAGGGTAACCTGGGTCTCCAGACACAGTGGGCCATTGGGACATCTAAGGTTCCCTCCAAAGGCCATCCTACCCCAAAAGTTGGCCATTTCAACTCACATAGTGTCCTTAATTTGCTGGGGGTCATCTTAATTCCATAGTTTCCTGAAAACCCTTCTCAAAGTTTTCAATCATACTTTTTTTTTTCTTTTACTGTTTTTATTTATTTGAGAGAGAGAAACAGCAAGAGCAGGGGAGGGTCAGAGAGAGAGGGAGACACAGAATCTGAAGACAGGTTCCAGGCTCTGAGCTGTCAACACAGAGCTTGATGCGGAGCTTGAACCCACGAACTGAGATCATGACCTGAGCTGAAGTTGGATACCTAAACAACTGGGCCAGCCAGGTGCCCCTCAATCATTCTTTCAAGAACTGTGGGTTTGCTCTGTCCCAACCCCATAATGTTCCCGTGAGGTGGTGTCACAAAGACAGACAAAGGGGTAGGGGTGCCCCCTCTAGTGAGACCAGTCAGATGCCCATCTGGCCATGTCCTGAAGGAACTTAGGTGATGCTTAACCGTAGGGGTCTCAGCTTGGTGACTTACAATCGGAAACTATTCTAATGCCGTCAGAGACTGTATGCCGTTCACCACAGAATTGCAGATGGCCCACTCAAACTCTGTAGGCTTTTGGGGATCTTAAGGATGCCTGCCCGTGGAGCCACAGAATCAAACTTGGCAGGCAAGCCAGACGGAGTCACACACTCACACATACACCAGAGGTTATTACACCCTCTCCCACAGAATTTCTACAGATGAGACCACTGGGTTCTCCAGGGCGTGATCAGCTTCCCCTTCCACCACTGTGGGTGGGCCGGACAGATGGGCGCCCCAACAGAGAGACCTCTGAAGTCTCTGGGGAGTGCTCAGGTCCCCCCTTCCACTGCTAAGGGTAGGCTATGGGGTGGAGTGGGGCCTGCCCAAGAAGGAGCTGGAGACAGCCAACATTCAGGCCTGTCTCGCTTTCTCCTTCGTGATTCCTCGCTCTGTCACTGCCTGGCCATTTTTCCACACTGGTGGCAACAACAGACCAGTGCGGCTGGGTTTCCTGGTCAGGGAACCAAACATTACAGAATCTGGTCTGGATCTCCCGGTGGAAGAACCAAGAGGCACTAAAAGATCTTCAAGGGAGGAGGTTTATTTTACACCAGTGGGGAGAGGAGATCATTCTCCAGAGGTCTGAGCCCAGAGCACCAGCGGAGGGACCAATTTATAGCCTGTTACTTCCGCTCGTCATCCATTAGGGACAGGTTTTTTCTCATTAGTCCTGCCGGCCATCTTATTACAGATTTTCCCTAGCAGTAGGATTTTTTGGGTCAAACCTGGAGGTAGCATTTTAGGTGTTGTTAAATTCTTCCCCACAGAAATGTCACCATTTTGCCTTCTCACTAGCTATACATGAGAGAATGGGATAGAGAAGTTTTCCATCTACACAAACATCCAACATTATATTTTAAAAGCCACGAGGGATATGGGACGGTTCTTTATCAGGTCCTGTGCCTCCACCTGCTAACTGCCAAGAATCACGCTCACATTGTGACAATCTAAGACTCCTGCATACATTTGCAAAATGGCCTGGTGAGAACCTTGCTCCGGATTACCGTAAAAAAATTACCCTTTGAAGTAAGGCAGGTCTCTGGAGAGCTGTGTGCCTGGGCCACATGTTTTTTTGTTTTGTTTTGTTTTGTTTTGTTTTTTGCTTTTACTGATTATCACCTGGCGTTATTCTTTTGCCCACATGGACGAACATGAAGTGGAGTGACCATATGCTGCTGCTCCTTAGACCTTCTGTAGGGATGCTCTTGCTCCCATCATCCTGCAGGGCAATGTCTCCAAGCATGCTCGGGGAAATGTCTATCATGTATCCATCCCAGGAGGAGACTTATTTCTCTTTCCATTGTCTTCTGATCACGAATCACAAACTTGACCTTGCTCTCTGGTTTGTAATAGAAGCTAGACCAATCTGTGTTCTACATCTAGCTCGTGGGTAAGATTTTATGATTTGTGTTTTAGAATGAACCTCCCCCTAGATTCATCTAATTTTCCTATGTACTTCATTTCTTTGTTTTCCTGACTTACCAAATTTAAGATCAGTGGGATTATATGATCTTCTAAATGGCACTAAAAAATACAAATTAAACCCCACCCCTGTCCCCCTCCTGATTATTGTTAGGATTTTACATGTAGAGGACTTAGCCCATGCCTGGTTAGGAGGAGGAAAACATTACATTTTTGTCCTTACGTTTTTCCATCTCTTTCCCTCACAGCACACCCTGCCCCCATCACAGATCTGTTCCCTGTGACTAAAGATAATGTTCGTGAATTATCTGGGTCCTCTGCTTGCCTTTTTATGCAGGTCCCCAGACAGGCTTTTGAATGTGAGCAGAATAGATCAAATATGTGCTTCTGTACTACAGGCTACATAGGATGTTACTTTCTCAGCAATAATCATTTTTTTTTCCTTTTAAGGAATGGATAGATGTTCTTATATCTGACTTCATATGTAAGTATCTGTGTATTAGGCAGGATTCTCCAGAGAAACAGAACCAATAGAATATATATAGAAAGACATTTGTTATAAGGAATTGGCTCATGCAGTTATGGAGGCTGAGAAGTCCCAAGGCCTTCAGTTGACAAGCTGCAGACCCAGGGGAGTGGATGGTGTCAGTTCCTGTCTGAGTCTAAAGGTCTGAGGACTAAGAGAACCTATGGTGGGTTTCTAGTATAAAGCTGGTAGGTTCAAGATCCAGGACGAGTAGATGTTTCTGTTCAAGTCCAAAGACAGTAAAAGCTGATATCCCAGCCCAGTGGAATTCAGGCAGGAGGAGTTTCCTCTCACTAGGCCTTTTTTTCCATCAGGACCTTCAACTGATTGAGTAAGGCCCACCCACATAGGGAGGGCCGTCTGCTCTACTCAGTTTACCAATTCAAATGTTAATCTCATCTGGAAACATCCTCCCAGATCCCCAAAGATTAATGTTTGTCTGAGTATCTGGGCACCCTGTGGCCCAGTCAAGTTGACATAAAAGTAACCATGACAATGAAGATCTCTGTAGGTCCAGAGTACAGCAGCTGCAACCTTAGGAAAGCATACCTTCCAGGTGGTTTATTGTAGCTGCCCTCCCCCACATCCTTATTTACCTTAGCCTTTCTCTTTCTACTCCCTCTTGCTGTCTAGCTGGCTCAGATGACTTAGAACACTGCAGCCCCTATGCAGCCACAACACCACTTGGCTAGATTTGTCACAATCATGATATTTTCTGGGAATGTATGCCTTTTAACTTTTCACTCTGCCTGGTACCTTTACTGTAAACTCAAGCCAGCAGTTTCCTCTTATTTATAATCCTAGAGATTTCTGTCCAAATATATCATTGATTACCTTGTTTCCAAGATACATTTCATACTCTTCCATCTCAGAAATCTGAAATCCTGGAGGATTTCTTGCAGAGAGTCCCAGGAGTCCTTGCGCATGCTTCCACTGGGTTCCCCCCTGAACACAGAGCACTCCAAGTAAAAACTGCTTCCTGCCTTCACACAACACACAAACTCATTGTGGGGTCTTGGAGAGGATGGGATCTTCCCATTCAAAAACTTTTTCAATGGAGTAACATGCACTAATAACAACTACTGGTGGTGTTGCCACTCAGACACTATATAATAGCTTCTTGTCATGGAGGATGATGGTTGTTGTACATCAGTAGTTTCTATGAATTAAAAAAACCATTTTATGGTCTTGCATTTGTTAAAAGTCTAAAGTTCCTTTGCCTCATATCATAGACCTTTTTTTAAGGGCAGAAGGGATCTGGTAGTTTTTCTGGTAACTTAAGCCACAGAGAGAAGTGACTAAAGCCACAGGGTTGGTCCCAGACAAAGCTGGGAACAGCATGCAGGTATTCTGGCTCTCACCACATGACACAGTGTGCCAAATGACTTACTGATGGTTGATGGTGTTTAAAAGTAACCCTCTTCCAACCTTCCTTCTTTCCAGAGTTTATTTCTTTTGATGATCTTAGAGAGAGAGAACAAGTAAAGGAGAGACAGGAAGAGAAGGAGACAGAATCGGAAGCAGGCTCCAGGCTTTGAGCTGTCAGCACAGAGCCCAATGCAGGGCTGAACCCACGAACAATGAGATCATGACCTTAACCCAAGTCAGACACTCAACTGACTGAGCCACCCAGCCGCCCCTCTTCTGATGATCTAGAAGTAGCAGACTGGCATTGCTTTTCGCATTTTTTTTTAAAGCCAAAAGTAGGGTTTGGGTATATTGAAGATGGAATCATGAGCTTCTGAAATACAAGAGGCACATAAAATTAAATAAAAAACAAACAAATATACATAGTGTAAAGTAAAGGAGTGTTTGGAGACCAGCCAGCCTTGCAGCTCAAGGGATTGAGTAAGACTAGGACCCACCAATTGGCTCCAGTCCCAGAGACACTGTAGTTTCTTGGCATTAAGAGATAGTGACCAAATTGGTGACTTAGCCATCTTTCTCTTCCTTGGATGGGATGCACGGAGAGGGTCCTGGGGTTCTTGTTTTGTGAGGGGGAGAGCTATAGAAGATGGCAGAAGCTCACAACTACCTTCTCCTCCTGGTCTGCACACTTCAAGATGTCTCTATCCACATTTATCGGATGACCTTAGGAAAGAGGTTGCTTCACCATAGCAGTCAGGGTACCTGTCCAATCACCGCCTCTCCAGATACACTGGGAACCTCCTAAAAAAGGTGACACAGGGGCACTGTATGCCAATGGGTGGACATTTGTGATCAGCTCTGCAAACAATACAGTCCAACAGAGGAGCATGTCTGAAACCCATGCTGACATGGAATTTAGCAGACTCTCAAAGATGTCTGGTTTTCTTTTTTGAGCTTGGGACTTGATAATTTTCTTGCAAAGGTTCCCCCCCCCCCATGTGCGTCAAAGTATTTTGTTTTTCAAGTATATCCAATTAACTTATTTTCCAAAATAATGGGAGGAATTTGCTATGCAAGCAATAAAAAAAATGTTTTCTGAAATGAATAATTCCAGGACTGTTTCTAGGACAACCAGGAGGATAAAATAAAATGATACAGCTGGGAAAATGGAATTAGTGTAATTCTAGAAAGAACTAGTATGTTTTAAAATTACAAGTTAACAAACTGATATCTTGAGAACTAAATAATTCCAGTCACATTTAAATAAGTGCCCTGGGCAATTTACTATTGACAGTTCAACATGATAGGCATTGTGCAAGTATAAAGTGGAATGCTATAGAAATAGAATACGATGTCCTTTTTCCAAGCCTAAGTCAGTGTTTCCTGAGATCATGGGTATATGTATAAGCTATACTTTCTTTGGTAATGTGTTAGAAAAGTATCATATGGATATCACATGAAATGTCCTTTCTGTGGTTTATATTTACAATGGAATACTACTTGGCAGTGAGAAAGAATGAATTCCTGCCATTTGCAGCAATGCAGGTGGACCTGGAGGGTATTATGCTAAGTGAAATCAGTTTGTCAGAGAAAGACAGATATCATATGTTTTCACTCATATGTGGAACTTGAGAAACTTAACAGAAGACCATGGGAGAAGGGAAAGAGAAAATTAAGTACAGAGAGGGAGGGCTGCAAATCATAAAAGACTCTTAAATACAGAGAACAAACTGAAGGTTGATGGGGGGTTGGGGAAGAGGGGAAAATGGGTGATGGGCATGGAGGGGGACACTTGTTGGGATGAGCACTGGGTGTTGTATGTAAGTGACGAATCATGGGAATCTACCCCCAAAACCAAGAGCACACTTTACACACTGTATGTTAGCCAATTTGACAATAAATTATATTAAAAAAAATAAATCCCTCAAAAAATGTATTTTCTGAGGTATTTTACTGGAGCAGTGTTATCCCCGTATTATTTTGCTAGCAAGAGTCTTAAAACACATTAACATCATAATTAAATGGGAAGTGTAGTATAGAGGCTTACAGAGCTAATGTTTGAAAACTAGTAAGTTATCTAGATGATAACAGGCAAAATAAAAAACCCCAAAAGTAATGAATATCCATATTGTGCACCTTAAATTTATACAATGTTGAATGTCAATAACATCTCAATAAAACGGGGGGTGGGGTGGGGAAGTAGTGGTCCATTAAAAATGAGCAGAATCTGGGGTGCTGGGATGGCTCAGTCAGGTAAGTGTCTGACTTTGGCTCAGGTCATGATCTTACGGTTCGGGCGTTCAAACCCCACATTGTGGGTTCAAGCCCAACACTGGGCTCTGTGCTGATAGCTCATAGCCTGGAGCCTGCTTCAGATTCTGTCTCCTTCTCTCTTCCTCCTTTCTCTGTCTCTCAAAAATAAACACACGTTGAAAAAAATTTTTAGTGGGCAGAACTCTTTCTTATATTTATAAATAAGCTTCATGCTCAAACTAAATATTATCTTTTATGTTATGATATATGTATCCAGTTTATCAGACCAGCTTAATAGAATACATGCAGAAAATTGATTTTCTACCTCTGCTTCTATGAACCGATGGTCTTGACTGGTTCCTTCCTGCTACCAAATACAAACTTGGGCAGGTCCTAGAACTTTTCCAGATCTTTTCATGACAGGAAAAAACGTCCACCCGTCACATTCAGAAAAGAAGTCCAGTTCTATGCAAAGTCTTATTCCATAGTCTGCTATTCCAGCTGGGACCTGCCTAGGGGTTGGAAGGCTGGAGATGGAGGCAGGGAGAGGGTGGGTCATCTGCTCTGTCTTCTCCCTGCACCTCATTCTCGCTCACCAGGCAGCATATGGCCCCTCCAGGGCTGCAGGCTGCAGAAGGCTAAGTGGCACGGGGCCTCTGCTTTGTTCTAGAATGTTCTAGAACATTGGGTCCCTGGCTGGCACAGTCCAGATGCTTACTTCCCTCACTTGCATGCTCCCAAGTGGCTCTTTTGGAGGAGCTCCAACTGTCAGGAACCTTGTCCCTGTGATGGGACTCCTTAATGTGGGCAATGCCTCCCTGGCTGGCCACCTAGGAGCCCCCTCAGTCCCTGCTTTCAAGGGCCCACCCTCTCCTGTGGCCACCCGGCCTCTCCAGGAACCTTCTGGGAGGAGTTCCCCTCAAGGTGACCCAGCTCCTTCTGTGGGGTCCATCTGGGCCCCACAGGATCTCAAGCGTCTTGGGCTCTCCAGTTCAGAAATGCAGGCCATGTTCAGTTCAGCAACTTCCTCCTCCAGGCAGGAGACAAGAACTAAACTTGTGTTTCTCCAGTTCCAGGGTCACATCAGCTCTCAGAGTGGCTCATGTAAGGCTCTCAGAATGGTTTACCTGAAAAATGTCTCAGGAAAGATTTTTTTGTACTATACTGTTAATTTTTCCATACATTTGAAATTGTTTCAAAAGTTAAAAAGAAGCACATATATGTAATACACATACAAATACATACTCTTAAAACATAAGAAGGATATATGTCATATACAAAGCCTATAACCTGGCTTTGTCAATTAATAGTATGTTATAAAAATTACAACATTAATATGTGAAATACATACAATCATTTAAGAAGCATATACAGCTCATTGTAGTCAGATTCCATACTCTAATTAATTAAACTTCTTGTACTTTTATATTCTTTTAACACAACAAATTGTGCTACAGTAAAAAAATAGATATTGACAAAGATACCATTGTTGCACATAATGAAGTTCAGGAATCTGATTTCTCTGTGAATTTGCTAAGCTCTAAGGAAGCCCTTAGTGTAGTGTTAGTTATGGACTACTATCTACAAAAGCTAGAGAGGATTGATTTTTCTTGGCTTCAAAGTTCTTCCTGACAAGTCTTGCTAACTTTGGAAGTGACATCTCAACATTGTGAATTTTCTCCTACTTAAAAACTTAACACAAAATCCCTTTAAATACTGTCAGAATGCATTAGATCCCGAATACAGTCATTGGGTCCATGATCAGGATGTTGTCGTGGCCAATGGGTTATAATAAGAAAACGGAAGTGACATTGAACATGGAACATGCTGGGCATTCAGCTTTCTTCTACTAATGTGTTCAAGAAAAGCATCCTGATTTTCCAGGTCTTTTAGAATATATTGCTGAATATTTTGGTAGTTCTTTCAATCCTCCATCTTCAATGACTAAGCCGATTGGCCCCAGATCTGCTGAGAATCGTGATAATGATACTCTACATTTAGATGTGGCTTATGTGTTTCAAAGCCTTTTGTTTTTATTGCTTAATCCAGTCCTTACACACTCCTGAGAGGGGACAGGGGGAAGATATTATCGTTCTCATTTCATTGATCAGGGAAGTGAGAATGACTTGGATTGATGCTTCAAGTCACAGTGCTAGTAAGAGATGTGCTCCTCACCCCACCAGCTGCCCGCACCCTCACATTTTCAGCTAGGACTGCTGTCACTCAGTTGGTCAACAGATTTTCTTCCTTCCTTCCCTCCTTCTTTTTTTTTTTTTTAAATTTTTGTTTATCTTTTCTCACAACCTATATATTATCATTACCTGCTCATTCTATTTCCAAACCATATTCTAAATCTATTCGATCCCCGGAAACCATATTCCAAATCTGCTCTATCCTCTCCATCTCCATCACATGCACCTCTGTCCAAACAGCATCATCTCTCACCTGAATGACAGCAACAGCTTGCCCACCTGGCCCCTGTTTCCATTCATGCATCCCTTAGTCGATTCTTCATGTGGCAGTCAGGTGACCTCAACTCACATCAGCCCCTATTCCTTCTCTGCTCAGAACTCTTTAATTTCCCTTTGAATAAATTCTAAAGATGTCTTCACCCTGGATGACTATACACAAACCCATCATGGCCTCTTTCTGTCTCTAACCTCGCTCCTACCTGCTCCCCGTCTGTACCTCCCACCATCTCCCACCTGCTCGGTGTGCCCTGGCCATGTTTGTCTTTCTCTGTTACAAGAAAAAGCCAAGCTCACTCTTGTTGCAGAGTCCTTCCTGACCTCGAACTCTCTGGCCTCAGTTTTTCCTCTAGTTTTCTCTCATCATCCAAGGCTCTGCTTGAAGGCTGCTTCTTTAGAGAAGGCCTCCCTGAGCACCTTGTCTGAAGGAGATCCCATTATTTTTGGTTATATTACCCTGCATGACCCATACTTTGTTTATTAGTTTATTGTCTATTTTGATTGACTAAATATAGTCCTATTCATTTAATAAGGATTTACATTCACTATTATGAGCCTGGCATTGTCTAGATGTTTTTTAGCAGCATCAACTATTTACTCCTCATAATGGCCCTTATAGACTTTTCTCAGTTGAGGAAATGAAGACACAGAAACTTCTTCAAGGTCACCTAGCTCATAAGTGACAAAACCAAGACTATATCCAAACAGTTTGGCTTGAGAGTCCTTGCTTTTGGCTGAGGGGTCTTGTCTATTGTGTGTATGAATGCCCACCATGGAGAACAGTGCCTGACTCAGAGTAGGCACTCAGCAAGTATTTGTTGGATAACTGAATCATTTCATGGTTTCTCTGGGAGCCCTGACACCAGCTCTCCATGAGTATATCTTGGGAATACCCTATCATCTGTCTGATCCTCAGACCCCAGGTGCTACATGAGAACTGGACTAGTTAACATTTTGTGCAATATTTGGACATAACTTCATGTTCAGCCAGAGTCATGTTTGAAACTCAAGTAATCATCTGCCTGAAATCTATCTACAAAATGGCAACTAACATTTACACGGTGACGTAATTTCTGTTGTGCTCTACACATGCGTCTTCTCATTGAACAGTGGTTAAAGGGAAAACACCATTCCACACCCCTTCAGAGGATTAAATGAGACTGAAACAGCCATTACTATTAGCTCAGCAGGATAATGTAATAGCTTTTCACTTGCAGTTAAATCCAGATGAGAGCAACTATGTGCTATGACTTTGCCTGTGTGTGAAAGATCCCCAGGGAACATTTATCTGGACTAGTAATGCTAATTTTGAGTTGGCAGAGTTAGATCTTACTGAGAATGTCCAGTTATTACTAATAACAATAAAAAAGTGGGGGGGATTAGATCTTATGGCAAGGTCAGGTCAAGCCAAATTGATCAAATAATGGTGTATTTTTAAAAAAAGTTTTAATGTTTGTTTATTTTTGAGAGACAGAGACAGAGTGTGAGCAGGGGAGAGGCAGAGAGGGAGACAGAATCCAAAGCAGGCTCCAGGTTCTGAACTGTCAGCACAGAGCTCGATGTGGGGCTTGAACCCATGAACTGTGAGATCATGACCTGAGCTGAAGTCAGTTGCTTAACTAACTGAGCCACCCAGGCACTCCATAATGGTGTATTTCTACCATACATTTCTACCATTCTATACTTTCCTCTTGTTTTCACTGCCATTGAGCAACCCTGGAGCATTTTCCTTATTTCTCTTCAGCCTGCCCTCTCCTGTTTAGCCTGTGCTCTGACCATTTCAGAGGCATCCCTTCCCTTAACACTTTCCTTTCCTATGGATTTACTGAGTGACTAGTTCTGGTAACGATCAGCTCAGATTCTACACAAAAGTCACTCCTTCCATCACTTCAATCCACGGTGCTTTCATTTTACACTATTTTCACAGTCTGCCTCACTGGGTGACAGGCACCAGGAACCTAGTCTAGTTCAGTGTTAAGAATGGGGGATTTGATGGCAAACTGCCTTGGTTCAGCTCCTTGCTCTGCCACTTACTAGAAGCACAAACTTTGGCAAAGTGCTTTGTCTTTTCTATGCAACCATGTCTTCTACAAAATGGGGATAACATAGCGCCTGTCTCATATGGTTGTTATGCAAGTCATATTACTACATAGAAGGCACTTAGAACACTGCCCAGCCCAATGTAAGTGACATGTCAGTATCATTGTTGGCAACTGTGATAGGTCTTGTACCCATTGCATCTCTTGCATATATAATAGGCATTCCATAAACATGTATTGAATCCAATCCCATAGGTTTTCTTGATTACAGTTCTCAATGGATTAAAGAATTATTCATCCCAGAAAATACTACACCACAAACCACTTAATAGACGCTAAAAGCAAATTTGTAAAAGAATCGCTGCTGGGAGCTGCATGGGCCTTGCTGGATGACACAGTCACAGTGAGGAAATGGCAGACGTTTGCACAGCTCCTGCCATGAAGCAAAACTGGTATCTTCTTTTATTATTGGCTCATATTGAGAATGGTACCACTGTTATTGATTAGGCCTCACAATGTTCCAAATCAGACCGATATTCCTCACAGAGTTGCCCCATAAGAAAAAGCATATTCCCACCCCTGCATAAGGGATTTTAGATCAAAGTGCTGCAGATGTTTGCCAAAAGGCTCTTCTAATGAGCCTTGCAGACCCAAGACATAAGGGGAGCTAAGAAACAAGAGTTAGGATTAACTGTGGCCCGGAGAAGAAGAGCCTAACTTAGAGATAGGAAATAGACAATGACTGGACATAAGTTGCTGCATACATCTTCGCTACTTGGAGTCACAAATACCCTCCCTTGTACTGACTTCAGCCATGAGGATGGATAAAAAATTAGAAACCCAGGTGCAAGGTCAACACACACAGGGCCCCCATTATGCTTCCATCAAGGAAAGGGCTTTCTCTAGCAACTTGTTAACAAACATTCTTTCTCCTGTGGCTTATGAACTAGATAAAATAACTCCCAGCCTATCTTTATGCAATTTAACCTATGTTTTAATTTTAACATTACTATCTTAAATAATATGTATATTATCCTGTTTTTTTTTTTTTTTTTTTTTTTTTTTTTTACTAAAAACGTCTTGTTATTCTCTTGGTTATAAAATTTACTTAACCTTACTGTAAGTGCATTACATGACTGCATTACATGACTTGTTAATTAAAAACAAAGTCATAAATATTGGCCAAAAATCAACCCATACAAAATAAGTTAGGTTTGTTACTTTCTTAACCTTGGGGACTGATGCCAAGAATAAATAGGGACGGTTCTACAAAAATACTTCTGTAAAACTTGTTTCTGTACACTTTTGATGACTAAAGCACCTAATCACTAAGAATTAGAAACTGTAAACAATTTCTATTTTCTGATGTCATGTTATTGCTTAACCAATAAAAAAAAAAAAGCACCAAAGCAGACAGAGCAGAGATGCCTGCCTGGTGACCAAGAGAAAAAAAAAAAACCTTGAGGCTCTCTCATCACTTTCTTGTGCTGACACCGTCCATCCTTTCAGGGACCCCTGGACCTGCTGGAGCTGGACTCCTGCAAATCACAATTTTTGCAATAATAGAAATAAAGCATGGTCTTGTGAAATTAGTAACTGCTTTGTTTTTTCAGTGAGAGAGATGCAATTGTTTGTAATCTTTTAATAAGATGTCTCTGTCCACCTGTTTAGAGTTGTGGGTAGGTGCCCACATCCAAATATCACCCATTACCTTAAAGGGCATCAGGAATAGTGGAAGGGTTTGGTGACTTTCTTAGATGATACCAGAAATGAAGGGGAGCCGACTCATCCAGTTTAGGTTGGTTAAGCCTAGCTGGTATCAGTTGAAGTGCAGATTACCTAGATACCTGAGTGTGAAATTAAATGTTTATTATTTTATCCACTGAGATTTTGGAGTTTCTGTTGGGCAGAAGTATTACAATAAAAACCTGTCTAGGATGGACATTGGCACTAAAAGTAGGGATGTTGCCTAAGACACTGGGCAATGGCTTTAAGTTCAATCAGCACATAGTAAGGAGGATATAGCAGAGGTTACACCTTGGTGACCCATGTTACGTGGTGGCAAAACATTTGGTAACCTTGTCCCCTGTCAGAATCGGGAAGACAAAAACAACAACAAGAAAGCCTGATGAATTTGTGAAGAGGGTAAAGGTGGTTTTAAGGCAGAACGTGGATCACGTGAGCTGGTGGTTACAAATTGTTTGTGATAAAATACTGAAAGAAAGAGATCAGAAAATAGCTGGTTGATTTGAAAACAGATTAGAGAAGAAAGAGAGAGAGCCCAGGAATGTTGCAACTCTTAGGCCTAAGCTGTTTCTCATCTCCAACCAGCAAAAGAGAAAATTGAGAAGTTCTTTTGAGTTTGAAAAATCTGCTAAGTTTCAGCCTCCAGGGAAAGACCAAATCAAGCTTCTAAAAGATCCTGGAAAGGATTAAAAATTAAAAAAATAAATTGACCTAATAGGATTGTGTCTAGTGGGATGCAATGGACCCATAGAAGCTTGATATATCAAAGTGACTCTTAATAAGAATATTGGATGTCTCAAACGAATTGTGGGTATGACTTTTGTTGCATACAGAAGTCTAGAGTAAAATACAAAAAAAACTCCCCAAAACCAACCAAACAAAAAACAGAAACGACAAAATTTTATGTGAGCTATCTTGCACAAAGCACCCTAGGCTGTTCTAAAAGACATTATCACTTTTCAAGGCATAAAAAGCTCTCTGGGTCCTTAAATTTCTACAGGCAAAAAGCAGCCAAGAAGATAATGTAATCAACTCATTATAGTCTACCTGGAACTTTCCTAGCTTTGGAACTGAAAATCTTGCAATCCAGGAACGCTCTCAGGCCAGGAAAACTGGGATAGCTGGTCAACCTCTGAAGAGGGCATATTCTACCATGCTATCTCTATGAAGCCAAGGAAAACACTGAAGAAAGGGAGGAACTCCAGAGAGCAGCTTCAAGAGTCATGGTGAACAATGGAGGTGGAACTCACTCCCAGGAAGCAGAACCAAAGCTTAATGAAGGACCATTTCCTATCGCTTAGGGTAGGGGGACCTGATGGGATGTCAGAATTGCCATGGGTTCCCAACTATTCACCGCCTTCCTTGACCCACCTCGCTCAAGGGCAATGGTTTCATTTGCTCCCCACTCTGTGCTGGAAAAATTTCAGATCCCATCTGGAATTCTCCCAGAGATCTGTCATGAGCTAAATGATAGACCCAGACAAACTATAAAATGAGGGTTATTTCAGCAGCACATGGTTGCCATGTGTCCTACTTTTCTCTCTGCAGCAGCATTAACAACCAGGAGCTGAAGACCTGATTCCTCTTTGTTCCCTTTATATTTACGATTCACAAAAGAGAGTGTTAGATCAGGCTATTCAGTGCAATTTGGTATGAATCATGCCTATTTGAATTGTTTGCACCAGTCAGCTCTGAGGTGTCTGAGTTGCCTCATGCCCAGTCTGTATAGGGTTCCTCTCACTTATGCACAGTGCCCCCCTGGGCTAATCTGCTGTGGTTAAGGTGCTAAGTAGCTGATCCACCTCCCTAAGATGCTAAGAACACCTGAGACAGGAAGAAGTATTGGGTATATTCCTTCAGAGGGGACTCTGCTTTTAGTATACACTTTTTGACTCCTCAATCTAGTCTTTGAAGTCTTAAAGAAAGGGATAGTGACATAGACATTTCATGCATCCAACGAGATCGAGAGGTGAAGAAAGAAAGTTTTGGGTCACTGGTTGTGTCATTCATATGGATAAAACCAGCTAAGACGTGGGAAGGGACAGTGCTATGTGCTTACCAAATTTCATTCCATTTTCTTCTTCTTGGGCACATAGGAATATATACTTCCTAGACTCCCTTATAGTTAGAGTTGGCCATCTGACTGGGTTTCAGCCAATAGCTGTTAAGGCCTCCGTGTCTTCTTCCACCTCCTCCATATTCTCTCTCCACTTCCAGAGCTCCTTTCCATGACAGCTGCCTGCCATGTTTAAAGTACGAGCACCACAAGATGAAAGGTGCTCCACGCCTGATTTACTGCCTGAAGAAGAGACTCCCAGGACAGTTGTCTGGCTGGCATTGGACCATGCTGTGGGAGGGAGATAAACCTGTGCTGCTTTAAGCCATGGAGATTTGGGGATTGCTTGGCACAACTCCCAGCATCAGCTATCTTGACTGTTATAAACGGCCAAGGGAATAAAAAATGAGACTCCATCATACAGTTTTTCCCTTACTTCACATTCAACAACTGGTTTAAGGTGACGTTACTCCACTGACATCAAGATTTGTCACACATGTGTAAGTGGTTGGCTTTGCAGCTCTTGGTTTTCAGCTGGGTGATTCAAGGAGGGAACATGTACCCAATATGAGCAGTGGAGGTCAAGAATATAAAAATATTTACATATTAAGAATCTGAAAACAGTGACAGTGGCAATGTAGGTGGTCTCATAGTCTTCCAGACTTGGGGACAGCAGTTCACACCCAGCCCCTGTGACCTCCCGCCACATACTTGTTCCTGTTCCTTGTTCGTCCCCAGAGGTCCCATGCTCAAAGTATGATGCATTTATTTCTTTCTTGTCAGAAACCAACATTACACATGAAAAAAGTTAATACAGCCCCTACTGGCGTGCTGAGGGCTTAAACGAGCTTGGAAGTCTTGCCGAGGCCAAGATTTTAAATGTATGTTAAAGCCCTAAGAAGGCCCTTAACAAGCAACAAAAATGCACTCCCTCCCCAAAGCATTGACCTGGAAGCTTGTCTTTGTTGCTTCAGTTATGATTACAACCTTCCCAGCTACGTCTTATTAATGAGTTCTAAATGGAAGTATTTATCTCAGGAGGAAGTGGTGTTTCTTCCTCTCATCCCTGGTGACACACTAAGCATACTAATTGATATGAAGCTGGGTTTTTTTTAGGAGACAAGAAAGCCCTGAGGCCTTTGTCACAATGACAATTGTCATTGGAGCCATTACAGGGCTGTCACATCAGGGCTGAAAACAGGCTACTCTCATTTTACAGTGTCCCTACAGTATATGATTTTGTCATGCTTTTGTGGTTCATACACACATGAGAAAGAGGTTTCCTTCTTTACTCGATGTTGTTACCTGCATGGGGGCCTTGGAGAGCTCTGGGGAATGCCCTTGTCTCTTATGTTTTATGGGAAATTTCATATTACTTAATTACTTTGCCTCCAATTTCATCAATTAGACATTGGATACAGGAGATTAGGTAATCTCCTCAAAATGGAATAAACCATAACACAGATGGTAGACAGAGGGTCTATCCTTAATGCATACAGAGAATATACAAATCAAGAATAGGTAATTTGAGAGACCAAAAAAAAAAAAGAGGGACATGTAAATTTGAAATACCAATGGCCAATGAAAATCTTTTTTCCCTCTTTATTCTGTGCCTTTTATCCCTGTAACTTATACATTCCATCACTAGAAGCCTGTCTTCCTCTCCTCTTCACCTATTTTGCCCATCTCTCTACTTCCCTTCCCTCTGAAAACCATCAGTGTGTTCTTTCTATACAAGTCCAATTCTGCTCTTTCATTGTTTATTCTTTTTTTATGATTCCACGTATGAGTGGAATCATATATTTGTCTTTCTCCATCTGATTTATTTCACTTAACATAATATCCTCTAGGTCCATTCATGTTGTCACAAATGATACAAGTTCATTCTTTTTTATGGCTGAGTAATAGTCTAGTGTGTGTGTGTGTGTGTGTGTGTGTGTGTGTGTGTGTGTATCACATCCCAAAAGATCTTTTATTAAACAAATTAACTTTATTAATAAGTAAAGAAAATAAAAGAGCTGTAACATAAATGGCACAAAGAGAAATGGTCTCTTATTTCCAATCAAATTGGAAAACATTTTCTATTTTAGAGTAACACTTAGTGATATTGAAGGTGTGGCATTTTTCAAACCCTGCTGACTCAAAAGCAGAGTAAATTACAGGATTCTTTGGAAGTATTTATCCAAGCTCTTAAAAATGTGACTACCTAACTCGCCCCCCAGAAATTTATCCTAAGGAAATAAATATGAATGTATATGAAGATACATCTAAGAGCTGTTTATTGTGGAATTATCTAAAATAATAGTATTGGGAAACAACCAAAATATTCAACAATGGGGAATTGGTAAGATAAATTATATTGTATCCACATGATAGAATGCAATGTAGCCATTAAAAATGATATTCAAGGGGCACCTGGGTGGCTCAGTCAGTTAAGCATTGGACTCTTTGGTTTTAGCTCAGGTCATGATCTCACAGCTCTTGAGTTTGAGCCCTGCATCAGGCTCTGCATGGATAGCATGGAGCCTGCTTGGGATTCTCTCCCTCCCTCTCTCTCTGTCCCTCCTGTACTCTCTCTGTCTTTCTCTCTCTCAAAATAAATAAATAAACTTAAATCCAAATGATATTTTAGGGTACCAATGATCTGAGAAAATGTTTCTGACATATTGTTAAGTGAAAAAGTCAAATTGCAAAACAATGTTACCTCAATTTAGAAAATGAAAAAGAAAAAGAAAAAGGAAGCATATTTATTTACATATAAAACATATTGAAAGGATACACACTGAAATGTCAGTAGTTCTTATTTCAGTGTGCTGGAGTTTTTCTCTCCTTATTGTGTGTTGTGGATTTTTGTTTCTTTTGGTATTTCTGACACGGGACCTGTATTTCTCTAAAAATCAGATAAAAAACTTCCCCACCTCAGTTTTTAAATGTGGCAATGTCTCTGAGAAGGCTCAGGTGGAAAGTCACTTGTGTAGCCACTTGTAATGTGCTTGGCTGACTTGCTTTTTGTCAACTTCCATGGAGAATTGTTTAAGAGTTGAGAAAGAGAGAGGAAAGAATGGAAGAAGTCATTCAGGAGCATTTGGAAGGATGCAGGCCAGGGGCTTCAGGGGACCATGGGTTGAGGGTGAAAAGAGGGAGAAAGACCCACAGGTGGGAAAAGAGTAGAGGCAAGATGGTGGGAAAGACCAAAGAAACCTTGTCTGCAGTAGATACAAGGCTCCCCCTCTAAGACCGGTGTTAATGCCTCACTTATGTTCCCAGTGCCCATGGGGGATATGCAGGTGATATTTTATCTCTTTTTTTTTAAAGATATGCATAAAGAATAGGTATTACCTTGGGCTACTACTGAACAAGGGTGTGTTTATAGGTGCCTTTTTCTTTCCCTCATGTCTTAATTTTTATAAAAGATTAATTACGAATTGGATGTAACCGGGAGCAGGAGCAGTAAACTCTTTTAGTTGGAAACAAGAGAGAACTGTTAGAAAAGGCAACTCCTTGTTCTCTGCTGTAGCAAATTGACTTGCTGGCAAGTGGAGAGAATGAGCTGACCTGACAGGATCTTTTTCAGCCCTGGGGCCATCTGCTTTCTTAGCCTTCAACTTCTCAGTGTTCCCGATTCATTCCTTATGAAGGTCATATTACAGAGCAAATACTGGGGCCCCACTAGTCCTGGATTTCTGATATTACCTATGGTATACATTGACAAGTAAAGAAGTCATGTTCTTTATTTATTGGGAAAAGATCTCTTTCAATATACAGGTCTTTCTGGCCTCATGATGGGTTTATGTTCCAATAAACCCAATAAACATTGTAAGTTGAAAATAGTGTTAAGTTGAAAATGTTTTCAATACACCTAACTGACTGAACATCATTGCTTGTCCTAGCCTTAAACACATCCCGAGCATTTATATTAGCCTATAGTTGGGAAAAATCATCTAACACAAAACCCATTTGATAATAAAGTACTGAATATCTCATGTAATTTATTGAATGCTGTACTGAAAGTGAAAAATAGAATGGCTGCATGGACCAAGTGTTTACTGGTGTATTAGTCCCTCACCCTTGTGATTGCAAGTCTTTCTGGGAGCTATGGCTGCCCAGCATCATGAGAGAGTTGTACCACATATCACTAGTCTATGACAGGATCCAAATGCGAAGTACAGTTTCTACTGAATGTGATAGCTTTCACACAGTTATAAAGTCCAAAATTTCTAAGTCAGCTATTAAGTAATAGAGAAAATGATGGGGAAGCTGGACAAGTCAACAAGCATAGATACAAGTCTAGAAACCCTGTCTCATATGGAACAATGGAAGGAATGAGGCTCTGATGCCCAGGAAATGAAGCTTTAGTGGGCACATAATAGTTGTCCTCTGCTAATTTAAGACATGTTGTTAGAAAAAGAAGGTAGATTAGCCCTGTTTGGTTCCAAAGAGCAGAAATGAGGACCAGAGGCTATTAAGATGCTAGTTGTGTTTCAAGAATAAGAAAATTCTAATAGGAGCAATTGCCCAACAATGGGATTTGTGATGAGGAATAAAAACAGGGAGTTTCTATTTTGACCCTTTGTTGTGGGTTGGCTTCCCTGGAGGCAGACTGCGAGACAGAGACTCTGAAGAAGGTTATTGGGGGTGTTCTTGGGATCAGTTATTGTGGAAGAGAAAGAAGCAGGATTAAGCAAAAAAAGATGAGCAGTGATGCTGGACAATGGAAACCTCAACTGACACTACAGAGAGCTCTGGACATAACAGGGTCTTTTGAGAGTCATCTTGAGTTTGGGTGAAAGGGCCCAGCCTTTATGCCAGCAGCCATGAACTTGGACAAGGAAGCTCTTTTCAGGAGAAAACTATTTTATATTTGAATGGGTATCTAAGTAGCTCATTACAGCATTTATCTTGATGTGAGAGAGGGTAGGAATTTTAAACAAGACATAAAAAGCAATACATATAAAAGAAAATATTGATTTGGCTATGTTAAAATAAGAACATTTAGTTTTCAAAAGAAGCCATTAAAGAGAATACAAAGAATACTTACAATCTGGGGGAAGATTTTAATGCATACAACCAAGAAAGGATTAATGTCAAGAATATATAAAGAGGGTCTACGTATTATGAATGGAAGAACATACAATACAGTGAGAAAAGTCATGAACAGGCATATTTTATAAGAAAAACCATATTTAGCCAATAAATACATAAAAAGATGTTTAATTTTATCAATTTTATCAGGGATTAGAGAAATGTAGGTCAAGTTCACAGTGAGATATAATTTTATATGCATTTGGTTGGTAAACATGAAGAAGACTGATGATGCAGGCATTAGAAAGTATGTGGATAAACAGAATTTCTTGTATGTTGTTGAGAAGAGTGTAAATTGTTATAATAATCACTTTGGAAAAACAGTTTGGCATTACCTTGAAAATGAAATATTTACATATTATATAACCCACAATTCTGCCTATCCATGTAGTCCTGCACATGTACAAATAGACATGGGGCGCTATTTGTAATAACAAAATCCTAGAAACAACCCAAATGCCCATTAAATAAAGCACATGTACACAATGGAATATTATAGATCAGTGAAATTAAATGAACAGAATTAAATGCAACAGTGTGAATGAGTCTGAGCAATTGAATATTCAGCGAAAAAAGTAAATCCTAGAATATTCATTACAGCGTGACCCCCTTTTAATAAAGTCAAAAGGCAAACTAAACACTATTTCGGGAGCACATATATATGTGAAATATGTAAAAACAAAAGAACAATAAATAATATTGTGCACATGAGGTCCAGAAAAGGAGGAAGTGGAACAGGAAAAATAGGAAGAGAAAATAAACCCAGACTGTTGCGGTGGTTCAAAGAGAGGCCAAAGGTTCCATTTGTCAGAGGTGTGATGCTAGTAATTTCCTGTAAAAACCACGCAGAGCTATGGGGCTGCTTACTAAACTTTATAGTCATTCTCTTCTCCCATGTGGAGACCCCAGAACCCCAAAGACAACTTACAGAACATACCCATCATTCTTCAAATTAGTCCATTGTCCTACAATAAATGATCTACTGAGTGACATTTGAGCCACCTTTCAGAGGGAGACACTTGCCTGTGTTTTGATTATTTCCAGTGACTTCACAATAGCAATGGAAAGGTCCTTTAGAGTTTCATTTTGTTTTGTTTTGTTTCATTTTTGTTTTAAGGGAGAGTGCAGTTTGCTGCCATGTGTTTAATTTTGGGTAATGGACCCATCTGTGTTGTAATTATGAGTCCTGAGAAGTCAGAATGTTTTGAAAGTAGAAGAGGTGCTTTGGCAGGTGAGGCATTTTCTAATACTTGGAGGTATTCAAAAGAATCAAAAGGAGCATGTGGAGGATGTTACTGAGAACATTTGAAGTAGATAACTTTAAAAAAAGTTTGTTTATTTATTTATTTATGGGGGGGGTGGGCAGAGAGAGGGGGAGAGAGAGAATCCCAAGCAGGCTTCGCATTGTCAACACAAAGCCTGACATGAGGCTCGATCCCACAAACCGTAAGATCATGACCAGATGCTTTTTTTTTTTAAGAGTCAGATGCTTAACCGACTGAGTCACTCAGGCACCCCTGAAATAGATAACTTTTATGACACCTTCTAACTCAAGAAATAAGCCCAGGTCAACTCTCTTCCAGGGGACAGTCAGAGCAGAGTGCCTTTTGATTGAGTGGCATTTGAAACTCTACCCATCCCCCATCCTCCAGCTAGCAATTCTGTCATAAGTTAATAGCCTGTCCCATTAGCTTAGATTATAGCACTAATTAGATATCTGGCATATGGGTATTTATGAGCCTTCAGACTAAGGGCCAAGAAATCACAAGACCAAACCGTTTTCATCAGCTTCTCCTCTCCCCTGCAACAAAATCCCACAGTCACAGAGATAAAGATAAAATAAGAAATGTGTTTGGTACCCTTCATGTCTATGAATTATTTCTTAAGATAACAAGAACACTTAACTGGTCTTGACAGCTAGAAAGCCATTCATTTCAGGTTATATTTTCTCATAGGTTTTATTTGGCATCTTTTTCGAATTCCAGGCTTCTCTAGATGAGCTTGTGATTTGATTGTCTGATCAGGGAACGTTACTCATTAAAAATAAATGTACAGAGAGCTTTAGAGATTGAAATTTCATGTTTTATTTGTTGAAAAGAAAGAGGTCATGTCAACTAATCAACCTCAACAGCCATAAATGCAATTCCCAAGCCTCTGAAAGCAGAGTGTAAAGAAGAGATTACAAAACTCAACTCATTAACAAGTCCTGAGGGAGGTTCCTTGAATGCGTGGATAAAGCAGGGTTCTATAGAATTCACTCTGCCCACCCTGATGGCCCCTCTGTGCATGCAGCCTGGGTGGATCCAATAGGATGACTGATTTTGGAATAGTTTATGTTGGGAGCCAAGATAGTTTTGTTGCATTTATGTAAACATTCTGTTTGTACAGCAAAAATAGGAAATGACTCCTAGGGAGATTGTGACTTTCTATTATCTTTTTTGTTATCTTTTTCTGGCATTCAGTAGGGAAGAAAAGGCAGGGGGTTTTGAATTAAGAACAAAAAAGAAAGTGAGCCTCTGACTAGTTCTATTACTATTACTTACTAGTCTCATGACTTTAACGAGATATTTTAGGAATACCTGGGTGGCTCAGTTGGTTGAGTGTCCGACTTTGGCTCAGGTCATTGTCTCGTGGTTTGTGAGTTCAAACTCTGCCTTGGACTCTGTGCTGACAGCTCAGAGCCTGGAGCCTGCTTCGGATTCTGTGTCTCCCTCTCTCTCTCTTTCCCTCCCCTACTTGTGTGCTTTCTCTCTCAAAAATAAATAAACAGTAAAAAAACTTAAAAATTTTTACAGCATTGAGGACTATTCATTTTTATTTACTTATTTATTTGTTAAAAAATTTTTAATTCTTTATTTTATTTTATCTTTGTTTTTTAAATTTATTTTATTTTATTTTTTTCACTGGAAACCACTCAAACGGCATCCCTTCCCTCTTCAATGATCAATAACAAAGGGCAACTGCATGAAACAACACCCAAAGTCAGCTTCACACTCAGGAAGGGACACTGCACCTCCTCCTCGTGTTTTCGGGTTCTCTACACAATCAGAGAAACTTCTCTAGTAACGAACTATAGAAATAATCCCTGAAAGTATAGTCTTTGTCTTTATTTTATTTATAGTATACATAGTACAAGTAATCTTCTTAAACTAAACAAGACAATGCATGTTGATGAGCATATAAACAGCAAAGGCCTGCAGAACAATGCATGGTCATTCTTCTGGAACAATGCTTACCAGAAATCTAGGGTGTGTCCATGCTTGTGGACCTGCCATGATTATGAAGCAACTCGACAGACTTACTTCTGATAAAGTTCGCTCATAAAGTATTACTGTTGTCAGAAATACCTGAATTTTAATAAACAACTCTAAAGGTCCAAAGGAATGAATATTTTTTAAGCTTATTTATTCTTTTAAGAGAGAGAGAGAGTATTGGGGAGGGGCAGAGAGAGAGAGGGAGAGAGAGAATCCTAAGCAGGCTCTGAACTGTCAGCATGAAGCCCAATGTGGGGCTCAAACTCACAAACCATGAGACCATGACCTGAGCTGAAATGAAAAGTGGGACACTTCACCAACTGAGCCACCCAGACATCCCATAAAGGACGAGTGTTTAATGGGAATGCTTTGTTTACAATGACAAGAGGTGTGGGAGAGAGGTATTTTTTTTTATTTCTGGCATTTTGCTATCCACATAAATGATCATTGACTCCATTACATATAAACTGCTTCTTTTAGGTGAGATTCAAAGTCCAAATCTGATAAATATATATATCTTTTAATTTTCAAAGTTTTAGAAACACTTTCCCTTTTTTAAGGCAAAAGCTTTCATCGACTGCATCTTCTTAGACAACTGTTGCTAACAGAATGTAGTTACTAATATGCCCTTAATGATTCCAGGGTGATTTTTCCCTGAATAAATCCTCCTTTGTTCCCCAAAGCAATGTCCCATTCATAGTAAGGCCTGATGGGAACAAGCTGTTTTCAAATTGATTTTCCTGTAAATAACTCTTACCATTCATTTCATTAAAAGGTTTCTTCCAATTAAAGCTCATTATTAAAAAAATTTTCAGTTCCAATCTTTATGCATTAGGTAGGAAAATGCTCTGAAAATGAAATAGCTTTTTGTGTCACAAAAGAAAATGAATTCTTCGAACTGTGACTGGCTTTAGAGATTCCCATCTGGAAAGCTGACCAATACTGTCTGTGTATCAATCTTGAATGTCGGAAAATCAGACAGGAATGGAAGCTGTCATTCTAACCAGTTTTATGAAAAAGATCACAATAAGCAAGATGACATCTTTTATGCTGACCTCTGCACCCACAATGTCTTCAGCTGACAATGACTCACCTGTCACTCTCAAAACCCTTCTTATTAAAAATATATATATACCAGTCACTTAGTTATTTTAGATTGAGAGTCTGTGTGTTCCACAGAAATCCATCAATATTAACAGCAGCAAAAACCATACCATAAACTGGCTCTGTATGTCCATATAGATAAGGAAGAGCCTGTTACGGGCTGAAATAGTGTCTCTTTCAAGGAAGAGTGTTGTTTTTCACCAATCTGTCTTTATCCATTTTAACCAGAGAAGTGATTATTCATGGGGTCTGGAGGGAGGATGAGTAGAGAAGGGGGTATCACTGAGTGAAAGGTTGCAAACCAGTAAGAAGAAACATTCACTGACTGACCAGTTCCCTGGAATGCTGGTGAATACAGAATGAGTCTAGGAAAGGGGTGAGGGTGTGAATGCTCATCAAATTAATGGCCAGCTGGGAAGCTCCTGAATCCAAGATGGGAAGGGGTGTATTAACTGAGTTCCAGTCAGGACACAGAAAGCACATAGTAACCCAAACAGGGAGAATTTGATATAAAGCATGATTCAACTGTGATAGAGTAATTATAAAGATCTAAAGATAACTCCAAAGGGTACCACAAGGCTAAGGAAGAGTATCCAAGGAGGGACAAATTCAGGAGGGTGCTCTTCCCCAACCTTGAGGTTCAGATCTTATTGGAGAAGGTATAGTTGACACTTACTGAGTAAAAATAATAAAAGGTATCCAGGGTGCAGGTGAGCTGGGCAGGTATACAGAGAGAGTCTGGACACCACTGTGAGCATAAGTCTGGATTGCTTGGTGTCCACACAAGGAGGTTCTGTGGGAAGGGAGTCACATGCCCAGACAGGACTGCAGTCATTGAGAGACTGTAGATGTGCAGCTGGGGCAGAACACCACCGGCTGTCCCTGAACACAAGCCCCACTAACAGACCGTACAGTAAGAACAAGAAAAGTAAACAATGGAAACCAGAAGCAGGAAGAGAAACCTCCTTCCTCCCACAGTGCCTTTGCAGTGCCTTCTACTGACGAGTCTCACGTCACATGCAATGTAAAGGAGGAAAGCTTACAGAGTCCAATCCATTCTGGCAGAGCAGGTATAGAAGGGTGAATTTGGAGCAGAGAAGCAAGGTGTGAGAACTGGCTAATTTGTGATGACAGAAAACATCTCCCAAAAGCCGTGAGAAGCTGGAAGTGGGAGGGGGATAGCGGATCCACCCACCTCATAGGCCAAAGGAATAGGGCCTTGGTGCTGTTGTATAAATGTTGAGTTTGGTAGAACTTGGTATGGATGATGAGATACACAATACTGATTATCTACAGGGGCCAAATTGTGCAGCCCATCTATACATTGAAGGAATTATTTACCAAAAGAATTAATTGTGTTCCTGTTAGCATGTGTGAGGTCCTGCTCTGTGTATTTCCATTGCCAAAAATTATCGGTCAAATGGGCCAAGTCAGGGAAGAAGTCAGTTGGTTGCTATGGGTCAGGTCAACAATGGGTTATTCTTTCAGTTTTCAGAGAGTCAACGGAGAACTGATTCAACAGTTCACCTTTGCAACAGTTAAACAGGCCCCTGCACTTGGGGAGGGCTATGAAGGAAGAGGAGGGGGGCCCAGAGATGGCTCTGACAAATGGTACTAAAACGGTAAGAGCATCAAAAATAGTAGCTTATCATGCCCCCTCCCTACCTTCCTATTACCACGGCAACAAGAGACCACTCCACAGGTTGTCCATTTGTAGACTCGCCTTGACATTTGCCTCAACCAGATTTCAACCAGGATGGCAATGCCGGGGCGGGGAGCCTGGCCGGGGGGCGGGGGGGGGGGGGGGGGGGGTTCCGACCTGGGTCCTCACGTTTCTTATTGCTCTTCACACTTCCGAGTGTGGATTCAGGCTCCAGGTCTCCAGAGGCTCTTTCTGTTCCCAGGGGCGCTCCGAGCTGCGTGTTACTGCGCTGTCAAGATGTGCTCCAAATTGGAAATGCTTTTTTCAAATTAAAGGGGAAAAGTACCAAGGGGGATAATAATGAGAACAGTGCATGGAATACACAGTTGCTTAGACAGCAGCGTGCCGGCCTTTGGTTGGGAAGAGAGGGGCAGCTGAGCACATCTTTCATTGCTCCTAACGTTATGCCCAGATTTCAGTATCGTCCCCAAAACCAGAGACTGCTGGGGAGACCGAGTCATGCAAGCAAAAGCAAAGGGCTTTATTATCATTTTACAGGCTCAAGCTCGGGCTCACAGACTTCACCAGCACAGTGGATCCGTGCTGAGAGCCCCAAACAAGAGCTGAGCAGGGTTTTTATGGGCTTTGGGAAGGGGGAGTTACAGGAAATTGTGACACAGGGACAGTGATCCAATCATTATCACATAACAGCATCGGCAGCAACTTGGCATACACATTGTCCAGAGTGTTCGTTACTTTTGGCGGGACCCAATCACAACATTTAGAGTATTAACTAATTACAGAGATGACCCGGGACCCTCATGTAGGGTGTAACTAGCCTTAAGCAATAAGTGATTATCTATAGTTTCTATCTCTAGGCCTGCCTTTAGGAATGTTAAGCATTTTAACTGGCCGCTTCTGATTGGGTGTTACCAGGGTGGTCCCTGGCTGAGCACTCCGTGCCCTTTTATTGCCTAATGATTCCGAGAAACCAACACTTAGGCCTCCAAGGTCAGAGGGGAAACTTGAAGCCTGTCATGGAGTCAGTTTGGTTCAGACATACATCCTTACACCTAACAGGCTGTAACTAACTTGTTGAAAAACATTATATCTCATGAGTGCAGGTCTTTTCAGTTTTAAAGACAGAAAAAATTCATACAAAAATAAAAAATACATACATGCTCGGTCTCAGTGACTTAGTTTGGGTCCATAAGCTCTAAAGTGATGGGTATAAAGCTATAAAGGGTTGTTATTATTTGTTTAATATAATCAGCTTGGGTAAATCATTTTTTATTTAAAAAATTTTAACGTTTATTTAGAGGGAGAAAGAGGGAGATCATGCGTGGGGGAGGGGCAGGGAGAGAGAGGGAGACAGAGAATCCGAAGCAGGCTCCAGGCTCTGAGCTGTCAGCACAGAGCCCGACGCAGGCTCGAACCCATGAACCGTGAGATCATGACCTGAGCTGAAGTCAGACACTCAGTCGACTGAGCCACCTGGCCGCCCTAGGTAAGTCATTTTAATGTAACAAATTGTGTGCATAGTACATATGCATATATACATATATATATATATATATATATATACACACACATATCTGTACCTCTATCTATTATATATAAAGTATAATATATAATACTTTCCAAAAGATCCCCCAAATCACAAAGTATATGTAATCTCAGTGAATTAAAACAGTAAAGTTTGGTTTTACCAGAGGTCATTCACAAGGAATGGTTAAAATTGTTAAAGGAATCCACTATTCAACCATTAATAGTTACCAGCAGAAGGAAGTATTTTTTTTTTTGCGTGTATGTGTGTGACATTCTAGAAAATGACTTATGCGGTGACATTCTGTTGAATCATAGACTGAACTGATAACAGGACTTAGTAGGAACATGGGGGTTTTTCCTAAATGAATTATATTTAGAAGATAATTATGTTTGGAAGGCTTTTCTGTTTTCGGGTTTCACTAAGCCCCGTGGGGCCTCCCAGAATTACTTGTCTGGAATCATCAATGAAGAAGACGAAACGGTAATTCCATGCCAGGCCCGAGTATTTTTCTCTCAAGACAAGCAGTTCACCCGTGGGTGAGCCATGCTGTTGAACCATGGAGCCTGTGGGGTCCGTGGAGTCCTGGCTGGAGACAGGTGCAAAGAGGCTCATGGAATGTGCTGGAATTGTCACTGTCCTCCCACGTGCCACGCTATGTCCCTGCCTCATAACAACCCCACAACACAATGAAAGGCAAAGATTGTTTTTATTTGGGGACGGGGAAAACCCAGAAAGGTCAAAGGATTTTGATGCCTGAGGCCACACAGCGGACACGTGACAGAGCTGGGATTGGCAGCCCCGTCTTCTAACTACCAATGCTGCCTTCTTTCTGCTTTACCACACTCACCCAGAGCCCCCGAGTTTCTTCTCGAGTTGTGAATTGTTTTTAAATCCATGGGTTAATGCTTGGGGATTTGTGGTAAAAGGGTGCTGTGCCTCCTTTTATGAGGATGCACGTCCTCCTTCATTGCTAAACAATAATAAGAAACTCCAGATGTTTTCATTAAAAAGTATTTAGTAAAAATGCCTGAAGAGTTCTTTATAAATCAGAGTTCAATGAAAGAGATTAAATATCAATAAAGAGGGCATTTGATCAGGTCTCATAGACAGATGAAGTTTGATTATATTTCTAAGGACATGCTATGCAAATGACAGAGACCTTGACTTGCTCTAGTAAGTCAGCACGCAATGTCAGCCTTTAGCTAGAAGTGTGCCTGCAAAGGAAAGTTGCCGTGTCCTGTACATGACATGGATTTTGCTTGGGCCCTCGTGGGATGGAGAGGGAATGGAGAAATCGAAAACCATTTGTTAACTCTTCTTAGCTTTCTTCTTGCAAAGAAGCAAGTGCCAATGACTTTAGGAGTGATAGGAAAGAACAGCCTGGGTATAGATAAAAAACGTTGTTTGGGATTGTAAATGGAAATGACTCCCCACTTTACTAGTATGTGACTGACTTTCAGCAACCTGGATACAAGTGATTTGACGGGCACCTGGGCATCTCAGTTGGTTGATCTTCCCACTTCAGTTCAGGTTCATTGGTTCGAAACCTGCATCAGGTGTGCAGAGCCTGCTTGGGATTTTCTCTCTTCCTGTCTCTCTCTCTCTGTCCCTTCCCCATTTGTGCTCTCTCTCTCAAATAAATAAACTTTAAAAATTTTTAAAAAACTGATTTGAAATGGATTATTATACTTGGTGAGCAGAAATCTCAAAGACTTGGCCCCCAGCCAACCCATAACTGCATAGAACAAAGTGTATGTACTCAGTGCCTCCTGTATACTGGCCTGTGCCAATCTTGTTCTCAAGAGAACCCATTTAAGATTCTAGAACAACACTGTGAGGGAGTTAGTATTATTTTCTCCATTCCATAGAGGGGATGGTTGAGGCTTAGAACTGGCATATGATTTCATTTACTGAAGCAGCTTAGAGTCTGTCCCCTCCTCTCCCCTTCCCTTTCTCCCCTCCTTCTCCCTCTCCTCTCCCTCCATCCCCTTCTCCCCCCTCCCCTCCTCCTCCTCCATCACTGTTATCATTGCCATTGTTTGAATTGCCAGCTTTTCTCTGTTCCTTTGAAGACCTGTCTCTCTAGGATCCCATATTGTTACATTCAGGATTACAACTTAGAGGGAAAGGTACTACTGTGTTGGTGTAGGATATCAACTCTGAGCCTTTTTTTTTGATGACCTCTGATAAGGGTTTGGGAACTGAGGCTGGTTGTGAAGAGACATTGACAAAAGGAATGTAGCTGTGGAGTTGTGGGTGAGGGCATCGGGACTCGAACACCAGGCAGAAATAGCCGGGTCAGGAGCAGGCAGTCAGCGAGGCTTGAGATGCGCTCAGAAGCCAGTGGTCTGCCATGGAGGTCAGGCAATACGGAACCAACTGGTTCAAAAGAGCAGGAGAGAGGCAGAACAGATAAATTCTATGAAGTCACAAAAGGGAGGGGATGGGCCAGACTCAAGGTCCTGGAGCTTCACCTGAAGGCAAAGAGGGAGCTGGTATGGGCCCACAAACAGCAAGAACACGGGTTTAAAGTGAGTTCCCTATTACAACCCTGCTGGTGTGTGAGATCCCATTGTTTTCATTTTTTGAGATAGTCATATTCCTCTTAAAAGTACGCCCTGTTTTTTTTTTTTTTTAAGTTGAAGTGATTCAAGCTTGCTTTGAGATGGCTTCTGAGAATTTCAATGCACCTTACTAGCCACCTAGAGACAGGCTTTAGGGTGGACTGAAAGCGATTGTCTGCCATCAGTGTTTCATTCTTGGTGACCTTAGCTGAACTTAGGAAGAATATCAACATTTGAAACTGTTGCACTTCTCTGTCTGAGACGAGTTGAAGCATTAAACACACATACGTGTTCTTATCACCCCCAAACTCCTTGGCGACCCCTGGGGCACTTCCTAGGAACCCCTAGAGCCCTGGAGAGCAAAGTTCGAGAACTAGTTCCCTGAAGAAAGAACATCAATTTGTTGGTAACCTTTGGAAAAATGTCTGAAAAATTGTCTGTTACCTTGCCCTTGAAAGCTGTAGAAAATTGTCTCACATTTCATATGCCCAAAGGTATAATACGTGCATAATTATGGATGAACTGTCTTCCCATAAATTTTAAACTATTAAAGCAATTAATGATTAATGACTAGATTAAGGAAGATGTTCAGTCTCTTCTGGAACTTTAAGCCCACCAGCCTTTACTGGAAACAGTAGATCAAAAGGATATTCAGGAAGAATCTTGTTGAGGGTAGAAGACTGTTAGAAAGAAGGAATTCTAGGGGCGCCTGGGTGGCTCAGGTGGTTGTGTCCAAATTCTGCTCAGGTCATGATCTCATGGTTCATGAGTTCGAGCACCATGTTGGCCTCTGTGCTGACTGCTGACAGCCTGCAGCCTGCTTCGGATTCTGTGTCTCCCTTTCTGTCCCTCCCCTGCTTGTGTTCTGTTTCTCTCTCTCTCTCTCAAAAATAAATTAATATTAAAGTTTTTTTTAAAAAGGAAAGAAGGAATTCTGATGTCAATGATTTTATTGTCAGTTAGATATGTGACATTAATAGAGTCTAATTAAAATGAAAAAAAAAGAGAGTTTAAAAAATATTTACACTTAGGGGCTCCTGGATGGCTCAGTTGGTTAAGCATCTGACTCCTGGTTTGGGCTCAGGTCATGATCTCACGGTTTGTGAGTTTGAACCTCGCTTTGGGCTCCATGCTGATGGTGCAGAGCCTGCTTGGGATTCTCTCTCTCCCTCTCTCTCTGCCCCTCCCCAACTTGCGCTCATGCTCTCTCTCAGATAAAATATTTATGCTTAATATCAGGGTGAATATAAGAGTATCTTAGAGATAACTATTTTTTAATTTTTACATATTAGCCATGTTGGCCTTGAATAACAAGAGTTTTTAAACTCTTGTGCGGGATTTGGCTGGGTTTACTCCCTGTATAATCTTGGTGTATGTAGTTAGTAACTTTCACATAATCTGTATGTATCTTCAGAAGATGTGTCAGTAGATGAGTTATTTAATTTAGTAACCAATTCACTTAAAAAAATCAAAGTGTTCCAAAATGTCAGTGCATTTATGAGACAGATAATCCAGATTGGTCATAAATACAAATATTAACATACTTTCCTGAATTGTAGCCAAATTGTAGGTCTTTAGGAAATATTTGGGAAAACTGGAAAATGGTGCTGATTCACTTTCAAATGAAATACTACATGGCAATGAGAAAGAATGAAATCTGGCCATTCGTAGCAACATGGAGGGAGCTCGAAGGTGTCATGCAAAGTGAAATAAGTCAGGCAGAGAAGGACAGATACCATGTGTTTGCACTCATAGGTCTACATGAGAAACCTAACAGGGGACCATGGGGAGGGGAAGGAGGTGAAAGAATTAGAGAGAGGGAGGGAGGCAAATCATGAGAGACTCTTGAATACTGAAAACAAACTTAGGACTGAAGGGGGAAGAGGAAAGGGGAAGGGGGTGATGGTCATGGAGGGGGGCATTTGTGGGGAAGAGAACTGGGTGTTATATGGAAACCAACTTGACAATAAACTATTGAAAAAACAAAACAAAATTTCCCTCTTTACTCTCTTGCTATCCCCACTATATCAATAGTATGGCTAATATTTTTTACACCCATTGCTGTGGCTGCATTTGGAGTGATTTATCTTCTTTTAAATTTCTACTTTCTTTCCCATATTGTGACTGAGGTAATAATATAGTTATAAGGGGCTATTAATGCTAGCCAATGGCCTTATCACATATACTGCTGCATACGGCAACATTTGAAAATCTCTAATCGTATCACACACACAAAAAGGTTTTTTTTCTTATTACTATACTCAGAAAGACTGGCCAGAGATTGTTTTTCTCTCTGCATAGCTTATAAATTCATAGAGCGTCAGCTCTTCCATAGCTATAAAAGGAGGGTTAATAACATCTACCTTCTACAGTTATTATGAGGATAAATGAAATAAGGTAGGTGAAAGTACCATAAACCCCGAGCACAATCAAAATGAATTGTGGAAATGGGAAGGCAGAAGCGCAGGAGACAAATAAAAAATCCCCTCTAACTTCTGCTGTACCGAGGTCCCCTTGGATGGCTCAGGCGCACATGCCCTAATGAGAACGTGCATGAACTTGCCATGGTTTCCGGGTTTCCAAGGCAGCCCTTCTGTCTTCCGAAAGCTCCGAGGAGCAGCCTGGGGAAGTACGACAAATACCTGAAGATGAAAACACACTTCTAGGCAAAACACCTGAAGGGTTGCAAGCTCGGTACAGCAACCATGTTCGGTTCTGACACAAATAGAACGCGCCGTGATCTAATTTCTTTTAACGCTTCCCTAAGGAAATACAATAAGTCATCTCATGAGATTTTTTAGAACTTGTCTGTCAGCCTGGCTGTCTCTTCCTCTCCTTTTGTCTGGCAAAAACAAGGCCGTGAAGCAAAAACCTATTATTGACTCAATGACAAGAATTCTGGCTTTTAATGTTAAAGGTGTTTTCAAGTGACCCTGGTAGAAAAGGTTGGGCTTTGGGAAAGAGGAGGATACAGAAATGGCAGGAGGTAGAAACAAAACGAACCCAGTGTAACAGAGAAGAACTGAATATCAAGGGTTTTAAGAATCCAAATAGTCACTTGGTTGATTACTGTGAGTTTTCAAAAGTGATCAGAAGTGACAACAGTGGCCAGACAGTGACTGGTCAGCTGTCTCTTCTGATCCTATGTTCCTTCCAGGAGACCTTTCTCCTGATCTTTCTACCTGCCCAACTCCTACTCGTGCTTCTAGACCCAATCCCAGTTTTATCTGCTAGGGCCACAGGAACGCAGCATGGCCTCTCGCTCCTTGGGATACCTGTCATGCTTATCTAAGTCTTAGTCATGTGCCACCTTTCACTGCTATTTTACTTTTCACTCGCACATCTCTCTCTCTTTTTTTTTTTTAAATGTTTTATTTATTTTTGATACAGAGAGAGACAGAGCATGAGAGGGGGAGGAGCAGAGAGGGGAGACACAGAACTGGAAGCAGGCTCCAGGCTCTGAGCTAGCTGTTAGCACAGAGCCTGACGCGGGGCTCGAACCCACGAACGTGAGATCTGACCTGAGCCGAATCGGAGGCTTAACCGACTGAGCCACCCAGGCGCCCCCGCACATCTCTTAACTGCTCACTTAGGCACTTGCTCGGTGAGCGCTGGCATGGAACATCGTCTTTCAAGAATACTGTGCACAGGAAATAGCTGTTAAATTAAAATGGGTTGAGTTGACAGGAAAATTTCAAAGATGGCTGGATGACATTTTCCCAGCAGGTAAACATAAAACTCCAGTCAGAGTTCTACCATTGTGGATGCCAGAATATGATTTAAATGCCTGCCTTGGTCAGGGGAACACAGGTCTCCCAAACAGGAGGGAGGCTGCTGTTAAGTATCAGAAGGTCAAAGAAGGAGAGGACTAATTTCGTGTGGTTTCAGAAAAGGATCTGAGAAGCCACCTGTTTTGCTCACATGTTAAAGAACTACGTGTCTAACTTCTGCGTGCAGATCAACTTCTACCCCGGGTTTGGGTGTAAGTTGGACTTACAGACATCTGAAACAAACCGTATTATTATTCCCATTCTGGTTCCTAAGGAAAGAAGAATCTAGGGGCCATACATGAAGACCAAACCCGCTTTCCATGGGAGAGTTTTAAAAAAAAATTTTTTTAATGTTTTATTTATTTTTGAGAAAGAGAGAGAGAGTGTGTGAGCAGGGGAGGGTCAGAGAGGGAGAGGGAGACACAAAATCTACAGAATCCAAAGACAAGCTCCAGGCTCTGAGCTGTCAGCACAGAGCCCAACGCGGGGCTCAAACCCAAGAACCTTGAGATCATGACCTGAGCCGAAGTTGGATGCTTAACTGACAGAGCCACCTAGACGCCTCTCCATGGGAAAGTTTTGAAGAGCACTGTGTTTACCAAACAGCTCTGGAAGAACTTGCAAATTACAACCCCCACCCCCCATTCGTTCTCTGGTTCCTTCCTCCGTTTACTCTGTTTTCTAGAGACCGCCCAGTTCCTCTTTTAACCTGATTTACTTGTATTTTGGGGTAACTGTGACAATTTATCCAGTTCTCCAATCTAGGCGCGTCAGTTGATTTTTTAAGTTGTGTCTTTGATGTGTGATGTGGGAAACTTCTTTAGAAGATCTTTGCTCAATTATCCCAGAATCTGAGAGTTTGGAAGGGTCTGGTTTTTTAACCAATCATGCTTGATTCATGCAGCTCTCTGCCTGGCAGGAATCCCGTGAGCCTTGAGCCCATGGAAAAAACCACAGCAATTATATTTAGAATTACAAATCCCCCCAATCCCAGAAAAGTGTCATTAGACACAGAATTCCACAGGCATATAAGAATGAGAGTCTTGGAAGAGATTGAAATCCTTCAAGAATTTTTTTTTTCTTAAACATGACTTTTTTTCCTAGCTCCTTCTTAAAATTTGATGTTCTAATTTATTCTGAAAAATTTCCAGGGATGAAAACTTCACTACCTCCTCTAGCCTTGTTTTAATCTTGACAGCCCTTGAAATCAGAAAATTATGTGAAACCTAAACCCTTACAGCAGTCTCTGCCTGACCTCCCTTGTTTTGTCCCCACTGGAGCCTGGAATATCAATTACCCATGCTTCAGAGGTAGCCCATTTGTAGGCAGTTCTGGGGGTTTAAAAATTCTGGCACGGGACATTTTGTTTGACCTCTTCTCTCGGAATGAGGATGACTTTCTACTAGTGTCTCCTGAGCTGCACTCGAAGGCCACCTGCTCTGGTCTGTTTTGTCTCCTACTGTTCCCTGAACATTTCGATCTTGCATGTTCCTCTCTCTGCGTTTTCTTCATGCTGTGTGCCCACCTGGCACATCCTGCTTCTTTGTCTCACCATAAAGTATATATGCAAGGAGTTTATAAGCAGGGATTTTGTCTCTTTTGCTCACAGCTGTATCATTAAATGGTTGCAACTTTATCATCCACACTGTAAGCCTAGAATCGTGCAGGGCACTCCACACCTATTGGTTAAGTGACATTTAAAAACTGAAATTTGGGGCGCCTGGGTGTCTCAGTTGGTTGAACGTCTGGCTTCGGCTCAGATCATGATTTCATGGTTTGTGGGTTCGAGCTCCGCCTTGGGCTCTGTGCTGACAGCTCAGAGCCTTGAGCCTGCTTCGGATTCTGTGTCTGCCTTTCTCTCTGACCCTACCCTGCTCATGCCGTCTCTCTCTGTCTCTCAAAAATAAATAAAAAACATTAAAAAATTATTAAAAACTGAAATTTAATTTCTACCCAAACATCAAGACCCTCCTCTAGAGAAAGATAAGAGCATAACCCTTCATTTGATACAATTAAATGCCTGTCTCTACCATATCCAATATTGTGATCCTGTATTTGCACTTACAGGTATATTTAGTTGTTCTCTCTTTCAAATTGCAGGCTTTCTTTATGTGATGAATCAGCTTCTTGTTACTGTTGGTGAGGGAAAATATTGGTCTCAATAACACATCAAGGTAATGTTCTCCGATTCCAGACCCAGGTCACAAAGAGATAATAGATATTTGGCCTTTCTTGAAGGCTTGGCATATTTATTTAATGAGCACTTACAAAGTACTTACTGTGTGCCAGGCACTCTTCTAAGGGCTTTATAAATCTTAGCTCATTTAATTCTTGCATCCTATGTATCAGATGCAATTACTATCACTGTCTTTCAAGTAAGAATACTGAGGCACAGAGAGATTAAGTAACTTGCCCCAAATCACACAGCTGGAAGAGCCAGGACTCAAAGTTCAGCAGAGTGGCTTTCAAGCCGGGGCTTTAATCGCTATGCCACACTGCCTTCTTGGCGTACTGCTTGAATCCAGGTCCTACATTCCTACCTCTGCTGGGTGGGACCACCTTCTGTGTTCTGGAATACTACCCTCTCTCCGTGCAAACACTGATACTAAGATTCAAAAACTCAAAGTTGCCTTTTTTTCTTTCTCAACCCAGTTTCAGCAGTTTCAAGACTGGCTTCACCTACTCCTTTCTGTTCTTTATGAACAGGTCACTCTCCCTTGGTGGGCAATGGTGAGGCAGCAAATGATAGCTTATTCATCTCCCCTTCCTCCCTCCCTCTGTGGTCCAGACCCAGTGCAGTGCTCTGGACGTCGTAGGTATTTAATGGGTATTTAGTTAAAGAAACACGTGTGTTTAAAGCATTGTTCCTTTCTTTTTAAAAGCAAATTGCTCATAAGAGTTAAAAACACTGTCACTTCTGGAATGGAGTCTGGAGACAGTAAATAAATGATCCACTCCATCCAGCTGTGGGAATGGCCTGGGTAGGCACCCAGAGACTCAAACCTGGAGACTAAGCCATCTTTAACATATGAGGGAGGCCATTGTTTAGTGGTACAGTGGCCCGTGGATAAAAGGTTGTATTTAAGGATAAAGATAGACTATACCATAAGAAGATAATTTCCTCTGTGGTGGCTTTAATAACATGGGAAACCTCCATGGCATTTTTTTGAGAATTTGCATTTGGGAATGTCTATGGTAGATTAGAGATGGCCCCAAATCCTTGCCTGCTCTCATTCAGCAGTGGGGTCTAATTTTCTTCCTCTTAAGTCTGGGCTGGACTTTAGAGGCGTGGTTGACTGGTCAAATGCAGGGGAGGGGATGCCACGTGACTTCCCTGCCTAGGTCAGCAGGAGCCTTTGGCTTCCATGTTGGCCCCTGGGAACTCTGGCTCTTGGAGCCTAGCCGCCATGCTGACAGGAAGCCTAAGCAGCCGGTGGAGAGGTCAACATGGTGAGAAGCCAAGGTCCACAGCCAGCACTGACCTTCCAGTCATGTGAAGGTCATCCAGGAACAGACCCTGTAGCCCCAGTGGAGACACCACAGCTGACGCCCATGGAGCAGAGCCACCCCGTCCTGGCAGAGCCTTCCCAAACCCCTGACCGAAAACCATTGTGAGCAGAATGAAATAGTTGTTTAAGTCACAAGCTTAAAACCCAACCAAGGAAAATGGCAACAATATCATAAGGATCAGAGTGAGAATTGGCTACAAATACAGCCCATCAAAGAGCTTTTAACTCACTCACACACTCGCTAGCACTACATATTTAACTTGCCCTCCCCTCTTGAGTCATGTGGAATTTTGGAAAGAAACAGTTCGCTTTATAGGTCATAGTTCAAATCTGTGTCAGAGGAAGGCAAAACCCAAAAAACCCAAAAAACCCAATAAAACAAACAAAAAACCCAAAAACCCACCAAAACCCAAAACCACCCATGACTCTTTTCCTAGATTTAAACTGTGAGATTAAAATGTGACAGTTTGCACTTAAAAAATTCAACACACAATCCCACGATTGCTTTCAACCCAGAGCCGTGACATTAAAAGAAATCTGGGCCTTTAGATCAATTATTTCAGAGGAATGTTATGCAACCGATGGGGGGGACCCCATGATCTAAGAGGCAGAACAAGACTCTCTTTCCACTTCTAACCCTCAAAGCCTGTGATTAACAGTTGACTCATTCGTCTTTGTAAGATCCTCTTTTAAAATGCAGATATACTGAGAGAGTTCATGTAGTAACAGCTACTATAGCTCTCAGTCATTCACACATTAGACTGAGTGAGCAAAATTCTAGTTCACTGTGTAAGCATAGGGTGGAAGGGGGTGACTGCCGGGAGCAGCAAGAGGCCACAGGGAGGCAGAGGAAAAAGTTTGGGAGAGAGCATGGTGTTCAAAAAGCTAGATGGGAAGTGTCTGAGAATTTCTCCTACTTTACTGTATTCTTTAGACCCATCAAAGTCTCCGGGACTTCTAGGTGTAGGCTCACAAAGGGTTACACAGGACAGCCCAAGAAGACTGGGTTATTTCCTCCAATTATTAGCAAGAATGGCTCTCATCCCATTCTTCCTCCTCCCAATTTCAACTCCTTTCTGGCCCCTTTCAAGTGGGAAGATCCCGCGAATGCTCTTTGAAATTGGATTTTCTTGACCTCTTGGGGACTGTTATTATCAGCTAAACAGAACATTCCTGTCTTTGCTCTCCCCAGTGGCCACAAATGCTCCTGGCCTTATAGCTTGTCCGCTCATTATCGGGACATTCACAGAATAGTCAGAAACACTAAAAGAGATAGTTAAACAGATTTTTCCCTTGGGGCTTCCACAAGATGTCTTCAGACTGACTGGGGAACCTCCAACACTTCTCTATTCCTTCAGGGACACAGAAGGAAAAGTATTTTTCCATCATGATTCAGATGATACATGTTCATAAATTTATTTTTAAATTTTACTTATATATTTATACAAAACATTTATTGATTTATATTTGATTTTATAATATTTATTCATTTATTTTTATTGTATATTAGTATATTTTTCTTTTTTATATTTATTTATATTTGTTTATTATTTATATAAATTTACATGGTTCTTTTTTCTTTTTTAAATGTTTGTTTTTGAGAGAGAGAGAGAGAGAGAGACACAGAGTGTGAGTGGAGGAGGGGTAGCCAGAGAGGGAGACAAGAATCGGAAGCAGGCTCCGGGCTCTGAGCTGTCAGCACAGAGCCCTACAAGGGGCTGGAACTCACGAACCACTAGATCATGACCTGAGCCGAAGTCGGACACTTAACCGACAGAACCACCCAGGCGCCCCTAAATTTATATGGTTCTAATTCTTTCCTCATTGATTGTTTCATTTCCCCTTATGGCTGATTAGTCACAAAGCAAAGACTATTCTGAAGAAAAAGGGGGTATTTCCCCTGGGGGTGTTCACCCCATACACTTCACAAAGGTCGTTCTGTAAACGGGAGTCTATTGTATTGGTGTTCATCTCTTTGAAGGAAGGGAGAGAGGACTCTTTGTTTGAGGCTGCACTTTTATCAGGGTCTTTACCTTCTTTTTAATTTTTGGTCTTTTATTTTGTCCAACTGTCTCTAACCAAGAGAGAGCTGTTGGTTCATTATGGACAAAGAGGCTGGTGGTCCATTGGTAGTTTTCAGGTGAAGACTATACTAGGAATGCCAATAAAACAAAGTTGAGTTGATTGTTGTCTAGGAAGAAGCCTAGACAAAGAGACAGCTGGAAAGAGGGACAGTCTTCCGGAAGGGATTGGAGGGCAGTGGATGCTGGGACTCCAATACAGAGTTGGGAGGGATCATCTCTGAGAGCCTCTTTCTACGTTTGTTTTTAACTGGATTCATCCTTCATTTTTATGCCCAGGATCCCGGCCCCCACCCCTCACTTTGCCCCAAGTCACTGGCGTGCTCCACGTCTGGTTCCATGGGCTACATTTCTATATTTGACACAGTAGTGATTGTGGGGCATGGACAAGAGAAAAGGAATATTTACATACAAATGTAGTTATGAAATTCTTCCAAAGGTTTTACTTTATTCTTCATGCACTTGGAAACTCAATATGGTCCATTCCAGATGGGTACAGTCACAACCTTCTCTGTCTCCTAGAGCACTGTAGTTCCCACCATCTATCTGGCCTGCAGGCAAGTTCTCCTTGCTCTAGATTTACCTCCCACAAGAGCTGTTTCCTTCCTCTGTGGCACCCACTGCCCCACACCTGCAGCTATACGATGCGGCTTAATTTTTACCCATTTCTCATCTCAATAGACTCTGATCCTGATCCTTTCTAATGGAGGGGAGTTTTTTTGTTTGTTTGTTTGTTTTTTTAATGACTGTCATCTCTCTGGTGAATGGGACCATGTCTGGCGTATGCTAGATCTTCCACGGCCACTTGCCACCTGAGTGGCCAGTGGTGGTATGAATGGACAAATAAACGGCATTCTTTTCAAAGCAAGGCTTGTGTTACACTTCCTGTGTCCCTGGCCGTCCGCGTGGCCCTTGAACAGAGTTTAAACTCGGCAGATATTCTTAATGACGATCTTTGGAATTAGTGCTTAGAGGAACGAGTTGTGTCTTCTCTCCTTATTTCTTTATTCGTTGTGTCCAGCTTACTCCCTCAAAGGGTTTAAAGTAGCTGAACATTAGGATTCATCTTTCTTCGTCAAACATCTTACAGCTTGCAGGATGGTTCTTTTGAACTCCGAAGAAGCCAGCTGGTTGGACTGACACTTTGATGAGCGAGCCAGAAACCACCAGCCCTTCGGCGATGCACTCTTGGGTGTGGCGTTTGCATGATTTAGCCCACACGTTTCCCATGCAGAGTGGGAAAACCCGTTTACACGGGAAAGAACACACAGTTAAGTGATAGTTTTTCACATCTTGTCACAACTTCATGCTTAGCAGGACGCTCAATAAAAAATAAGTGTGTCCTAAAAGTCACTCATCAGCTTAAGACCCATTTCTGGCAACATTTGAACATTTTTTTTAAAAAAGATCCCATGCCCTTCAAAAGCAGAGGCTACACTTTTAAGCTCTGTGCACAGTGAATGCCTGTAATCACTTTCAACTTTATGGGATTTCAAGGCCAGGTCTTTGCACGCCCTACAAGTTGGAGTCCAACTTAAATCAAAATGGTTTGCTGATTTAAATCACAAGAGCTCTGACTAGTAAACTCACAACTTCCTCTTTTTTTGTATGGGCTAAAATGTTTCTTTTCTCATGTGTGCCCTTCCCCCACCCTGGTTTTTCTCCTCACCTCAACACAATCATCAATGTATCAAATAGCGGCTCTGGAAACTTCATGAGAGTTGCTATATTTTACTTTAAATATCACCCACCCAGGGCATCCAGGGAGCCCCAGCAGATGTGTTATACCTGGCTGACGGCCAGTCTCTGCAGAGCCGTTGCTCCTGAGGGAATATTTCCACCCCTGTGGGTTTAGTACATGAAAAGTAGCTCTTTCTATTAAGTTCTCTTAATGACAGAAAAAGAATCCATCTTGCTTTGTGCTTTAAACTGGCTGCCCCATGTGCTTGGGCCACGTCTGCACAATGGTCTATAGAGGCAAACACCGGGGCTCTGTGGTGTTTGGTGCTATGTAGGAAGTAATGTTTTCATTTTCTCTTCTGATAGAATGGGTCCGGGCAAGCCCGCCCACCACAGTAAGTGAGTTCAAATGAGGTGTGTCAGCCTCCCCGTTCCCTCTCCTGTCTTGAGCTATCATATCTCCTTGGTGTAGGTCAGCTTATGGAATGTAATGGGTTAACTTACTTATGGAACGTAATGGGTTAAACTACTTATGGAATGTAATGGATAATTTGTTGCAAACCGCTCCCCAACCCCTTTTCTATGGTTGCTAAGATCCAGCCAAGACCACGCCTCCAGAAAATTTGCTTAGTCACTGTCTAACTATGATTGGTCATCTTAAAAGAACAAAGAATTAAAGTGATAGGTTCCCGCCAAAACTAGCATCTGTGTATTAGAATGTAATTGGCTATCGTGGAATCCTGTGAATGTCTATATTATCTCACTGCAGCCTTTGTTGGGGCCATTCTCTGCTCCTTAACACCAGGGAGATCAGGTTTGGCCCAGCCGTAAATAAAATCTTGCCTCGCTTCTATTTGGTGTTGGTGGTCCTTACTCATCACCCTGTAACACTCCTCACCCACCCAGGGATTTCCCAACCATCTCTTGTTCCCTCCAAAAAAAACGATGTTGAAGTCCTAACCCCCAGGACCTCAGAACATGACCTTATTTGGATATAGGATCTTTAGAGAGGTAGTCAAGTTAAAACGAGGTCAGTGGGGTGGGTCATAATCCAGTAAGACTGATGTCCTTACTAGAAGGGGATATTCGGACACAGAATCAGACACACACAGAGGGAAGACGTTGTGCAATTGTACAGGGAGAGGACCAGCATGTGACTAGGGCTGTGCATGTACAAGCCAAGGAACGCCAAGGGTCGACAGCAAATGCTAGAAGCTAGTGGAGACCAGGAAGGGTGCTCCCTTGGAGATGTCAGAGGGATAAGGGCCCTGCTGACACCTTCAGTTGGGACCTCCAGCCTCAGAACTGTGAGAGGATAAATTCATGTTGCCTTAAGCCATCCAGCGTGCGGTACCTTGTTACAGTGACTCATAGAAACTAATAATCTTCTCTTCCCCGCACTCAGAGTCCCCAGAGCCCCCATAGTTATGCCCCACTGTGGCCCTATAAGGGGCAGTCTTTCCCACTTTGCCCTCCAGGCTCAATGTCTGCCAGTCTTATTTATTTATTTATTTATTTATTTACTTATTTATTTATTTTGAGAGAGAGAGATGGTGTGAGATGGGGTAGGGATGGGGGAGAGAAAGAGAGAGGGAGAGAATCCCAAGCAGGCTCTGTGGTACTGTCAGTACAGAGTCTGAGGTGGGGCTTGATTCCATGACCTTGAGATCATGACCTGAACTGAAATCAAGAGTCAGGTGCTTAACCTACTGAGCCACCCAGGTGCTCCAAAGTTTGCTTAAGTCCCATTTGCCCTTGGCCTTGTCCTCTTCGGGATGATGATATAATAATGAAGCAACTCTCTGTAACAAATGCACAGTGAAGTGTGAATGCTGGCTCACGACAGATGGATGCGACCTTTCCCAGATTGCATGTGGCAAATACCAGAGGTTTCTTAGGAGGGACAGTTTATACCAATATTTCTCGAACTGAAGTCTGAGGTTTCTCTGAGCACTTTGTAATCTTGTGTATTTATCTTCAAGGCAATCCAAAAGCAATTTGATTAACTTTCTACCAAAACTTATTTTGCTGTAGTTGTTACAATGGAATGTAATTTTTTAAGAGGACTTCTTTTATTTGTTATTTTTACTTTTTCCGGCTCTCCTGAGGTGCAATCGATGAATAAAAGTTGTACTTCCTTACAGTGCGTGTTTTGATGTTTCCGTACATTGGGAAATGGTTACCACCCTCAAGCTAATGGACAAAACCATCCCCTCATACAGTTACCTTTTTTTAAAAAATAAATAAGTTTTGGGGCGCCTGGGTGGCTCAGTCGGTTGAGCGTCTGGCTTAGGCTTGGGTCATGATCTCACGGTTTGGTTCGTGGGTTCGAGTCCCGTGTCGGGCTCTGTGCTGAGAGCTAGCTCAGAGCCTGGAGGCTGCTTTGGATTCTGTATCTCCCTTTCTCTCTGCTCCCCTGCTCACTCTTGTCTCTCTCTGTCTCTCAAAAGCAAATAAAACACATTTAAAAAATTAAAAAAATTAAGTTTTGATGAAAAAGAATGAAATCTTATCATTTGCAACAACATGGATGGGACTAGAAGGTATTACGCTAAGTGAAATACATCAGTCAAAGATGAATATATGATTTCACTCATATGGGGAACTTGAGAAACTCAACAGATGAACATGGAGGAAGGGAAGGGAAAATAAGATACAGAGAGGGAGACAAACCTTAAGAGACTCTTAAACACAGAGAACAAACTGAGGGTTGCTGGAGGGAAGGTGAGTGGGGGGATGGGTTAGATGGAGGATGGGCATTGAGGGGGGCACGAGTCTGGATGAGCACTGGGTGTCACACGTAAGGGATGAATCTCTGGATTCTACTCCTGAAGCCACGGCTATATTGCATGGAAACTAACTTGCATTTAAATTTAAAAAAAATCAGTTTTTCTCAAATCAGAGTTTGCAAGACCCTTTTGGTTTTCCTTTAAAAAGGGGGCTATTGAGGCACCTGGGTGGCTCAGTTGGTTAAGTGTCCGGCTTCGGCTCAGGTCATGATCTCATGATTCGTGAGTTCGAGCCCCGCATGGGGCTCTGTACTGACAGCTAGCTCAGAGCCTGGAGTCTGCTTTGGATTCTGTGTCTCCCTCTCTCTCTGACCCTCCCTTGCTCACACTGTCTCTCTTGGTCTCTCAAAAATAAATAAAAAATAAGTTTTAGAGAAGGGGGGGTTATTTATTTCTCCAAACTGAGAAACACTGGGATCCGCGAGAGGTCTAGTCCGAGCGGGGAGGCTGAGCTGACAGACCTTCCGTCTCCCCACTTGTGGGTTCCGACGCTGAGCCGGAGCTCGCTTGCTGCTGAGCCAAAGTTCCTAGCTCATCATCGGCTATTACACGGCCATATGCATTTGCTGGAGGCTTTCAGAACCTAAAAAACATTGCTCACCTGTCTCTCTGCCCATTTCAACAGTCTTTCTAAATGACACTCTCTTTTCCCTTACCACCCCTCATGGAGCAAAGAGGCCGGAGCTGCTTTTAAAATCAATTATTCAGGGTCTTGGAGGCTGCAAGATGGGACAGAAGTTCCCTGGGGAATTTTGGAGTCAGTCTCACGTTATAAATGAAGAACTCTTTATGCATAGGCCAAAGGAGTGGGCGCACATACATGAAGGGGTTGTGTTCCAGCCCGGCTTCACCTTCAGGAAAATTACTTCCCCAGCAGAAGACTTGAATTCACCTGCTGAGAAAGCTCGTGGGAATCCTTGGGGGAAAGTCCCCTGACTCTGAGTCTGGTAGGAAGACTTCTGAGGCTCACTGTGGGTGTGGAAGTGTTGGGCAAGAACCCCCTTCTCCAGGCCTAGTTTTCTCCCTCTGAGCATCACGGGCCACGAATGAAGACGTGCAGCCTCTCTTAGCAGAGAGAGAAGGACGCAGGTAGGCTGGGCAGCCTTGGGCTTGTGGGGACCTCTCTGGGGTCCTCCTCCCCATGGCCCATCCAGGGCAGAGACCTTCAGGAGGGGCCTGGAGCAAGGTTCATGTGAGCAGGCGACAATCTGACAGGGCGTGAACGGGTGACCCCTGATGTTTGTGGAATAAAGTGATAAACAGCATAAGGCTTATAATGAGATTTCTTATTATTCTACATTTTTGAAGAACGGCAGGCAGTTCGTAGGCATTAGGTGTTCAGAAGGACTTAGTAGGAGCCAGAGGTCAGTTTTGCTTTCTCTTCTTCTCACGGTAGAAAACAGTGATGTGTGCAGGCCACCTTACAAAGACCCTCTTCTTGAACCTCTTAGATCTCAGCTGAGGAATGATAATAAATTATGTCATCTTTGCCAGGTCCTGGAAAATCGGTCTTAAACACACCTACCCCCCCCCACACAGTCCCCGTAGTGTTTCATTAAAACATAATATTTACACATTCCCATACACTTCTTATGATGTGTTTTTTTTAATCATGTGTATTAGGTTTTGATTAAACCCTAATTGGTACACATAGGGTTTCAGTTAGGCGAGATAAGTAAGTTGGAAAGATCTGCTATACAATATGGTACTATAGTCAATAATACTGCATTACAGGGGCACCTGGGTGGCTCAGTCGGTTGAGTGTCTGTCTAGTGATCAGGTCATGATCTCATGGTTCATGGGTTCGAGCCCCACTTCAGGCTCTGTGGAGACAGCTCAGAGCATGGAGCCTGCTTTGGGCACTGTGTGTCCCTCTCTCTCTGTCCCTCCCCTACTCATGCTCTGTCTCTCAAAAAGGAATAAACGTTTAAAAAATGCTGTATTATACACTCAAAAAGTTGTTAAGAAGGTAGATCTCGTGTTAAGTTTCCTACCACAATGACTTAACATAGCATACCCCAGCAAACAAAATACAACAATATAGCATAACATAAAACATAACAACATAATGTAACATAACACATATACTCAATGAAAAGTTAGCTTTCTCCTTTCCCAGTTTTCCAAGCTTTCTCTTCAGAAGCTGCCAATATATGCTTCCAGATACATTTTTATGCATCAACAGATATACATATGTTATCAGTGAACACAGATGTGTAGTTTTTACATACATGGGAGAATTCCATGACCGATGCTTGGGATCTTGCTTTATTCACTTCACAACACATCCAAGAGCTCTTTTCATCCATACATAGAATGATCGAACTTCTTTTTAAAATCTTTATACTGTGGGCCCTGCAGTGAATGCCTCGTACAAACATTTCTTTTCAGGTGTGCGGATTTGTTTGCCAGGTATATTTCTAGCGGTGACAGTGTTACATCAAAGGTTTTTTATTTGGAAAAATATTGACAAATTTCCCTCTAAAGAGAGTAGGCCAATTTATATTCCCTGCCTCTCTGCTCCCTTACCAGAGCTGTGCATTTTCAACTTTCTGATCTTTGCAAACCATATAAGTAAACAAACGCATCTCAAGAGATTTTCTTGCTTCTGGTCTTGCTCATTTCAATTCGCTATTCACCTTGACGCTAGGGTGGGCTCTCTCAAATGGAAGCCCAATCTTGTAACTCAGCTGAAGTCTTCCTCGACTCCTCATTGTCCTTGGGATAAAATTTCACTTCCTTAACTGGCTCACAAGGCCCTCAGTGTTCGGGCCCCTGCTCAGGTCTCCACGACCGTCCCTCACCTCTTCCCATGTTGCCCTCCATGTTTAAGCCTCACTAGAAAAGAATGGCTTCCTCAGAGAGTTCCTGCTTTCCCTCACCTCATCCAAGCCTCTTCTTCATGCTCCTCGTTCTTGAAGACACTCTTCCCTTGCTGCCCCCTGCTCTGGCTCACTCCTATTCATCATTCTAGCTTAGATGTGGCACCCACAGTGTTGTAATGCCTCCAGAGCACCCTGACCCTCACCTTGTAAATTATGTGACGTTTGGTACCCACAAAATAATATATGTGATTTTTATGTAAGTTTTGAAGCACAATCATAAAAACAAACATCTATGCATCTAGTAACTCACCTTAAGAACCAGATGGCTAATAACATTGCAATGTGTGCTGCTTTCCTGTCCAACACTGCTCTTACCACACTGCATAGTAACAGACTCTCTACTTGTCTGTATTTCCCACTGTAGTGTCAGTCCTGGCTCACAGTTGTCTGTCTGACTTGTGCACAGTGCTATCCTAGGACCAAGCGTAGGAGCTGATAAATTACAGTCACTTGACAACATTTTAAAAATGAATTTTATTAATATCTAAAGAACCTGTGTTATTTATATACAATGGAATTTTATTCAGCCCTAAGTAGTGAGGATATCCTACCATTTGTGAGAATGTGGATGAATCTTGAAGACATGCCAAGTGAAATAAATTAGACAGAGAAAGACAAGATCTCATTTATATATAAAATCCCAAAAAACCCCTTCGAAATCCCCCCCAAAAACCCCAAAACCAAACTCATAGAAAAATAAATCAGACTTGTGGTTAGCAGAAGAGGAGGGTTGGGGTGGAGGGGGGTATTGGAGAAAGGAGGTCAAGGGCACTGACTTCCAGTTATAAGATAAAGAAAGACTAGAGATATAATGTCCAACTTGATGACTAGTTGACACTACTGTCTGATATATAGGGAAGTTGTTAAGAGAATAAATCCTAAGAGTTCCTGTGACAAGGAAAATAATTTTCTTGTAGCCATATGAGAAATGATGGATGTTAGCTGAACCTGTTTTGTAACTATTTCACAATATATGTGAAACAATCATGCTGTACATGCCTTAAACTTGTACAGTGATCTATGTCAACTATCTCCCAACAAAACTGGAAAAACAATATCTGGAAAGGAGAATATTAAAAGAAAAAATAGAAAAAGAACCAGGCTCCTAGAGAACTGGCCAGTTATAAAAACCTACTGTTAGTTCACTCTGTACTTTGGGTCATTTTTCCAAGGCTGGGGATCAGTTTGTACAGCTTATGCCTTCTTCTCTGGCTCCTTTTTTGAGCTGGCCTGCTAGGACATATTTCTTTTCTTCCTGTTTTTAATTTTTTTCTGGTTACTATTGTTCATTTAAATTTTTAAATCATATATCAACAAGGTAAAATAGTTCCCAACTTACCAGTGATCTTCATTAATGTTGTAATTCCAGAGTGTAGGAGCTTATTCTTCCATTGTAATAAGTAAACTCAGTTACTGTCCAAAGCTAAAAATGTCATTCTTGATGCTGATTTTAGAAATTAAATGCTACCAAGTATGTGACTTAAATAAGGAAACAGATCACTCATGAAATTTAGATCAAGATAATAATAGCAACTCAATTTGATGAGGGCCCACCATGTGTTAGGCACACCATACATTTCGTTGCTGATTTTCACCATAATCCTGCAAAGGTAGGAATGGTTGTTTTTTTCATTTGCATATAAAGACGTAGAGTTTCGACAGATAGCATTTCAAAGATGCTGAGCTGGAATTTGGATCCAAGTCTTTGATTTCCCAAACCCAACACTAACCTCTTTCCCCCATATCACATCGCATCTCCGATAACAGCATAACTAAAATAACACAAGGCCATTTTATTTATTTATTTATTTAATAATAGTTTATTGTCAATTGGTTTCCATATAACACCCAGTGCTTCTCCCCACAAGTGTCCCCCACCATGACCATCACCCTCTTCCCCCCCTTCCTCCCCCTTCAGCCCTCAGTTCATTTTCGTATTCAATGGTCTCTCATGATTTGTGTCTCTCTGTCTCTCCAACTCTCTTTCCCCCTTCTTCTCCCCATGGTCCTCTGTTAGGTTTCTCCTTTTAGACCTATGAGTGCAAACATATGGTATCTGTCCTTCTCTGCCTGACTTATTTCACTCAGCATAACACTCTCGAGGCCCACCCACTTTGCTACAAATGGCCAGATTTCATTCTTTCTCATTGCCATGTATATATAACACATCTTCTTGATCCATTCATCAGGTGATGGACATTTAGGCTCTTTCCATGATTTGGCTATTGTAGAAAGTGCCACTGTGAACATTGGGGTACATGTGCTCATTAGGCCATTTTAAAGTATTTTCTTTATTCTTTAAACTTACCCTGGTCTATCATTTTGTTTCTATTTTATTTTTTAAAATGTTTATTCATTTTTGAGAGAGAGAGAGAGAGAGAGAGAGAGAGAGAGAGAGCGAGCATGATTTGGGGAGGGACAAAGAGAGAGGGAGACACAGAATCTGAAGCAGGCTCCAGGTTCTGAGCTGTCAGCACAGAGCCCAACGTGGGGCTCAAACTCGTGAACCTCAAGCTCATGACCTGAGCTGAAGTCAGATGCTTCACTGACTGAGCCACCCAGGCACTCCTGGTCTATCATTTTTTAAAAATCATTTTTTTGTTTTTGAATGATTACTTTCACTACTTTTTATAAGGTAATGAATGTTTATTAAAAGGAGCAAAAACAAGGAGAGAAAAATCACTTTGCTTTTAATAATTCTTGGTTCTAAGTGGCCATTCATTGTTTCTTTCACCCAAAAGATGCATGAGTGCCTGCTGTGTGCCAGGTACCATCATATGTGAGTAAAACAGACCAAAAACAAACAAAAAAAAACCCTCTGCTCTCATGGAACTTACATTCCAACAAGGGGACACTGACAAATATGTGGTAATGGGTGCTAGATGGGAAAGCAAAGCAAGATAAGGCAATGAGAAAGGGCAAGTCTAGATGTTTCCTGAAAAGGGGAGTGCTCATGGAGAGCTGCCTCAATAAGATGAGATTTGAGTAGCATCTTCAGTGAAGGGAAGCAGAAAATCAATGAAGACATTGAGGGTGGTAGGCGGAGAGAGAGGGGTTTCCCAGTCAAGGTGCACTTGGCTGTATGCAATTTATGCTTAATTTGTGGAATATCTCCAATATAATGCTGCTGTTTACATGGAATAATAGATTGCTTTATATTTTATGAAGCTGTGGGTTGACAGTATTATCTTAAGTCCTCAAGGCAATTAGAGCAGTTTCTCTATACTTCAAGGCTTCCAATGACTTTTGATACTTCAACAAAAATGAAGCTTCACTCTTGCCTATTTCCTGTTGACTTTGAATGAGGAGAAGATTGCTCAACCACATGCTTCTTGCTTAGCGGGACCTGGCAGAGGTGGAGGGTGGGAGGTTTAATGAGATGGCACCAATCTATATACTTACTGGCACAGAAGTGTTGTTATTGCTATTTTGGTTATCGTTAAGGGCTCGGAAGTCAAGGGTACCCAGCACAGTTGTATTTTTCAGGCAGAAAGATGTAATTCTCATATGTATTAGGAGTAAAGCTATTCAAAGCATTTGTGTATTTCTATCCCTTTGAGCAAGCTGGGGCATATCATACCAATACCACATGGGATGGTCTAAGCTAAATGAACAACTCCAAGGGGTTTTCTCTGTGGGGTTAGCCCATCAAAGACAGAAGGTCATCCAGGGCCATGTATCAAGTAGTCTGGAAAAGGGACCAGAGAAAGAAAAGAGGATTTCCACATAGTGGGTGGAAGGGAAAGAAGGGAAGCCACTTAGTGGGAAACAAATCAAGCATATCTAATACAAAATTGCACACACGCAAAAAAAAGGACAGAGAGCCAACTGTGCCAAGTAGAAAGCAAGTTAAGTGCATATACTGGGAAACTTGCAAATGGAATGGGATGGGAACCAGTTGGTTAAGCAGGATTATTCATGAAAAGAACCATGACTTAGAATGTAGCTAGACTCTAGCTTCAGACTCTAGTCACAGGATTACAGAGCTCTGGTTAAGGTGGGTGGAAACCACCTCCCAGCCATGTTCACGGCATGTCTGCAAAAATAGAATTGGGACAACGAAGAAAATCTGGAGAGGAACAAGCTGCCGTTTATATTCCGTCGGCTCGTATGTGTTGTTCCAATTTAGCCTTGTTAAACAAGTGCTGACCTGTAAAAAGATGAGTGATGTTTTCTACTCAATTAATCATTAAGGTGCTCTCCCAAAGGAACCATCTGTCAGTAAGATGCATTGGAAATGATGGTAGGAGACAACGGACTATTAAACAGTGGAATGCTGTGAACTTTCAGCTCACTTTCAAGGTCTCAGAGGAGAACAAATAAAACAGAATACCCCTGAAGATACTTGGAACCCCACATTGTTGAATTTCTTTCTCTCCCTCCCTCTCCTTCTCTCCTCTCTTCCCCTCTCTCTCTCCCTCTCCTTTTTGCCTTTCTCCCTCTCTCTCTTTCTTCCTCCCTCCTCAGCCAGTAACATTTATGAAAAAGTAGTGAAAATTTTTTGTGTGGTTATGGATTTTCAAATCAAGTTTCCCCTGGGTTATTATTCAGATAGACTCAGTGAGAGCATCCCATTGATGATAATGCCCATGATAAAAGTAATTGCCAACATTTGCATGGATCATTATGGTTCATATAGTCCTTTCATTTATGTGGTCATATTTAATTTCCTAATTTCCACAAGGACATTTAGGTGTTACATATTCCATTTTAGGCACAAGAAAGTTGTCTCAGGTCGTGCTGCCAGATTTTGGTAGAGGTCAGAAGGGCAGAATTGTTGCACCTGTGTGGGGCCATATCCTCTCTCTCCTGCTTTTCTCTCTGTCCTGGCCAAGGAAGAGCTCCCAACGCTGGCATTGGCCTTCACTCTCTCTTCATGGGAACACTAAGTGTCCCACGTCACCACGTACAGGTCCCACATAACTTCTGTATGATCCCAGGGGTTGGAAGACAGAGACGTTGCTTATCCAGTTTTAGTTGGAGCTGAGCATCTTCGGCACCCTGCTGCAACAGGCAACAGTAAAAAAGGACCCATCCATCTCTGAGGTTGGCTTCCTAGAAGTTGGAGCCCTGGCTCCCAATGCAGTCAGGTCCTGTGGGTACCAGCTCTGTGTCCTGTACTTTCTTCAGCACCCCCATCCTCTTTCTCTTGCCAGAGCACAAACCCTTTGAGTCAGAGGTTCTCAAAGTACTCAGCAGAATATTCTGGAAGATATTATGAGGTGCCAGGATGGTGGAGAGGGTTCTGCGATGAAATGAGCTTGGGAAATGCTCCTGAAGATTTAGATGCACATTAGCATATTCAAATTTCTGAGAAATCCCCACTAAATAACCATTTAATTTTGTTTCTTTCTGTGGCTCTGAACCTCTTTCTTTCCTATAACCACTATTGATATTTAATGTAACATTTCTTTACCCATTCCTAATTGTATAATTGTGGAACATTCTAAAATATACCAGTGCACAGGATGTTTTGGAAATGCATAGCTCCCCTGTCCACATGGTATACAGTAGAGCCTACCGTTGTTGAAAGTGTTGAGGTATTTTGTCTTTAGGAGTCAAGGTGTACTATATGCATAAAAGGATGAAAGTATGGCAATTAAACAACTATGTTCACTTGACAATGGCATAGATCAGTAGTTCTCAAATTTCCTTACGATTAAAATCACCGAAGAAGCTTTAAATATTGTGATGCACCCAGACCCATTAAATCAGAAACTGGATATGTGACCCAGGCTTTAGTATTTTTTTTAAAGTCTATTTATTTATTTTGAGGGATAAAGAGAGAAGGAGGAGCAGAGAGAGAGGGAGAGAGAGACTCAGGCATGCGCTGCATTGTCAACACAGAGCCCAACATGGGGCTCAATCCCACGAACCTTGAGATCATGACCTGAGTTGAAATCAAGTTTTAGAGACTTAACCAACCGAGCCACCCAGGGGCCTCTAGGGCTTTGGTAATTTTAAAAGTTCTCCAGATGATTTCAATGTGCAGCCAGAGTTGAGAACCAAGGGCATAAACAATTATCCTAAAGCAACAAGCATATGTCATCCTAACAGTTTCTGGGGGCTTATCTGGGCCACTCGAGAACTGTTGGTGGCTTTATGAACAGTCTAGAGGGACTGTCTAGAGGAACACAAGTGCCAGAGACATGGCTTATCATTTTACCATTCTAATTGGTAAACATGTACTTCTAATATGCTTGTGATTGGCTTAACTATATACAAATAAGTTTGGCTTATGTATATTGCAGAAGGCTCCAGATGTGAAGTTTTAATGATCACATCCTGTGGCAATTTAGTTCAAGGTGGACTAAGACAGGTTATAATGACAGACACTGAAAGAGTGGACATGGAAAATGGGTTTGGGGTTACGTACAACACAACCACTCAGAGTGCGGAGTACTTCGTGGGAAATAGCACCCTTCAAAACAACTTGTATAAACATACAGGTCTTGGATACATACCAACAATGGTTGTGAACTAAAACTCAGGTTATTGTGATCACCCAAGAGAGCCATGAGGAAAGAGGAGACACTTAAGGCAGATGAGGTCAGGATATGTATGGAGCTTAGAACTCTCAAGGAAGGGTAGATCTTAGGGAGACCATACAGTGAGTTCTGAGTAATCAGGAATAAAAACAATGACACTTCTTGTATGCCAGGCTATATTCTAAGTTTCTATCTGTTATTTCATTTCATCCTCAGTGTTGAGGGTGGTACAATTATTATCCTGATGTTCCTGATGAGGATACCGTGGAGATGAAATGAACTAATGTATGCAAAGTGCTTGGCATGGAAGCTGGCACATGACCAACACTCAAGAGTGTTAGGTCCTATTTTTTGGATCATGGAATCATAGAATGTTAGGATTGAGAGAGACTTCAGAGATCATTAGTGAGACTCATCATTTTGTGTCCTAAAAAGAAAGTAGGCAAATGAAACACAGCTGTAACATTTGGGGAATTCCATGCCTGAGACTTGGCTGGGATGCCATGGCAAGGGTGCTGAGGTAAACTCATTTACCAAATTGTGCCCCTGAAGACAACCCCACTCTTTGCCCCTCATGGCTGGCATCCTGCAATTAGACTTCCCACAAGACCTTGAAGCTGTGGCCATAAAGCACCACCTTGACCGCCTGCTTGGGCTCATCCCGGGATGAAGGCATCGATGAGCATGGAAGATAGGGAAGGAACATTCTCTCCCTTCCCATGCATCCACAGGGCCAAGAGGACGATTTAGAGTGATGAAGCATAAACAGGCATGGCATGCAGGTGATCAGTGGTATAGGAGTCGCTTCCCGTATTTATTCATTCCCTGGGCAACTATTTACAGGGCAGGCCTAACCTTTTTTGGGCAAGCACCATTTGGTAGCGGCTGTAATGTGGTTCCTGGATTCCTTTTCAGGAATGAAGGCATCTCCCAGGTTGGGAGTGCCCTTGACAAGCAGCTTTCAACAGGATTGCCTTGAATTCCTTTTGAGGAATGCCTTGAATAAAGAGGACTACCTTACCTGAGGCTACTTTACTAATCCCCTCTCGGATTGCCCTCACCTGAGACTGATTAATGTGAGTGGGGGGAGGGGAGGGTGCAGAGAGGTGGAAGTGGAGTGGGAGGAGGCTATAAGGACCCTTCTCTCTCACCTGCAGGGGTCAGTTCCAGAAGGTCTTCCCATGCTTAGAAGTCCCTGCGGGGCTGAGCTTTGCTTTCAACTCCTCCCAATCCCTGTTCTCAGCACTTTCATTCATTAATTCAACAAATATTTATTGAGTATTTTTTTTAAAGTTTATTTATTCTGAGAGAGTGAGAGAGAGAACATGTGTGCAAGTGGGGGAGAGGCAGAGAGAGGGAGAGAGAGAGAATCTCAAGCAGGCTCCAGGCTGTTAATATAGAGCTTCACATAGGACTTGATTTCATGACCCATGAGATCATGACCTGAGCTGAAACCAAGAGTTGGACACTTAACCAACTGAGCCATCCAGGTGCCCTGACTGAGTACTTTTTATGTGCCAGAATCTGAAAGCAACAGTATATAGGAAACATATTCCAAAATGGACTCTACACCATATTCATGATGAAAAAGATGTCCCTGGGGCTGAAAAGAATCTAGCAGAATACTAATATAAATTCCTGACCAAGGTCCCCGCTGAGGAAAAAAATGTAGAGACTTTATTTAATCATTATTTGAAGGAGACAAATAAGAGGAACTGATCCACATTGTATTAAACACATTAATTCCCCCAGACCAGTTAAAAAAGGAGTTGTCAATAGATAACATCACTGGAACCCAATGATTTAGTTTGGTAGAAGTCCCAGCTAACATTTGAAGTCTATCCATGTGGAATAAGCCTTGTTGCCTTAGCCTACAAGAATGAGTAACATGCGTATTCCAAGTTCAAAGGGAGGGTCAGCTGAGTGTTATGCACACTGTGGACTATAGGAATTTGTGGAAGGATTAATAATAACAGAAGTCTCTATATAAATAATACATAAAACATATGTATATGTCAAAGTGTTTTAGTAAAATAATGTTATTCTATCATTAAAAAATAAGCTCATGAGAACTGAAATGTTGATCCATTGTTATTATAATTTTTACATATTTTTTCCTAATGATTATGATACATAGACAAACTGATTTTTTAAAGTTTTTATTTATTTATTCATTTGAGCAATCTCTATACCCAGTGTAGGATTCAAACTCATGACCCTGAGATCAAGAGTTGCTCACTCTTTGACGGAGCCAGACAGGTGGCCCTGGATAAACTGACTTTTTATTCTTTGGCCCAGTTTTATTTTCATAGTGAGGAAGCAAGGAGATTTAATTTAATCAAGGTGAAGAAAGAGAAAATGGTCACTTCCCCCATTTGGTGCTCTAGGGAAAAATTTCTATAATCAATAACAAAATTTAATAGTGTCTGTTCTTAGAGATGGTATTGTGAAAATTACACCGCCTGATGTTCGTCTTGTGATTTAAGAATTGTTCCTGTGGGGCGCCTGGGTGGCTCAGTCGTGTAAGCACCCAACTTCGGTTCAGGTCATGAACCCAATAGCCCAGAGACTGGAGCCTGCTTCCAATTTTGTGTCCCTATCTCTACCCCTCCCTCTTACGTCTGTCTCTTTCTCTCGAAAATAAATGAACGTTAAAAAAAAAAAGAATTATTCCTATAATTGAGGTCCACGGTCACCAGGGGAGACTTGCATCAAGCCCCAAAATGGTTCAGTTTTTCTCTGATTCAAGATAATGGCTCTCTGATTAATTTACTCTCCCTCTAAATAATAATAATACAACCTTAAGTTTTAAGTAAACTGTATATTTTCGAAACTATAAATATAAGCTCTCTTTAAGCACACGCTCCAATTCTGGAAGCAGAATTTGGCAAACGTTTTCCATGAAGGGCCAGAGAATCCATACTTTCGGCTTTGGGAGTCACAGGGGTTCCTTTGTGACCATTCAACTCCGCTCTTACAATGCGAAAGTAGCCACGGGCAATATGTAAAGGGATAGTGTAGCGCTAGTTTCAATAAAACTTTATTTTCAAAACCAGCAGTGGGCTGGATTGGGCCCATGGACCATGGTTTGCTGACCCTTACCTTGAAATAAGTACCACAATTCGATGGCCTCTCGTGAATCAGATGTGGGGAGGGGGCGTCTGTGACAAAGCAGGGAGCACACATTCCATTTCAGAGCTGACCCCACTCATCTCCAGCTGAAACTGGTCGCGCAGATGTGAGCCTAGTGAGGCCAGGCCTTTGTAATTGTCACAAACAGCTGGAAATCTAGGTGTTTGTGTGATAGTTTCCAATTTTTTATAATTTGTCAGTTTACTCAGACAAGCACTACCTTAGGGACCCAGAAGGACGGCTCGGCAGTCGGCATTTGGCCAGTTGTGTAGCTTCTGGTGCAGAGCAACTTTTAAAATTAAGCAACATGCTAAGGGCTCCTGGGTGGCTCAGTCGGTTGAGCGGCCAACTTCAGCTCAGGTCATGATTTTTGCGGTTGGTGAGCTTGAGCCTCCCATGGGGCTCTGTGCCGACAGTGGAGCCTGCTTCAGATCCCCTGGCCCCTCTCTCTTTCTCACCTCCCCCACGTGTGCTTTCTCTCTCCCCAAAATAAATAAATATCAGAACAAATAAAATAAAATTAAGCAATATGCTCAAGATACAGATATAGAGATTTCTACCATTTTTTAAAAACCTAATTAATTTGACATGTGACATTGTGTATGTTTAAGGCTACAGGGTTATTATCTGGCTACGTTTGTGTATTATAACAGGACTGCCCATGTAGTGATATTCATCATATTGTGCAATTGCAGGGCAATATTATTGTCTCTGTTCATTATACTGTGCATCAGATCTCTGGCTTATTTACTACTTGTTACCACTTTCCTTCTAAATACAAGCAGACACTTAAATGGCACTGATTAAGGGGCAGACCCTGTTCTAAGTGCTCTATACAGAGCAGCTTACCAATTCTCCTAACAACAACCTTGTAGGGTAGAAGTTACTGTTTTACCTCTGGCAAAGAGAGGGTCAGTAACTTGCCCCAGATCACACAGCAAGCCCTCGGCAGAGATGGGATTTGAACCTTAGACAGGGCGGAGGTGACGTCTGTGCATGGGAAGTTCTGTGCTGTAACTCCCTGCCTTCTGGGCCTCCCTCCTTATCCCCCCTGCACTAAATGTCAGGAATAGAAGACAGAAAGACTCTTCATCTTTGTCTAACTGAACTCAGGCCTCCAGAGTCAGGGTCCCCAGGCAGTCACCTGTGGAACGGCGGCTTTGGGGAAAAGTCACGTCTGAGATGTCTACTTCGCTGGCCATCTTGAGGCAAACTCCCCAGCCAGTGTCACCTCAGGCGCTTAGGTCATTCCGTTACTTCCGTTTATATTTTATTGTAATTATTTTTGTAAAGCCCCACTCTGCTTGGGAATTTGGATTCCCTCTACATATGCTATTTGGTTTAATTATTTATTCATCTTGTTTTAATTTGGCCTTCCACGCTTCAAGCACATGACTTCAGACCTGTGTGGAAAGATTTTTTTTTTCTTAATATCATAGTACCAAATTTAGGAAAAGAAAATTAAATAGAAATTGAAAATAATTTAAAAAGGACAACAAGAGGGGTGTCTGGGAGACTCAGTCAGTTAAGTGTCTGACTTCAGCTCAGGTCATTATCTCACGGTAAGTGGGTTCAAGCCTCACATCGGGCTCTGTGCTGACAGCTCAGAACCTGGAGCCTGCTTCGGATTTTGTGTCCCCCTCGCTCTCTGCCCCTCTGCACTCATGCTCTCTCTCTTTCTCTCTCTAAAATAAAAATAAACATTAAAAAAAGAACAAAAAGAATTCATATATAACTTTGACTGGTGGAGAGCAGTTTCGAGAGAGAAGTGTAAATTCATCTTTCCTCCATGAAGTATAAAGGAAAGTGTAAATTAGGTAAAAGTATCACTTCTGAAATGCAGCTAGAAGTTTTACTGCCCATTTTTGAAGATATTCAGTAATTTCAGCTGCAAAGGAAGGAGGCCAAACAAATTATAGTCCCTCTTTTTAAATGTAAATACCTCTGGGAGGCCGGAGGAGTTTTTGGTAACACGCAGTTCAACATGCAATGCTGTGTTCCTTGCAGCCCAGGGAGCAGGATCCTAATGCTAAAGGAAACAGTCTCAGTTTTCCGGGGTCACATCAAGCTTATGGCAAGAAAGGATGTGGGTTTATGAAAGGAATGGGGATTTCTTGGAACTCTCCGGTTTGAAAACTGAAAATCCCAGGTCCCAGAAATGGTCTCAATCCCAGCAAACCGGGAGGGACCCTTGGCGACCCTAAAATCTTTGGATAATATTCCTGACTTCTTGTACTTAACTTTTACTTGCAGTGTGGCCCCCAAGCTCTGCAGAATCCCCTTCGGTGTTTTTCTAACCTCCAGGATGACCAGAATCACCTGCATGCTTGCACAAACACAGACTCTCATCCAGAGATTTGGGAGAAGTGTTGGGGATCAGGGGACTCACCATGGACACAGGCAGAGGCTTGGGGAACACAGGTGAGCCCACGTTCAGGGGCAGCACCAAGGCCGGCCCTCCAATGCCTAGGAGACCGGGCAGGGAGCCCCACATGTTGTGGCCTGATGTGGACCTTGCCGGTAACCAGGTTTCGAGGTGGTTTCACACTCACACATGGCAGGGACTGTCTCTGAATCTTTGTCCAGAGGCTGACCCACCCTGCCCGCTGACAGTAGTCTCTGGTGTGTCCTGCTCTTCTGACTCTGTGAAGTGCCTCTTTCTGAGAGTGGCCGTGTTCTGCCTTTATAGTCTAACATCACCTGCCTGCCGCCAGCCTCTGTGCCTAACTGCTCATGGGACATCATTCCACCCACCTCCACCTGCAGATGCCTTTCTGGAAGCCTCCACAGGTTTTGGCCTCTTCCAGTTTCTTCCACAGATAGTGCTTAAACCTTTTCTGTCCACTTTCAAAAAATTCAATACCATGAGAAAAGACTCGGCATACTACTGATGGGCGTGCGACCCGGAGCTGACTGCTGAAGTTGAATTCCAGCCGTATGACCTTGGGTCTCCATTACTAATCTGTAAAATGGGGATAATAATACATTGTTTACATTGATTGATTACATTGTTGGCAGAGTTAAATGAGAAGATCTCTGTAAGGCATTTGGCACAGTGCCTAACATTAAACTCTCTGTAAATCTTAGTTATCTTCCTCATTGTAGTATTATTACTAGTGTTATCACCATCATTATTGTCACAATTATCATTTTTACCAGGAAGCAGGAGAAAGGTACAGAAGATAAGATAGGAGGCCTCTTATTTTTTTAAAGAATTGGTGAGGGCTTCTTCTACTCCTTGAAATTTTAAAGGAACATTCCCCTTCCTCTTAATCTCTTCACCCTTCCATACCATACCCAAAGATTACCGCAGACATATTTTTGAAATGAACACCAGGATACATGAACTGGCCATTTTGTGGGAAGGAGTTAATATCCAAACCCTTCTAGGAAGTTCTGGCTGTATTATCATTGTATGTTTGGCCTCTGCTTAGAGGACCAAGAATTTGGGCTAAGATGATTAGGTACAGTAAAGATGTAATGGATGTGTGGGTGTTTTGGTGGGCTGATCTACGAACCCAGCCCCTTTTGCCCTGAGAAGTCCAGAGAACTGCTCCCACCTGTATTTTTCGCCTATAGCCCACGGCTAGAGAGCCACTGACTAAATCATGTTTTGCCCTAACTCTGCATTGGAGTATTCTTCAAACAAAGACACTGAACTCCAGTCAACTTACCTTTCATTTCATATCAAAGAAAGCCAATCAGATGATTTTTCCCAGGGAAATCTATTATGAGAGAAACAATCTAGCCTACTCAAGGATGAATAGGATTCATCTTATTTATAACGCTAACTTGAAAGGCAAAGCCCTCTACAGATAAAAGACAATTGCCTTAGCAGAGCACTTCAGAAGTGTGCAGCATGGCTGGCGGTGTGGCTGGTTTTCCAAGTTCTCTCCAGATGCAAAGGCTCCAAGTGCAAATCGTACTGTCAAGTTCAAGAACCACCGTGGGCTCCCGAGTGTGATTTTTGCAACATACACTCTTGACTTCTGGTATTTTCCATTGCTATGATCCTCACCAATACCTCAGGCTTCACAGCAGCAGTGGATAGCATTCAAATACCATGCTTTACAGATGCCACAGTGCAGAATGCAGACGTGTTGCACCTTTAGAAGGGAGGAGCCCCACCCAGTGTGTGCTTGAGGTTCTTGGTCTGAATTTTGAGGTAAGTAAAGGAGGTCAGGGGATTCTGCCTCATAGGAACCCCAAATCTCAAGACTTTTCACCAAAATGACCCACAGTGTTATTTTCATCAGAAGTGTGCTTTTCCACAGTGTCACCAATGGTAAGACTATGTGTCCTTGGCCAGGTTCTGTGGTTTGGGAATGGAAGGATGCTGTCTTTGAGGCATAGATGGCAGCTCTGTAGGGGCCTGTGTTGCTCCTGAGAGTCCCCTAAAAGCTCACAACATGTGATGTCTTCTGTGTTATCTATTAAACTGCTTCCACATGGCCTTGTCTTCCTCTGCAGCTCTGATGGTCCCTCGAGCTTAGTATTTGGTACGTAAGAGGTGTTATGTAGCCTCCACAGCTAAACTGCAGACTCCCTGGGGGCAGAAATTATTTGCTGTCCTTCTTTGTGTCTCTCCCACATCCTATCACTCCAGTGAGTGACAAAGATGATGATGATGTTACTGGGGACACAGCAGTGACAAACATTCATGGATCACCAAAGCTGGCACTGAGTGCCTTTTGTGGGTCTTCTCACCTCATCTCCATGGGACCCCTTTGAAGTACAGATGAAGAATATGGAGCTGAAAAGGGTTACATGACTTACTAAGGCCACTGTGCTGGGTTGCATGATGTCTTCCAAAGTCCAGTCCCCCTGGGACCTGTGGACATGAGCTTATTTGGAAATAGGGGCTTTGTAGACTTGATTAGTTCAGTGGGGATGAGAGTGTAGAGGAGAAAAATGGGTTTTCCTCTACCCTGCTATGTTCTCAACTGGGGTCCCCATTGACAAAAGACTGATCAACAAGATAAAGACAAGCAGAAGTTTATTAACATGTACATGTCATGTGTACAGGGGAGAGACTGAGGGAAGAATAAGGAACTCTCAGAGGTAGCTGAGAACTCAGGTGTAAATACCACCTTCTGCTAAAACAAAAGACCAAAGGGTGTGGAGGAGACTGGTTATGGGGAGGTGACCAGGAAGAGCTTTAGAGTGGACCCTAAAGCCAAAGACTGGTGTCTTTACAAAAGGAGAGAACTTTGGACACAGATATATAAGGAGACACAGAGGGAAAAAGAAACACACCGGAGTTAAGCTATCATGACTGAGGCATGCTGGGATTGTTGGCATCCACCAGAAGCTGGGAGAGAGCCTGGGACAGGTCCTCCCCCAGGGTCCCGCAGGTACTGACCCTGCTGACACCTGGATATCAGACCTCCGGGCTCCAGAACTCTGAGGGAATAAATTTCTGTTGCTTTAAGCCCCTGGGTTGCGGCAGTTTGTTAGTGCAGCCCTTACAAACAGCTCCAGTCTCGTCAGCATCCAATAGGTATTTGGCTGCAGACTTGGGCGGTGACCTACACCAGCCTGTCACCCAGCTCCCTCATCTGAGAGGATGCATGGTGCTGATTGTCACAAGAATCCAATACGATCACACTTCTGCCACAACATTATCCTTGGCAGTCTCCACGCTTTGTTGTTTGTGGTTAAAGCGCTTCTCACACTGCAGAGATGCAAGCGTTCTGCATGTGTGGAAGCTTCTGGAAGCATCGACAAGGAGCTTGTCATTGAGATTGTCTCTGGGGATGGGGGTGGGTAGGACTTACCCTTCCCTGTATCCTTTTTGTACTGCTGACTTGAGTACCCAATGCATATAGCGCGGCTTCACGTTCCCAGTGTCGTGGCTGTTTTTTAATGTTTACTTATTTTTGAATAAATAAGGAGAGAAAGAGAGAAACAGAGCACAAGAGGGGGAGGGGCAGAGAGAGAGGACACAGAATCTGAAGCAGACTCCAGGCTCTGAACTGTCAGCACAGACCCCGATGCAGGGCTCAAAGTCATGGAAAGTGATATCATGACTTGAGCCAAAGTCGGACACTTAACCGACTGAGTTACTACCCAGGCATCCGTAGTAACTATTTTTTAAAGTAACATTTGTAAACCATAACGAGCTGTGTGATAACTATTGTTCATGACTCACTTTCCTCTTTCTCTGTCTATTTCTCTTGCTTGCTTTAGTCCTTAGAGCACACCATGGCAGCATCATGAGCCGGAGGCCCCAGGACAAGGACATTCTTCCAGATCAAGCATTCATATGTATTTCTCGAACATACGGTGCCCTCCTGATCCATACTTAGGTGCCATTTTGTGCTGGTGTTTTTGTTTTGTGTGTAAAGCAAAGCAAGATGCATCCAAGGTCCATAGGGTCAGATCCTCCACTCATGTGTGAAATGGCTCCTAAGGTGCAATGATGCCGAGTGCCCAGGGTTGCACCTACCCAACAGCAGGTGCTTGGCTAAAAGGCATTAACACAGATAGGGGGAGCCCTACCCCAATTCCTATTGGATGCAGGCTTTTCACCCTTGACCCAGCTGGGCTACATGGCAGGCAGCTTCCCTGGGTGGCTTGGTAACCCCCAATGGGAATGTGAGTATGAGGGGACAGCAGCACCCAGAAATCATCCTGCCCACCCTCTCACCCCTGATCCCTCTTATGCCAATCCTTCAGAATCTATGAAATATTAAGCAGGGTAATATTGAATCAGGAATGCACGTCCTCACGGTGGCTGGACGTGCGGAAGGCAGCACACTCGGGAGCATAAAGGAGGAATGAAAAGTATTTCCAGCAAGTTAAGGTGGGATCGTGCTCGCTTTGGCCTCCTTGCCCTCTTTCCCATTTAGCCTTTCAGGGAGAAAAGTGTGCCGCCCCCACCAGCCCTACCCCTCGAACGCACTGTAACGTAGGGCATTTGTAGTGGATAAAATGGCCACGCAAGTGATTTTGGATGCCGGTGTCTGAGGAAGCAGATGTTTCCATGAGGAGGTCAGTGCCATGTTATTGGGAGGGTTGCCAGCATCTCTCACCCAGCTCCTGCCTGGTTCCCCCTGCTCTGGCCTCGCCCCCGACATGAACCACTCACCTGATTTTAACTCATAGAATTGGGTGTTTTTCTGCTCTCCGCCTTTCCTTTAACCATCATCGTTTCCCCCCTGTCTACCCATTTTGGCCCAAAAGGACATTTTTAATAGGGAAGAAATCAAATCTTCGCTCACTATGAAGCAAGCAGGAGGTGGAGAGGTTTGAAAGTGTTCCCAATTAGAGGACAGAGGGGAAAAAAAAAAGTGTGAGAGGCAGGCTGCGGGGAAATGGTTTTCATTGATTCAGAAAGTCACCTCATGGGAAGAACTGATCTGTCAGAAATGCTAAATGGGCGATGGTGTGGGTTCAGAACAAAGACCGGAGTTAGGAGCAGGCACGGCCTCTGGCTTGTGTGGATCTGAGCCAGAAGGCAGGGCTGCTTATTGAGGGCTCGGTCCACCTGGGAGCAGGGGTGAGGGCCCGTCAGGCCGGAGTGAGCATCGCTGTTCTGGAATCCATTGTGCCTTGGACACCTGTCTGCTTGCGATAAGAGGGGCCCGGGAAGGCGGATGCATCAGCGTTTTCCCCGCTCAGGCCAGATATCGGAGCTGGCTTTTCCTAACGAACATCTGCGCGGCTTCACGTCCCCAGTGTCGTGACTGATAACGTTGTTTGTGTAAGTACTCATGTGCGTGGGCTCACATCTGTGTAAAAGCCCATGGAACCTTCTCAGCCAGCCGGGAGCTGGTGATGATTGACATCTTCACTTCATAGATTGGTAAACTGTTCTGAGGCGAAGCGTTGGCTTCTAATGATTAATGTCTGGCCCCCAAGAGTCTGGACTCGGTAGGCTGTGCAGCTTTTATTTGTCCGATGGGCTCTTTATCACAGAAATAGCACAGATCTCACTCTTTGTTCCAGAAGGAAATTCTACTCAGAGTCTACTCCGTGCTGAGGGCAAGGGTGCTGACAGGGGGAGACAGGGGAGCCACCTGTGAATGGCCGCAGGCTCGGGCTGCCATGGGCCCGCCTGACTCAGACCCAGAACGGATGGCAAGGCCAGGGAGGGACCCCCAGAGATCCTCCTGCGTCAGTCCTCAGGAAGGGGCTCCCTGAGGAAGGGACATCTCAGAGGATGAGGGGGAACTAGTGGGCAGAACTCTGGGGAGAGCCTGCGTGCGGTGGGCGACGTGTGTGTGGGGTGCACAGCCTGGGAGGCAGAGGTGGGTGTGTTTTTGTGTGACGTGAGGTGTGTGTGTGAGTGTACGTGTGTGAAGCACTTACGTGTTTAGGATGTGCCGTATACGTGTGTTTTTATGTGTGTGTCTCTGAGGTAATGTGGGGGGGTGTACATCGTGTGAAATATAGTGTGTGTGTGAGTGTGGTATGAGATGTGTGTGTGTGTGAATAGATTATGTGTTTAGTATGCGCAGTATATGTGTATTTGTGTGTGTGTCTCTGAGGTAAATGTGTGTGTGGGGAGGTGTATACAGCATGTGAAATATAGTGGGTGTGTGTGTGTGAGGCGGGTATGCATGAGTGTGCCGTAAGTGAAGAATATGTGTGTGTCCATGCAGGGGTCTTTAAGATGTATATAAAATGGGGTCAGAATATATCACCCCAAATATGCCACTTTGGCATAAGGATTAATTTGAACTAAAGGCGCTTGAGAAGCAGCAGCCACAGCAAAAACTCTTTGCCATCTTCCTCTCTGTCTGAAAGCAGAGCATCAAATCCCCTTTGTGAAGGGGTCTCCCCTCTCCTCTCTCCTTCCAGGAAGGGGACGATGAATCTTACGCGGGAGACAGCCCTGAGATGAGCCTGCACGAACAGAACCTTAATACACAACCTTTATCTTCCATTGGCTCCCCCCCCCATTTATTTACCTTCCCTCAGTTTACTGCCCGGAAAAGCCTAAACCCTTTCTCTTTGTCTTGTCGCGCCTACGCAAATTTATTGCTCTTTGTTAACATGATATATAAACCCGTGGCTCTAACTGCGTCTTTGGAGCTTCACTATTTTTCTATGAAGGCCTCTGTGTGCATACATCATAGACCATTTCTCCTGTTGACCCGTCATTCATCACTTGTATTCATAGATCTCAACTGCCGAAACTGAGAGTGGAGGAAAATGGTTTCCTTCCTTGCATATATGTTGGATGTGTGTGAGCTGTGTGTATGTGTGAAGTAGGTATGTATGTGGTGGTATAGGTGCGGGTTTGTGTGTGTCTTTTCAAGGGTGTGGTGTGGGGTGTGTGTGTGAGGTATGTGTGTGTCTCTGAGGGACAGATGTGGGGGGAGGTGTGTCTGAGGTATAGATGTGTGTGTGTGTGTGTGTGTGTGTGTATGGTATGAGGTACATGTGTTTGAGGTGTAGGTGTATGTGAGGGGGCATATCTGTGTAGTATGTGTGAGGTATGTGTGTGTCTCTCAGGTACAGATGTGGGGGGGGAAGTGTGTCTGAGGTACAGAAGTGTGTGTGTTTGTGTATGGCACAAGGTACATGTGTTTGAAGTGTATGTGTGTGAGGGCTATGTATGCATAGTGTGTGAGGGGTGTGAGTGTCTCTGACGTGTATGTGGAGTGTGTGTGTGTGTGTGTGTGTGTGTGTGTGTGTGGCAGTGAAGGAAGTCTACACACAGATTTACACACCAGCATCACGTGGAGTCAGGAAGTGAGGAGACGTGAGGGTGGAAGGTGAGGGCTACCCGAGGAGAAGCGACCTGCATGTGAAACACACGTGCGTGAGATGGAGGGTTATTTCGCACCCTGGAGCCCCTCAAGAGGGGAAGGCCACAAAGGAAGCTCTAAAAATAAGTACGGAGCCCAGTGAGAGGGGTAAGGAGGACTGGGGAGCGTTTAGCCTTAGGGTGGCACAAAGTTTTACCGCCTACATCCGGGAAAGCACACTGACGGCAGCTGATGGCCTCCAGGGGGCGCTCCTCCAAGCCCCAGGGCGGTGGGCAGCAGGCAAACTAAAACGGTGGTAGATGAATTAATTGTTATTTAAAGGAGAGACTGAATACCTTGCTTTGAATGCTTTCTGTTTCGGCTTGAACATCATTTCAGAGAGAAGTAAACCTCAACTCTAGGGGCACCTGAGTGGTCTCCACCCATCTCAGTGGGTGTTATGACATTCTCAGAGGCAATAAATTTCAGTTAACTTTAACTCAAATATTTGTAGAAGTCCCAAGGGATGGCTGAGAGTCAGGTGGCACATTCTAAATTTTAGTACATATTAAAAAGTGGTCAGGGCACACCATGTCTCCCTCCCCACAGCCTCAACAATGATACTTCAAAAATTGGTATTATGAAGTTTTAAGGTAATGAGGTTTGAGGTGTTTTATGCAGAAATTGAATGAGAATGCTAATTCATTCAGCCTAGAGAGATTTACAGATTTCTTTAAGGAAAATGACATTTCTTCTAAACATTGATAAGGTTGTTTTTATTTTTATTTTTTAAATTAATATATTTATTTTTTTTTTTGAGAGAGAGAGAGTGCAAGTGGGGGAGAAGGGCAGAGGGAGAAAGAGAGAGAGACAGAGAGAGAGAGAGAGAGACACACACACACACACACACACACACACACACAGACACAGAGAGAGAGAGGCAGAGAGAAAGAGAGAATCCCAAGCAAATTCTACACTCAATGCAGAGCCCAATGCAGGGCTCTATCCCACAACCCTAGGATCACGACCTGAGCTGAATCAAGAGTTGGATGCTCCAAGCACCTGGGTGTCTCAGTCGGTTTAGTGTCTGACTTTGGCTTAGGTCATGATCTCACGGTTCATTGGTTCAAACCCCGTATCGGACTCTGGGCTGACAGCTAGCTCAGAGCCTGGAGCCTGTCTTCAGATTCTGTCTCTTTCTCTCTCTGACCCTCCCCTGCTCATACTGTCTCACTCTCTCTCAAAAAAAAAAAAACCCAAATATTAAAAACAATTAGAAAAAAACAGAGTTGGATGCTCAACTGAGCCACCCAGGTGCCCCATGATAGGGCTTTTTTGAAGGAAGATAGGGAGCTATGTTTTCTGGGATAAGAGGCTGAAATGGGAATTTCATTGTTCTTTTAAAAGGCCAATTTGAAAAAGAAAAACTTTTATTCCCAGAGAAGGAATCATTTGAGCGTCTTACAAACTGTAGCTTGGGCCCATTGTAATCACAAAGGTCAGGCTTACTTTAGAAGAGTTGCATTGCTTCACGATGGAGTATGTGTCACAACTGGTTTAATAGAGAATCCAACTGAGGTACGGGGAGCAGTTGGGCATTTTAGCCTGGTCATCAAGCCCCTGCCCTGGATAAAATGATAAATTAGGTAGAAAAGACCAAGAGGCTGTATTAGTTATCTATTGCTGTGTAACAAAGTATCCCCAAAATTAGCATCTTCAAACAACATACATTGATCATTTCACACAATTTTTGAGGGTCAGGAATTGGGGAGCAGTGTCGTTGGGTTCTAGCCCAGGGTCTGTTTTGAGACTGTGGTCAGGATGTTGAGGTAGGGCAGGGCTGCAACCATCCGAAGGCTTGCCTGGGGCTGCAAGATCCACTTCCAAATGCATTCAGTTGGCTGCAAGCCTCACTTCCCCTCCAAATGGCTCTATCCACAGGACTGCTCGTGACCTGGCCCCCGGCTTCCTTAAAGGCACAGAAGCCACACTGTTTTTAATAAACTAATCTTAGAAGCAACACACCACGACTTCTGCTGTATTCTACTGGTCCCACAGACCAGCCCTACTACATACAATGTCATCGGGAGCCGCACAAGGGTGTAAATACCAGGAGGCTGGGCTCAGATCCTGCATCTTGGGAGCATCATGATTACACTTCCTGATCCTAGATCACTTTGAAGCCTTACTCAGCCATTTATTATCTGGGTGACCTTAGACAAGTGACTTAAACGCCTTGTGTCTTGCTTTTTCTCATGTGTAAAATTGAAATGCTTCTGCCATCTCCAATTAATCCACACAATGCCCCATGTGAGTCTGACTCTCTCTTTCCACCCTGATGGCCTTATCCTTCAGTTCTTCCTCTACTCCAAGTTCACGTCTTGCTTCCCTTCTTCTCCTGTGCAAAAAAAAAAAAAACAAAACCAAAAACCTCTGACTTTACAACGGCTCATTTGTACTGATAGATAACAGCGGTTAAGTCTTACCCCTTCAGGGCATGTTTTCATATTAAGTGAGAATAATGTCTTGAGCTTAAAGGTGAAACTGCCAACTGTGTATACAAGAGGGATTTTGAAGAGGAGGTTGGGCTTTTCTATTCTCTGGAATCTCCTCTCTGAATACACATATAGGCATATGTCCTGCATGAATATAGTCCTAGTGATTAATAATTTGTGGCTAAAAGACATTTCAGAAATGTCTGAGAGACTAATGCTGAAGTTTCTTAAGTCAGTATATTTTAAGCTAGAATTATGGATGTGTGTCTAGTCAGTGTATCTTCAAAGTGTATCTTTAACAGTGTAGATACACACACACACACACACACACACACCCTTCAAAAGGAATATGTGGGGGATGGGTGAAATAGGCAAAGAGGATAAAGAGTACACTTGCCTTGATGAGCACTGAATAATGTACAGAATTTTTGAATTACTATATTTTACCCTTGAAACTAATATAACACTGTATGTTAATTATACTGGAATTTAAAAATAAATAAAAATTTGAGAAGACATATGTCTGCAAGGGCTAAGTCTTTTTTTTTCAAGTTTATTTATTTTGAGAGAGAGAGAGAGAGAGAGAGAGTGTGTGTGTGTGTGTGTGTGTGTGTGTGTGTGTATGGGGGGGGGCGGTGGGGGAGGGAGGGAGAGAGAGAAAGAGAGAGAGAATCCCAAGTAGGCTCTGCATCATCAGTGCTGAGCCCAATGTGGGGCCGGGGCTTGAACTCATGAACCATGAGATCGTGATCTGAGCCACAGTCAAGAGGTGGACGTCTAACCGACTGAGCCACTAGCTGCTCCTATTTCTGATTTTGAAATAAAGACTAAGAAACAATGTCACACACAACATGTGCTAAGATACAAATACATGCTTTCTCCAGCTCTCCGTTATGACCAAAGATGGATAAAGAAGGAGAAAATCGGGAAAAAAAGCAGGAAAGCCTCCCTGAAAGCAGATGACATGAAAGCAGAGGGTTCGGAGGGGCTGCTTGATACCTCTTATCAATGTTCAGAATTTCGCCAGCACCCCTAGCCCAAAACAACAAAAGCCGCAAAGTCTTCTGAGTTCGTGTATTATCTGGCAACACCTTATCTTTCTTGGCCTCCCTTCAGGTCCTTGGGGCACACAGCGATTATCTAAAACTTCAAAGCCAGAACGTTTCTCTCCTTTGCTCTACCTCCTTTTTTTTTTTTTTTTTTTTTTGCATGTTCTGGGTTAGGATAATTCTCCGTGTGTGTGTGTGCGCGCGCGTGCGTGCCAGCCATGACCGATTGTTTCCTGGCCTCAGAATGGGAACCAGTGACTTGATCAAGTTTGAAAAGTGATCTGGTTTCACCGCAGTGCGTAATTACTTCAATATGCCCGGCTGAGGTGCAGTTCGGCGATTTCTTAGCCAGGCTTTTCCGGGGCGGATGCCCGCTGTTTAGTCCCCTGGCCTCCCAGGGGGCTGCCCGCGAGTGGGCTGGGTTCTGGGGCCTGTGAAACTGTGTAGCCGGGACAAGGCCTTGGGCCAAGCTGTCCTGGGCTCTTATGAGGAAGAACCAAATGTTAAAAAACACGAGGCCTTTCAGCTCTGCCGGGGCAGCCCCTCCCCACCTCCACCCTAACTGGTCTTTCCTGTCATACACGCGGGATGAGCAACCTTTGCAAATCACCAAGGGGCAGTGAGGGCAGCCCCACCGTGTGCCCATGTGACCTGTGCTGTTGCTATCCTGCGGTTGTAACATTTTATGTCCTCGTGTACAATCTCATTTGAAAACAACGGCCATAGAAGTTTGATAGGGTCAGCGCCATTCGCATTTTTGTGGATAAAGACTGTGAAGGGGCGCCTGGGTGGCTCAGTCCTTTAAGCAACTCATTTCAGTTCAGGTCAGGATCTCACAGTTTGTGGGTTTGAGCCCCAGGTCGGGTTCTGTGCTGACAGCTCAGAGCCTGGACTCTGCTTCTGATTCTGTGTCTCCCTCTCTCTTTGACCCTCCCCTGCTCACACTGTCTCTCTCTCTCTCAAAAATAAATAAAAACATAAAAAAAAATACTGTGAAAAAAGGCTCAAAGAAGGTCAGAAAATGGTCACCCAGTGAGTTGGTTACAGATCAGGAGCTAGACCCCACTCCAAATCTGACTGGGGGCAGGGCAGGAGCCTAAGAAAATTCTGAGGCGTTCCCTTACCAATGTCAAAACAGAGTGACGGTGTGCCTCAGAAAAAGGTTCCATATCGTGAAAAGACCACTTGGGCTCTGGACTTTAAGACCATGAGGCCTTGGGGCGCCTGGGTGGCTCAGTTGGTTAAGCGTCCGACTTCAGCTCAAGTTATGATCTCACGATTCGTGGGTTCAAGCTCCGCATCGGGCTCTGTGCTGACAGCTGGCTCAGAGCCTGGAGCCTGTTTCAGATTCTGTATCTCCCTCTCTCTCTGACCCTTCCTGCTCATGCTGTCTCTCAAAAAAAATTAAAAAACATTAAAAAAAAGACCATGAGGCCTTAATTGCAACTTTATCCCTACATCCACCCTGCATGAGACTGGATATGGGGTCTTTCATTGCTACAACAAACTTCCAGGCTTCTGCACTGTGCTGAGGAACTGCCAGACGAGACCTGGGCTGGGTCTTTCTATCCCTCAGACAGACCCCGTCATTCCTGAGTGACGTGTCTCCTTCTTCTCCCAGTGGAGACCCCTAATGGTTTATAAGAGTGTTCGATGGTCAATGAGTATCTCATAAGTAGGGCCACCATGTTTAGCAAATAAAAAAAATGATTGCCTACTTGAATTTGAATTTTAAATAAACTGCAAGAAATGTTTTCATAGGAGTATGTTCTGAACATTGTATCTGGCAATGACTCAAAACTGGATAAAAGCAATATATATTTAGAATTGTCTGCATGTAAGTGTTGTTACGGCAGGCATCTAATATTCTTCAGATTCCATACCAAAAATTTTTAAAAAGTATATTTTTTGTTTTAAAAGTATATTTATTTTATTTTTATTATTATTATTTTAAGTTTACTGTTTATTTTGAGAAAAAAAGAGAGAAGGGCAATCCCAAGCAGGTTTCGCGCTATCAGCGCAGACCCATCATGGGGCTCAACTGTGAGATCATGACCTGAGCTGAAATCAAGAGTCGAATGCTTAACAGACTGAGCCACCCAGGCACCCCAGTATATTTATTTTAAATATTATTTTGTATTAAAAAGGTTTTTTTGCCATATTCTGATAATACAATTAAGTTTCAAATAATTAAATTGAAAGTGAAACTCTCATCTTGTGAATTCAAGTTCTAATTTGTTAAAGATAGCCTCTTCTGCATCTGAATTTATTGGGTGTTAGGAGTCTAATTAACTCATCAAGAGAAATTGGATTTTGTTGTTGACTTTCTGAAACACCTGAGTCCTTATGCATGGTGCTCTAAATTCACTAAACCTGATATCAAAACTTACAGCAGAAAGGGGAAAAATGATACTGCCTACTCGGGGGATGAAGATGGACAGAACTGTATGTGCTGTTTACACAGTTAAATGAGGTGTATGTGATCATCTCCATGGTAACAAGTCATATGGAAGCATTCAGAGTAGGGGGAGATCAAAGGTTTGGTTTAATGGAAGGTTTGCATATGGAGATTTCAAAAAATTGAACAAAATTGTAATGTTTATAACAGAAGGTATGAAAGCTAATACATACCCAGAGTTGTTAGAGCCTGCCCTCAGTATTGCTCATCAATTGAAACCTGCATTTTTCTTGAAAAACAAGGTTAAAAAAAAGTGCAAAAATATCCTGGCAGGCTCTGAGAAGTGCCTGTAAGATTGGAGAATGGCTCTAAAGCCTGGTGTTTTATGTCAGGCATGGTTGTTAACTGTGGTTCAATTACACACAGCCTCACTGCTCTATGTTTCATGGAGACTGTCATATCTTATTGCTTTGTACCTACCAGCTACGACCTCACACAGTATTCGAACCTTAAATTCAAGTCCACCTCACTTCAAAGCAGGAAAGTACAGTGGATACTTGTGAACAATAATAGAACTCCACTCCTGGGAAGTGAATCGATGATCACCATAGCTGTGGAGGTCGTGCTGTGGTTGAGCCGTCTCCATGGCCACGAAGAGTCATCGATTCGTCAAGTCAACAACTATTCAGTGAGAGTCCTCCAGGTGTCAGGCACTCTTACAGACGCTGCGATTTGTCCAGAAAGATTAAAAAAATCCCTACCTAACGGGAGGATTATAGTCTAGTGAGGGGAGGTTAACAGTCAAGACCACGCATTCGTTCATTCCGTAGGCAATAGTCATTGAGCCCCTGGATCCAAGGCACTGTTGTAGACACCAGGCTATAGTCATCAGCAACACAGACAATGATCCTTGCCTCATGGAAGTTATAGCGGGAAGTGCCAGACAATAAACTTAACAAATCAGTAAATTATATGTTAGGAGATGATAAATGCTATGGGAAAATCAGAGCAGAACAAGGGGAAAGACAGATTTTGGGGATGGCGGGAGTGAGGAGTGTGATTATAGATGGGGTAGCCAGGGAAGGCCTCACTGAGAGTGGAACATTTGAGCACAGACCTGACAAAGTAAGGCTGGGAGTCTCAGGACATGGGCACCCTTTGGTCGGGACAGGTATGTGATCGAAGGCAGGCCAATCACCATCTCTCTCTGGGACTTTTCAACCAAAGCCAAACAACACCCACCATTTTTTCTTTGCTTCCAAAGCTGTAGAGAGGAAAGCCTGGATCTGCTCAAAGCTATGCCCCTACCTCATGAGCAAATGGTGATGGAGCCCAGAGACAGAGGAGACAGGGAATGAGAAGGCGGTTCTAGGGAGTTGGAGACCCTGGCTCATGCGGGCCCCAGAGGTCAGCTCTGCTCTGTCTCTTCAGGAGTTGGGCTACATGAGCCAATATGTTCCTTGTTTTCACTTCAGCTAACTCCAGCTGAGTCTCTGTAACATCCAAGCGGAGGGTGACCACACTGAGGTGAACCCCTAACCGTTCTAGAGAGGGTGTTGGCATCTGCTAGAGGTAACTCACCTGGAGCACCGGCTCTCCGTCGCTGGCCCCTTGTGTAGGAAAGCAGGTGTATCAGAAGCCCCGCCCAGAGCAATGTTCCCTGCATCTTTCACATGTAGGGGTTGTGAGTTTTCAGGGCAAAAAAAAAAAAAAGAAAGTAAATCGAGCTGCCAACTTTTTATTTGGTCCAATGAGGGCACAAGAAAATAAATAAATAAACCAGTTACCAACAACTTGCTGCCATCATTTCGTATAAGATGGGGGCATTATCAAAACCCAGAGAGAGTGGGAGAGCATAGTGCAGAATAAAGGGTAGTATTGTGGATGGGATAAAATAGTGTTACAAGAGACTCACTTACTTTTGTTTTCCAGAGGATTGGGGTAAGTTTCTCAGAAGCCAGTCCCGGTATTCAGAACTCCTGCTCTAACACATAGGCATGGAGACCTTCGGGAAGGAAACCAAGGCAAAAGGGCCAGGTTACTCTTTTCTAGTTGGGTGACTTGTTTTATTAAGCATTAAATCCCGTAGGCACAAGGGTTTTGCAGCTGGCCAAGAATCCCTTTGCCTTGCGGGGAGGGGTCAGATAGAATATTGACCTTCTCTTGCTCGGGAAAAGAGAGAGAACACTCTGAGTGTTTTGCTGGCCTGGGATACTTCTCCCTCCAGGACTGTCTTTTTAAGAGTTTGCTCAGCCTGCTTGAGAGGCGGTCCAATCCTGATGAACTTGATATGACCTTTCATACTGGTCCCCAGGTCTCAAATAATCTCTAATGGCTATGCTGTGTTACCTCCTGAGATCTTCTCTTTTCCTGAGCCAGTTTTCTGTGTGCTGCATTGTGTCATCCCAGATGTTGGCAAAGAATTTTTTGCCAAGGGCAAGATAGTATATGGGGTTTTAAAAAATATTTATTTTTGAGTGAGAGAGGGAGACAGAGACAGAACATGAATGGGAAAAGGGCAGAGAGAGATGGAGACACAGAATCCGAAGCAGGCTCCAGGCTCTGGGCTGTCAGCACAGAGCCCAACACAGGGCTCGAGCTCATGAGCTGTGAGATCATGACCTGAGGTGAAGTCAGACGCTCAGCTGACTGAGCCACCCAGGTGCCCCCCCAATATTTTCTTTATGTGGGTTTATCTTGTGAACTTTAAAGGAGTTTTAAACCAGGTAATCAATTCAATGTTCTTGTTATGAACTGAATATATCACCTCTTAAATTTATATGTTGAAGTCCTAGTCTTCAGGGCCTCAGAATGTGACCTTGTTTGGAAGTAGGGCTGTTGCAGATGTAACTTGTTAAGTTAAAATGGGGTGGTACTAGAGTAGGTGGGGCCCTAATCCAATATGAAAGGTACCTTATAAAAAGGGGACTTTTTGACACATATGTGCACAGGGGAATGCCAGGTGAAGCCTGGAGTTATGCCAGGGAACTATCAAAAGTTTGGAGAAAGGCCTAGACTGATCTTTTTCTGGTGCCTTCAGAGGGAACATGACCTTAACAAGACTTTGACTTCCATGTTGGACTTCCAGTTTCTGGGACTGTAAGAGAATCAATGTCTGTGGTTTGAAGCATTCAGTGTTTGGCACTTTGTTATAGCAGCCCTAAGAAATTAATATAGTTCGGGGTGCCTGGGTGGCTCAGTCAGTTAAGTGTCTGGCCTTGGCTCAGGTCATGATCTCATGGTTCGTGGGTTCGAGCCCTGCATCAGGTTTTGTGCTGACAGCTAGCTTAGAGCATGGAACCTGCTTCAGATTCTGTGTCTCCCTCTCTCTCTGACCCTCCCCTGCTCGCACTTTTTCTCTCTATCTCTCAAAAAGTAAATAAAAGACATTAAAAAATTAAAAAAAAAAGAAATTAATATAGTTCTCTCATTAAAAAAAGCAGACCCAGTGTAGACCAATCATGGATCTCACCTCTCACAATGGACGCGGCAGTAACAACAAGATGGAAGGTTGGGCATTTTCTAAAGAACATGATCTGGGATTATAGAATGAAAAAGGGTTATTGGTCTCCTCCTGAGTTGATCCAGTTTTACTAGAAGATGCTGTTAATGCCTCAGTAAGTAGAAGAGCTTCATTTCCAAGTACAAAGCCAGAGACCAGGGCACTAGGAAGGGCCCACTGGTCCGAGATGCGGTGACACTGAGGTGTCTGCCTCATGTGTTCTAGTCCCCTTATTCCCATCAGTACCTCTGCCTTGCTGGCTTGAGCTTTCTTCTTTAATCCTTAAGGTATTTTTTTTTTATCCTTTAAAAAATTTCTAATTCCTTTGATACCAAGATACACAGAAGTAGCAAAAAATATGGTAGAGTAAACTTAAATGTGATTCACACAGTCAAATCTATTTTAAAAATCTAACAGATTCTTGGTCTCTCTCAGCTGTAAGCATGCGTTCAAATGAGCCTTCTGCCCAGACCATGGGAAGGAGAGGCTCACTCAGATTTATCTTTCTCTTAATACATGTACCAGGGACACATCCTTCAGGGTAAAAAAATCTGCCTTCTCTTTAAGCCTCACTGGACAATTCCAAACACCAGCAACTCTTCCAAAATAAGAATACAAGATGGCCCTCGAGAGAGCTGAGTTGGCAGAACTGATGTACTGTTATCATTCTTCCATTCCGCAATGTTGACTGGACTTTCAATACACATCCCACTGTCCCCATCACCATTTGGCAGGCACTCCAAAGGGAGTGTTTGCTGAAGTTCACATGGCCAGTTATAATAGAGGCCATTAATTCGACAGACACGTAGCATCAATCATTTTAGATGTCACCTCAACTCAACACAGCCCAATAGGATCTTCATAAAAGATGATTTGCCACAAGTTCAGGATCATGACCTCAGTCTCACCTTGCTTTGTCATTTTTCCCATGTCTCCCTCTTGGTTCACCAAATTCTCTGGTTCTGACACCTGCCAATCTCAAGGCTTAACTGGGAAGCACACAGAGTTGCCCATTCGTGTTCCCCCATCAATATTCTTTCTGTGCCCTTTGGTCCCACCCTGCCTTCTCTTCACAGCAGCTCAAGTCCCTCCCACTTAGGCATCATTTGTCGTATAGTATAATATGTTCTTTTTAAAAAGTTTTTCTTAATATTTTATTTACTGGGGGGGGATGAGGAACAGAGTGAGAGGAGAGAGAATCTCAAGGAGGTTCTTGGCACTGTCAGTGTACAGCCCAACACAGGACTCAAACTCATGAACTATAGATCACCACTTAAGTCAAAATTAAGAGTCAATGCTTAATCAACTGAGCCACTCAGGCGCCCCTTTTAGAATATGTTCTTATCCCTCCTTTTTCTCACCTTCTGAACGCTCCAATCTCATGGCTCCTTTTTGTAGACACATGTCCTTGACAGCTATAAGAAAGGAAGTATAAGACAAATGGAAATTACAGCTGGTGGTTTGGCAATTGGGCAAAGATGCTCCTCTCTCTGTGTTCTATGAGCATTTGTTCTATGAGCTGAAA
>NC_043706.1:12991079-12993673 GCF_006229205.1 Suricata suricatta | reverse complement strand
TACTCAGTAATGGCAAGTATTGGTGTTATCATGATTTCTGTTAGAAGCTGATTCATAAAACAAGTCATGTTCACACTAAAGCTCAATGGAAGAAAATCCTTTCTTAATACTCTTATCTCTTTGGGTTTGCCACTGGTTCTAAAGACCTTGAAATCAATATTTTTCATCACAATTATTTTGAACTGGGCCAGGTACCATGATTAGAGGGAAATTTGAGACCATAATTTCAGTCCCCAAATGCTGTAATCCATTTGGACAGAAGACAGATGATGTTTTACTTGAGAAAAGGCTGAATTTGGAGTCAGGAAACTAGGGTTCCAATCTCAACTCTATTATTAACAAATTATATGGTATCCAGCAAATTGCTATTGGCTTTGCTTCAGTGTTCTCAGATATACCATAAGATGGTTGGACTAGATGTTCTTTGAAGAATTTTCCAGCACCAATAATCATTCTTACATTAATACAATAAGTTAATCTTTTTGGGGTGCTGGAGATACAGAGGTAAACAAAATACACAGAGCCCTAACCTCATGGGGGTTACATTCTGGTGTTAAAGACAGAAAGTAGACAGAACATGCAAGAACACATCTAATGTGTCATATGAGGACGGACACCATAGGGAAACACTGCTGGGGTGGGAGAGAGAAAGTTCTGGTACAGGTTGGGGACTGGTTGTAATTTAAAATAGTGTGACCAGCAAACATCTCACAGGGAAGGTGATATTTCATCAAGGCCTTAAAAGGTTGCAAAGAGCCATGTGGCTACTGTGGGAAACACCTTCCAGGTAGATGGAACAGTAGAAGAGTATGGAAGGAATACACTTGGCATGGGTTGAGAAATAAAGAAGGTTAGTGTGACTACAGCAGAGGGAGGGAAGTGGAGGGAAGAAGAGGAATAACAGTGATGAAGGGAGGCCAGATCCTGTAGGGCCTTGAAGTCATTGTACAGGTTCTGGCTTTTGCTCTCAGTAAAATGGCAGCTATCGATGGGCTGAGCAGAGGAATTATTTAATTTGACTTATGTTCTAAATGGATGCCTCCAGCTACTGTGTAGAGAATAGTCTATAGGGGAGCAAAGAACAATAGTCAAAATGAAACATGATAATAAGCTTGGATCAGGGTGTGGGCAGAAGACGTGTTGAGAAGGGTAACTGAGTCTCAGGATATGTTTTGAAGGTAGAGCTGACAGGAGTTGCTGTTGGATTGGATTGGGAGTTGATTATGAAATAAAGAGATGAGTCAAGGACACATCAAGAGTTCTTGGCTTTGACTGGAGCAACTGGAAGGATGTAGTTGACACTGATTGAGATAGAGCAAGTTTGGGTGGGGGGGGTGTCCAGAGTTGGATTTGAGGAGAGTTACATTTCAGATGTCAATCAGCTATCCATGTAGGCAGCTTGACACATGAGTCTGTAGTTCAGGAGGAGAGAGCTAAATCTAGATGTCATCAGCTTATAGAAAGTATTTACAACCATGAGACTGGATGCAAGTAATGGGGAAATGGCTGTAGATAGAGAAGAAAAGAAGTCCAAGTCCAGCACACAGGGTCTCCAGTAATAAAGGGACAGGGAGATGAGGAGACACCAGCGAAGGTGATGGGTGAGAAGTGATGGGTGACCAATGGGGTAGAAAGCCAAGAAGTGTCCTAGAAGCTGGGACAACAAAGTGTCCCCAGGACATCCTAATTCTAGGATCTAAAAGAATCTGAAGAGATGAGTAGATGGCCATCACAGATTGATGCATAGGCAATTAGAATCCTTTGTTGCCTAAAGTTCCTGAGAGCTTAAGGTAGGGCTGATATTAGGTGGGGGGAAGGGTCCGGAGGAGCTGTTTATGGATTTATCCTTCATCGTTCTGTAGGCAGATGATACCTGGAACTGACATACTGTGGTCCTACAATGAGGTATGAGTCAGAGACCAGAATAGAATTTGATGAAAGAAAACAGAAATTAACATTCTGGATCAAAATTCATCTCAACTACAAGCTGTTAATTTTTATTCCTATGCTTCTTTGCACACACTGTTAATTATTTCTTGGTCAAAAACTCACTGCTGGGCAATGCCTAAGAGGCTTAGCTATTCCTCAAATTCTTTGGAAATGCTGAGTTCCAAGTTACGTAAGTTTTGTCTCCTAGAAGGGCATCTGAAGATGAAAGTCAGCCTCTCTCCCCTTTGGCAATGAATTATGTTGGCCTCTCTTATTATTCCCTCAATTTTAAGAAATGGAAACTCTTTCACAATGTTTAATGGGCTCTTCACATGTTATTTCACGCACCATTAACATAACTGGATAATAAAATTGATGTTTAAAATACCCTACTTATTCCATGCAAGGTGTGAATATGCAGTGACCATGATTAACGCAAGACAAAAGAAGAGGGCGGGAGCAAAGCCATCTAATGTGACCCAAGAACAGTCCTGGAGCACAGGAAGTGGGTGCCCTGACATTTGTTTGGGAAAAATACAGTTATAATAATGACCATTTATGTATGTTCTATGTCCATTCCCTTAGTCATCCTTCACATAAATCCTTCACATAAAAAAGAGACAATCTTGCCCCCATTTTCTTGAAGAAGGACTTCAGATTGAATG
>NC_043706.1:12989956-12990979 GCF_006229205.1 Suricata suricatta | reverse complement strand
GCGCATGGAGGAGTCATCCTCCTTGTTTTCTAGGAGCTTCTCCACAAGAGAAAAGCAAAGAGGTTCTCCAAATAAATGAGAGCTTATGTGAGTTCACAGCTAAACTCACCATAATATGAATAATGTAACTATAAAGCTTAAATTTCAGGGCTCCTCACTTGCACAGACCACTTCTAAGACCCTGAACCTAATTTTGTGTTCTTTTCTTCAAAAACAACCCCTCAAGGGGCACCTGGGGGCTGAGTCAGGTAAGTGTCTGACTTTGGCTCAGGTCATGATCTCATAGTTTGTGGGTTCGAGCCCCGCATTAAACTTTGTGATGACAGCTCGGAGCCTGGAGCCTGTCTTCGGATTCTGTGTCTCCCCCTCTCTCTGAACCTCCCCTGCTCATGCTGTCTCTCTCTCTCTCTCAAAAATAAATAAAACATTAAAAAAAAAAAAACAACCCCTCAAGTTGTATAAGCCTCAGTCTGCACAAATCCTAGATCTTACCCTGGCATATTATCAGAGGAGCAAGTGAGGTGGGTAATGATGATGGTATTGGTGAAGAAGGAGCTAGGGGTGGGGGGCATAGAACAAAGCTCAGTGCCGTGGTGGGCATGAGGCAGAATGCCCTGTGGGAGGTGCAAATCTAAAATGGCAGGTTCCTCCTTCTTCCCTTCAAAACCAGACATTTCTCCTGGCTGTGTGTGCCTGTGACTGGCACCACTATTCACTTGGTCACACTGGCCCCTCCCTTAGTAGCCCGTGGAGTGGATGCCAGCCTGGCCATGACTTTCGTGCATGGATCCTCCTTCCCTGCCCACCACTAGCACAGTCCAAGATGTCATTATAGTGAATCCCAAATCATGCCACAGGCTGCTAAAGGTCTCCCTACTCCCCCAGCCCCGTCCCTCCTAGGCCCTGTGGCCTGATATCCTGTTGTTTCCATTCTCTGAAGAACCCAGACTAATAGCGTCCAACACACATCTTACACATCTGTAGGATTAACAAAGCTGTTGTGAACAAGTGATATCATGTACA
>NC_043706.1:12959658-12989856 GCF_006229205.1 Suricata suricatta | reverse complement strand
TCAGGACTTATCACACATCTGGACCCCACAACATTTCTTCTGTGCCTCTCTAATGCCTCACAGGACTTCCAAACCTCTAATACTGCTATGTGTGCCTGGTCTTCAATGTCTTGTTTGACTGTAAGCTCCTTGTACATAAGGATTTTTACCTTACTTAGCTTTGTATCCACACAATGTCTGGCAAGAACAGGTACTTAGCAGAGAGCAGGTGTTTCATAAATTATTGTTGAATAAATTAGTAATGGTAGTTAGAGAGATGACCAAAAGAGATTCCTGACAATGTGGAAAAAAGGCAACAGGGACTTGAATCCTGAGGAGGAGGAGAGGTGCTTGAAGTATGTTTAGAACAGGGGCTGGCAGGTGTTTTCTACAAATAATTTAGGATTTATGTGCCATCCTCTCTCTGTCCCAACTATTCAACTCTGTCATTGTGTTGTGAAAGCAGCCATAGACTATATGTAAATGAATGGATGTTGTTGTGTTTTAATAAAACTTTATTTATGGACACTGAGTTTTGAATTTCATATAACATTTGTGTGGCATGAAATATTCTTCTTTTAAAAATCTTTTTCCAGCCATTTTAAACCTTACAAATTATCACTAGCTGGCAGGCAGCAGAAAAATGGGGTGGGTAGAGTTGACTCTCAGGCCATAGTTTGCTGATCCCTGATTTAGAACAATAATTAAAATGTTGCAATTAAAGAATATTCACATCAAAGTTTTTATGTTGGCCTAAAGGACAATGATTGAGTAAACTATAGTATAATCACTTATGAAATTCTTTGCAGCCAATTAAAATAAAGACTATGTTGCAACAGGGAAAATACTATGATAAATGGCAAGTTGAATAAAGCAGGCTTAAAAATTATGTCTACTCTGATTATGACTATGTTGAATGAATCTTGAATAAACTATCTGCAAATTATGTATGCACAGAGATTGAAAGGGAAAATGAAAGCCGTTTGATTTGTATGAAGTTGGGATTGCGGGTAATTTGTTTTTGTTTCTGCTTCAATGTGAGTATCAAGCTGCCTTCCAATTCTTGGGTTCTATGATACCATTGAGATTTAGCTCCAATTAGTTCATCAGGAGAGTTCCCTGGGCAGACAAAGAAGGAAGAGAACCTAATTTAGGTTTATCAGAGGTCAGAAGAGTTTTCAGTAGTGTTCCAGCTAATTATTGCTGCATAACAAACACTTAGTAGCTTCAAACAACAACCATTTTATTATACTCACGTATTCTGTGGGTCAGAAACTCAAGTCAGACACAACAACAATGGCATGTCTCTACCCTAGGATGTACGTAACCCCAGCTGGGAAGACCAGAATGTCTGCAGGTGAATGGCTGGAGGCTGGAAGATTCACTTCTGGGATGGTATATTAGTTTGTTGTTGGGTGGCTCAAACAACAGAGATTTATTGCCTCAAGAATCTGGAGACTAAAAGTCCAAGCTCAAGTGGCAGGTAGGACTCATTCTTTCTGAGGGCTGTGAACAAAAATCTGTTCCATGTCTTTCTCCCAGCCTCTGGTCGGATCTATGGCATTCCTTGGCTTATAGATGCACCATGCTGGTCTCTGCTTTTGTATTCACACGGTGTTCTCCCGTGCAGATGTCTGTCTCCAAATTCCCCCCTTTTATAAGAACACCAGTATTATTGGTTCAAGACCCACCCAATGACCTTGTCTTAAATGGATCGTAAGCAAAAACTTCATTTTTAAATAAGGTGACACTCACCAGTATTGGGGGTTAGGACTTCAACGTTTTTTGGGGGATATAATTCAACCCATAACAGAGAGGCTCAGCTAGGAGCCACCACAGCGCCTACACATGGCCTGTCCATGTAGCATGAAGCTGGATTTTGAGAGGGACCATTCCAAGAGCAAACACTTCAGGAAAACCAGACAGAAGTAAGTGGTCTTTTATGAACTTGCTTTGGGAGTCATATTCTATTGGTAAAGCAGTCAGAAGCTTGCTTCAAGTAGAGGGACATAGACCTCACTCCAGAGGGAAAGAGTAATAAAGAATTTGCAGCCATTAAAAACATAGTCTAAGTAGGGATTTTTAACATAGGGTTTATGGACTCAGAGGGAATCCACAGACCATTTTCAAAGGTCTGAGAAGCCCCAGAAGTTACACAATGTGTGCATCAGCCTGCCTTGTGTTTTCTGCGACATGGGTCCACAGTGCTCATTCTATGTTCAAAGGGGTCCATGACCTACAAAGTGACTCGAAAGTGCTAGAATATTGGATCCATCTGCCGCTTCTATTCAGAAAAGGACACTCTCTAACTCAGAAAATGTTTTCCATCTCTGGCTTGGCATCAGCACCAGTCTTTCTCTTTCCCTGAGGCAACTTTTGCCATCTGCCAAATGACGTTGTTGTTCTGTGACCCTGGTGTCCTTGACACTGTTTAGAAGCCTTAGAGGGAGATCCTTAAGGATCCCAGAATGCTCTGGCTCCTCTGTGCACAGAGATGGATCAAAAAGCAACCTATCTCCTATAGTCCCAGACTTGGGAGGGGACATCTTCCACCAGCAGCACGAGAGCTGTACAGGGGGGCTGTTTCTGTCCCTCCAATGTCGTTCATGCCTCTGTGCCATTTGTGTGCCTGCCAACTCCTCCACTAGCTGACAAACTCCGTTGAGAGCAAGGAACTGTCTTATCTCTCTTTATATTAAAAAATATTTAGTCCCGTGCTTTGCATATGATAATACTCAAAATGATTGGTAACTTAAAATTATCAAAATTGAGCTGTAGAAAGTAGAACCGGCCCCCAGGGACTCTGAAGCCAGCTTCGGGCGTAAGGGTGCTGGCTCAATTCATGTTAGGACACAGGGCATCGAGGGCTCATCACGCTTAGGAAGGTCTCCTTTAGAAGAAGATGTCAGCTGGAAACAGTGGATTCGAAGTGGGGTTGGCTTGGTTCCTAATCCTAGCTCTGTCACCAGCAATCTGCAGGACACTGGTGAAGGCATTTCTGTACCGTGTAGTGCAATGTGGTATGACCTTGGCTCTCCCATGTAGCAGCCATGAGGAAGGCAGCCAGTGTATCGAGTAAATGGGTAAATGTCTGGCTCCTAAAGCCAGGCTATCTGGGTTTGTGTCCTAGATCCTCCTCTGAGTGCCTGTGACCTTGGGCATTAACAAACCTCTCAAAGCCCAGCTGTCTCATCTATAAAATAAAATATCAATGTTACAAACTCACCAGCCACCACTGAGTACCCCCCACGCTATAGGTGCTCTTTCAAGTGCTTCACATGTGTTCTCCCCTTTGCTCCTCAGAACCACCCAATAGCTAAGTGGTGTTATTACCCCATTTACCCCAGAGCAACTGAAGCCCAGAGTGAGTAACCAGCCCACAGTCACAGCACCGTCAAAAGGCAAAACTGGTGTTTGAACCAGGCAGTCTGGCTCCCCATGTCTCTCCCCTTAACTGTGTTACCACACAGCTCCCTCCTCACATGATGCATTTAAGTTGCTTCGCACATAGTAACAGCTCAACAGTTGTTAGCTATTGGTAATGATCCGTCCGAGCCCCACATCCTCATCTGTAGGGTGGGGATGATCCTATCTAATTCATCAGTAGAGAGGACACGGATAAAGTACTAAGGTGTATACAGGAGACTGGGGTGATTGCTTTGCTGTCTCTGGTGCCAACCACATGGCAAGTGGAGGGGCCACTGTCCCAACACCATAGACTCAGGGACCAGGACCTCACATCGAGTGCTGTATTACTTGTTTTCTAGCTAGCTTGCATAGTGCTTTGCCAAGGCAGATGCTCAATAAATATGATTTAGGGGCGCCTGGGTGGCTCCGTTGGTTAAGCATCCTACTCTTGATTTCGGTTCATGTCATGATCTCACATTTCATGAGATCGAATCCCACGTCTGGCTCTGCGCTGACAGAGCAGAACCTGTCTGAGATTCTCTCTCACCTTCTCTTTCTGCTCCTCCCCTATTGCTATCTTTTTTTTCTCCCTCAAAATAAATAAATAAACATTAAAATTTTTTTTTTAATTTGGCTTATCAATTTCTCCAAGAATTAGAGAATTCCTCCCACTCTTGCACATAGTGAAGTCCTGGGGCAGAAATATTATTGATTCCACCCTGAGATTCCAGTCCCTCCTCTGGGGAGAAACTCACTCTTGATGCAATTCCTCAGCCTCCCAGACACCCACTTAATGCCAATCTCTATTTAATCTGTGTATGGATGTTGCTGCCCCTTACTAATACATGACAGCTGTTGCCTTGTTCTTATGTTGCCTGTGCAGACCGATACTGTGTGCCTGATGCTTTTGGCTGTGACAGGCTGGGGACCATGTCTATTTACCTACAGTCCGTGGCTCAATGCCAAGTGTCAGCCTTGAAAACATGTCTTGGCTGATTCAGCAGCCGTTGATCCTGTTGGAGGTAAATCAGTCCTGGTTAGTTGCCACCTCGATTTCCGACTCGTGGCAAGTCATCTGCACACTATGAGATTATGGTCTTCTTACCAGAATATCTTCCTCTTATTATTTGGTGACCAGGGCCTGTGTACGGAAGACAGGATTGTTAATATGGTAGAGCAAGGGGATCTGGTTCACAGCAGACCTTGGAGGAGGGGGCTTATCCGGGAGACGAGGGAAGTGCTGTTAAATAAGCACTTGCCATAGTCGGGCATCCAAATGCAATGTGAATGGCAGCACCGGTGGTTTGTGGGAGGTGGGTCACTGTCTGCTCATGCCTTCAGGGACATCCACTAGATCAACAAGGAACAGCCCTGGCCTTTTGTCCCTGGCCTTTTCCATCCTTTACCCTGAAGGACAGCCTTGGTTGATGGTTTTTAGCATAGACTGACTAAGAGCAATCATAAAATATCAAATCATAACCCTATAACTTGTAAATATTAACATATTTGGGAAACTGGGTCTGAGCGCTGACCTTTTGTAGCCATGCCAGTGTGAGCAGATTCCTTTTTCTCCTATTCAATTCTCCTGTCTAGGGGCGCCTGGGTGGCTCAGTCGGTTAAGCCTCCGACTTCAGCTCAGGTCAGATCTCATGTTCGTGGGTGCTAGCCCCGCGTCAGGCTCTGTGCTGACAGCTAGCTCAGAGCCTGGAGCCTGTTTCAGATTCTGTGTCTCCCTCTCTCTCTGACCCTCCCCCTCTCATGCTCTGTCTCTTCTGTATCAAAAATAAATAAAGCATTAAAAAAATTAAAAAAAATTCTCCTTTCTAGCAAACAGAGATAAATAGGAAACCCCTCCCTCATAGGTGTGAGTATTAAACAAAATAATTCACATAAAGCACTTTGGACAGCTTAGGCACTAAGATCTGTAGCAAGCTCCCAGTAGATGGGGGCTGTTATGCTTTGGAAAAAAATAGTGTAGAGAAATGGAAAAAAAGAAGTTGCTTTCAGATGCAGATTTAAATTCTCCTTTCTCTAGACCTGCCTGGGTAAAACTCAGCAGCATTTAAATGTCTGGTTCTGACACTTTGCTGAGGTGACCGGTAATCACTCAAGATCTCAGGAGGGTGAGGAGAAAGGGCATCACAGGGATATGCGGGGGGAGCCTCACTAATAAGCCTCCTGTTTCAGCCCTTAAAGGAGACAGTGCAGCTTGGGCCGTGAAGCAGAGGACTTTGCCAGCTTCCTAACCCCGTGTTAGAATTAATGTTATGTTAAACTTACCAATACAGCATCAGATGGGAGTCACATTCTTCTATTTCCAATATTCAGAAGTTCTAGAAAAGAGGGAAGGATCATTTATTCATTAACTCAACATATATTTATCAAATGCCTGCTGTGTGGCTTTTATCAATGTACTCTTATAAGCAGAGCACATAGTAGGTTCCCAGTGCAGTGAATGAATGAAATTCTGGGTGAATAAACTGTCTCAGCAAGTGAATAGGTATGTCCCACTTATGCAAAAAAATCTCAAACCACAGCACATAGCATTAAAAAGGAGGTAGGGCTCCTAGGGGGCTCAGTTGGATAAGCATCCTACTTTTGGTTTTGGTTCAGGTCATGAACTCATGGTTCATGAAATCAAGCCCCACATCAGGGTCTGTGCTGACAGCACAGAGCCTGCTTGAGATCTCTCTCCTTCTCTCTCTGCCTCTCCCCTACTTTCTCTCTCAAAATAAATAAATAAACATTAAAAGAAATAAAGGAGATACATCTGGACATAAAAAACAGGGCTCGTGGCTCTGCTCACAGCACAAGGTTCCCTGCTACAGGAAGTGGAGGGAGGGAGTAGTCAGGGCCACAGTGTCCCTTTCTAGCAGTGTCCCTCTCAGACATGAGAGCATCCACTTTGCAGAGAGATGACATGCATAGAAACAAGTAACAGAAGTTTCAGAGTCATTCAATATCCCTTAACTTGTGAGCTTGCTCTCACCTCCTCCTGGAGCAGGATCCAACCCAAAGCCCAAGAGATGACATTATGAACCAACAGGCAGAGATCCCATGCAGGAAACTGATGAACTTGACTTCCAGAGTAGAGGGCACCATGAACCCATCTCAGGATCCCTTCCTCAGGCGTGCCATGTCCACGTGACTCTCAAGAGGCTGATGCAGTAATGCTTTTATGTAAATGAAAGTAAGAAGTACCTTGAACAAAATTGCTGTTTTTTTCTGAAGTCTGTTTGCAGCTTGTTTATTCCTCCAGGGACATCCTGAATTTGGCTGCAAGAATATATTTTGAGACTATTAAAAGACTTTCTTAAGAATGCTGGCAGGGAGGAACACCACAAGAACACATAACTACATGGTGCTGGCAGAATCCTGGCTGTCAGTGAAATCTTGAGGTGTGGGGTAAAGTTTCCAGAAGAAAAGAGCTTCTGGGAGGGGAGAGCACCTTACAGAGGAAGCACAAAGTAAATCCTCACTCGTGGAGTGCAAATTTGACACAGAAGTGCATGGTTTACAGGGCATCGAGGCCAAGGAAGGCCCTGGAAATTTCCATTAGGCTTGCAAGGAAGAGGATATTAAATGAGAAGGATGGGGTTGCATAGAGAAAAGAGGCCAAGGGAAAAGAAAAAAGAATAAGAAGGGAGGATAGAAAGAGAATGAATAGCAGAGCAAGAGAATACAAGCAGCATGAAGACAAGTTGAATACTCCACCTCCCTCAAACTTAAAAAAATTTTTTTAAAGATTTTTATTTATTTTTGAGAGGGGGGAGGGGCAGAGATAGAGGAAGACACAGAAGCAGGCTCCAGGCTCCGAGCTGTCAGTGCAGAGCCCGACTCGGGGCTTGAACTCTATGAGATCATGACCTGAGCCAAAGTTGGCATTCAACCAACTGAGCCATCCAGGCACCCCCTCAAAACTTTTTAAAGCCCAACATGTGCATCTCCAAGAGCTGATTTGATCCTGAAGGATGGACTTTGAGCATAAGAAAGCTTATATTGCTATTGATTCCTATTGTCAGTAACATGTGTTTCTCTTACCATATTATTGCTAATGACCAGGCAGAAAGAAAGCTTGCTGATTACCACATGAGGATGGATTGTCTGGAGGCCACTTGAGGAAGAGCAAGATCTTTGGCCACAGTAGCATTAGTGCTTACTCTGTGCCAGGCACTGTGCAAGGTTTTGGGGATGCCCGTGGCCATCAGTAAGACCCAGTAGGCACCTTCATCAAGATTACGGGCTAGAGAGCATGATGCATGTGAAATGAACCATCGAGACTTGAAACAGAGAAGTGTCACATTCATATTTGTATTTTACTAGGATTGCTCTGGCTATGGTGTGAGGAATGCATGACAAAGGGGCAGAGATGGTTGCAGAGATGCTGGCTGAGGTGAGAATAAGTAGTAATGATTCAGGTGAGAGATAATGGCCACATGGGCGAGAATGGTGGATGGAATTGAAAGGTATTTGGGATGGAACTGTCATGAATTGGGTACAGACTGGAGGAGAACAGCTCAGGGTCATTACTCCGTATTTCAGACATGACCATCTGGGTAGAGGGAGTGCTATTTGCAGAAATACAGGATATTAGGAGAGAAGTAGGCTGCTGGGGAAACACCGGGCTCTTTAGATGTGGTGGAGGACGCAGTATATTGGCTCACTTGACCTCTATTCTATACTCCTTCTAGTGGTCCATCCAGTACTCCAGAGTTCCTACAGCCAAAACCACATTTCCCACACTCCCTTGCAATTAAGGCTTCAAATGTGGTTTAGGTCCATTGATACAGTCATTGATGTAGCATCGGGAAGACATACTCATGTCGAGTCTTGAATTCAAAATGGAGACTGCAGATCCCAAAGCATCCATCCTGTTGATGCAAATCAAGCGGATGTAAGAGCCTCTGGATCAAGTGATTCCAGCCACAGCCTCCTGACAACTGTGTCAGAATTAAGCCTTTTTTTGGGACAGAGGATTTCTAATTCCTCAGCCTCCTGTTGTGGCAAAGATAACATTTCTTCTAGAGGGTTAGTTCTGCACTGTTATTCTGGGTATCATTCCTAGACACCTTGGCCAGAGCCTTTTCCAGTTTTTCCAACAATTTTTAAGCACGGAATTCCTTACAGAAGTCCCCTGTGGTGTAAAATGTATACAATGATTCATGCTGTCAGCAACTGAAAGTTAACAGATATAGAAGAAATAAGTCTGAACCTGCAAGACAGCCAGGTGTAAACATGTGAATGACTGCAAATACATGGATGGTTCTGTAGTTCAGGAAGAAAGATTGGACTGGCTTTTCTGAGTTGTTGGTATATTGATTGTTAACGGGCGAGATCATTCAGGGAGACATTGCCAAGAATGAGTTGGAAAGGTGAGAAGAAAGGAGGACCTAGGACAGGACCTTTGAAAACGCCAGCTTTTAAGGGATGGTTAGAAATGTAAGTTTGTCATTGGAAGAAGATGGTGGGAGAAAAACCAGGAGATGCTGGTGTCAGAAGCCAGAGGTAAAAAGTGGATCTACACAAACGGATCAGCCTGGCAGATGCTTCCAGGAGGTCAAGCTAAGTGAGGGCTAAACATGTCTATTGAATCTGGTCTTTGGTGACCTTGGCAAGATCAGTTTTGACAGCAGCGTTGGGAAGAATGTTCAAGTTAAAAGCATTCAAGAATGAGGCAGAGAGAAGAACATAGATACTATGGGGGTAGGCAGTCTTTTAAAGAGGGTTGACCATCCTTGGAGGTGATGTAAGACCAAAAGTGAAGCTAAGCCACTCTCCATGATACAGCATTAGTGAGACCTTATGTGACATTTGTGGCATTTGTCATCCAAACAATGGATCCCTCATGTTGGAGAAAGAAGCACATGTTTCTGGTGATGAGATGCAGATAGGAGAGAGCTGGAAGAGGGGCAAGGTGGGACAGAGGGGATTTATATGTACTTTAATAGCAGTGACAATACAGGTGAGGTGGGATCCTGGTGGTGCAATGGTTTTATTCAGAGGTAGGATGGGGCTGAGAGGGTGGATACATCAAGAATTAGTTGTTGTGGGCGGGAAGTCCAGGACACAGGGTCTGATGATATTTACTCTCTGTGCAATTATAGATAAAACTCTCTTCTAGGGTTTGTGGAGGCTGAAGATCAGAGATTTCAAAAGAGTGGAGACATCATTATTTTAAGTTTATTTATTTTGAGAGTGGAGGGGGATGAGTGGGAGAGGGGCAGAGAAAAGGGGAGAGAGAGAGAGAGAGAGAGAATCCCAAGCAAGCCCCACACTGTCAGCACAGAACCTGATGTGGGGGCTCAAACCCATGAACAACGAGATCATGACCTGAACTGAAATCAGGAGTCAGATTCTTAATGGACTGAGATACCCAGGTGTCCCTGGGAGAGTGAAGAAGGTCTTAATGGTGATCCTGTAGAATGGAAGAGTGAGCTCACCAGCTTGCCATCAGTGTTGGGAGCCTGTTTGGGTTTAATGATGAGCAACTGACATCAAGATCAATCCATCCAAGGGTGAGATTGTTCCCAGCAGCACTCAGGCCCCTGATCATGGCAGAAAGCATGTGCTCAGCTCTAGTTATCCTGGGCTCGGGTGGTTTCAGGGAGATATTGTGGAGGGACAATGTCAAGGAAACCAATGAGGATAAACCAGAGACTCAAGAGGGGAGGAGGTACCAACCTGCTCTGGTGTCTGAAGAAGGTAGAGATGATTTTGGTTGTCACAATGATAAAGAACACCATTGGAATTTAGTGGGCAGGAAGCCAAGGATGCTAAATGTCCTGCAATGTTTTAACAAATCATTGTCCTCCCAAATTACCAATGCACAGGTTGATAAACACAGAAACTGAGGAATTGTGGACTCTAACCAAGCCAAATAGATAGGGAGATAAAGACAGAGAGGGAAAGAAGGCAGGTCCGAGAACAGGAAGATGTGAGCAGGAGGTCAGACCTAGTGGGGGAGTCTGAGTGTGCAAGTCTGCAGGATTAGAGGATGCAGTCAGACGGTAGGGTGTCAAAACCCCTGATTTCAGTGGTGGGACAGTTTCTGGTGACGCGTCATAAACGGTGCATCAGTTTGCATCCTCTGAGAAGCAATTGCCAAGATGGAATTTGATGTGCAAGAGAGTGATTTGGGTAACATGGTGAAGAATGAAGGGAAGGGGGCAGGGGTAAGTGGAGAGAGTCTTCAGGTCACAACGAGGGCTTGACAGCTGAGAAAGGAGAGGGAACAGAAAGGAGGACTGGGGTGGGGGGAGCTTCAGAGAACAGCGCCCCTATTGAGGAAGTGTCAGCCAGACTGCTGGGGCTACTCCATAGCAAGGACTGCCCAGACTTATGGGGGCACCCCACCGCAAGGGGAGTGCCAGGGAGGGCAGGCATGGCCGGGCTCTGTACCTCTGCCCCACCATCTGACTGCATGGACGGAGGCTGTCCACCAACCATCCTCTGCCAAGCTGGTTCTCTTGAGCATGCTCTGGGGTTGCCACACAGGGCTGTCTGACATCATGTGGTCATGTCAGCTCCAACAGGACAGGGTACAGAGGCATACATTGTGCCTTGGCACATTCACACTTTCACGCAAAAGTTTGCCAAACGAACTCATGAATGAAGGTCAAGAAACCAAGAGACTAGAGTTCAGGGTTGAAGCCTCATTGTAAAAGTTACAGCTCTGTCACTTTTAAGTTATCTCAGGACAATTATCATTAAATGGGGATGCTGATAAATAGCTCCTATTTTATGGGTCTTGGTGAGGATTCAGAGACATTTCAGGAAGAAGGTTCCACACAGCGTCTGGCAAATGGTGTCCGATAAATGTTCACTATTAACAGTATGATGATTTCTTCCCATTATCCTTTGCAAGAAAGTCTTCTACTGTAGCAATCAACTAATGGAAACACGTTCAAGTAGTGGGATCATGAGGACGTCTTTTACCTTCCGCGTTAGACTCTGCTCCCAGAAAGTGATGAATCGTTTCTGTTGCTTTGTAGATCTTAGTCCTGAGGACAATGTTCTAAATCCAGTCATTCTATCCATCCTACAGACAGAATAAAGGCGAAGCGAGAGGATAGTCACTTAGCAGACATTGTTACAGACTCAGCTAAATGGGTTTTGAATGAGGGGAGTAGGAACATGCATGCGTCTCGGCTGGAGCAGGGTGGACTTTACCCGTCAGAGATAAATATCACCCTGGAGCCGCGTCTTCTCTGCCGGGAGGAGTAAGTGGCTTGCTTTTCCTGGTGAACAAAGGCTGTGCTCGCGTGAATATCTCCAGAGGGAAATGTTTGTCCATTAGATTGGTAATTAAAGGCTCCCAATAAACCAAGTCTCATTACTCAGCTTAAGGAGCTGCCTAGATAGTGTCTGGCACGGTGTCAAATGTCTGCTTAGCACAGAGCTGAGGTTGAAGTAGTCCTGTCCCCGGAGGCAGGACCTGATGAGGGGAGTGGTGGGGGGGGGCGGTGGCTATCCACGGAGATCTGTGTGCAGGGTTCTCCCACACGGGGTCTGACCGGAAAGGAGCAGGCCCTTATCTCTCCCAAGCTTCGCTGTTCTCCGAATATTTAAACAGGCTTGAGCACAGGGCTATGTCAACCGCATGACTCAGTGAACATTATAACGGTCCACTACTGGAACCTCCACAAACGACACAAAACCCCACCTCTCAGGCTGGAGGAACTCTGACACCAGGCATCCTTCACTAGACTGCAGGAGAGTCTGTTAGAATCAGAGTTCGTGTAGCGCCTGCGTGGCTCAGTTGGTTAAGTGTCTGACTTCAGCTCAGGTCATGACCTCATGGTCTGTGGGTCCGAGCCCCGCGTCGGGCTCTGTGCTGACAGTTCGGAGCCTGGAGCCTGCTTCAGATTCTGTGTCTCCCTCTCTCTCTGCCCCTTCCCTGCTTGCACTCTGTCTCTCTCTCATTCTCAAAAATAAACATTAAAAATTTTTTTAAAAAAGAATCAAAGTTCATGTAAAGTAACACCACTAAGTTCCTCCTGCACAAAATAGAGCCTGTGCTTGGTGCTTCACAGCTTGCTGGCTGCTCAGCTATGCTCACGGGGCACAGGAATAATATGACGTCAGTTTTGTAAAATGCCTTCTACTTTGCAAAGCACCTTCCCTCACAGCATCTAATTGGCTCTTTACTGTAGGGTGCTGTTTCCTAGGGATAGTATTACTTTTAAAAGCAACCAGTAGTTGCTGGCTTTCTTTTTAAATAAAAGTTTTAAATGTTTTTATTTATTTTTGGGAGAGAGAGAGAGACAGAGCATGAGCAGGGGAGGGGCAGAGAGAGATAGAGAGAGAGAGATAGGGAATCTGAAACAGGCTCTAGGCCCTGAACTGTCAGCACAGAGCCACAGAGCCCAACGCAGGACTCAAACCCACAAACCTGTGAGATCATGACCTGAGCTGAAGTTGGACACTTAACCAACTGAGCCACTCAGATGCCCCGGTTGCTGACTTTTATGGACAGCTTTCTGTGCTCCAGACACTGTGTTAAGCACATGACAAGTGTATGATCAGTGGAAATAGAGAACCCAAAAGAATGAAAAGATCCTGGACTTGCTCTGCACATACTGCATTTTATACGCTAGCTAGGGGACCTCAGGGGGACCTCAGGGTGGCATTTTTACAACTTTCCTTGCTAAGAAAAAAAATCTTGCTTTCTACAGCTAATGTCAATATTATCTTTCATACTTTCCATGGCTTTCGAGACTTCCCATGATCTAGGTCCTTCACTGCGTTATTCTGTATAAGCCAAATCACTGTCAGTAAGAAGAACCATTGACATTTATGGGACATGCCCATGCACCTGGCTTGGCAGGACGCTGTTTCTAGGCATTCTCTCATTTCATCCTCACAACTCCCTACATGAGGCGGGTAGAGTTATTATCTTTGCTTAAGGCATAAAGTGGTTAAGTGACATGCCCAAGGTCACTCGGCTGGCATGCGGCAGGCTGGGAGTCTAACCCGGGCTGTGTGGCTGATGGGCCACAGCATTCTTTCCTGTCAAACTTGGACCCGACTTGAGAAGCATGGGTTGGCAAGCCAAAGCAACACCTGTTTGCTCTAGAGAGACAGCAGTGACCTCCCGAGGAGGTCACTTTGCCGTCATCAAGGTCCAAGGTCAGTGCTCTTTTCATTATAGTGTTTTGCCTTGACAGGGGCGGCCTCCCAAACCAGATACCAAAACATGTCAGAGGAGGCAGAGGTCAATGCTTTTTGCCTGTTGAAATTAAACTTTTTGGGGGTTGGTTAATTGGCTAGCCAGTAATCAAAATGCATTTATTTCCACTCTTGTATAAAAATGTGTCTTCTCTTATTGACAGGGAAGAACCATCCTGTGGTCAGCCCTCCTGCCCCGCCAGCTGGCCAGCTGTGTGGTGCACGCCTGGGGACAGGGCTTGCTTTTCCACATTCCGGGCTCCGGGCACTGCCTGCCTGCACTCCGGCCACCCCATAGCCCCACGGGCTTGGCCATCCTGGGGAGGCCGGTTTGGAAAGCGGTCAGCCTTAGAGTGGGGCCGCATACCTCCTCCTGTCGTCCATCCTCACATGCTTAGCATTCATCAGGCAGGCCAGGACCCTTTAATTCTGGACAATGGACTAAACTGTGCTATCACACATGTTGGACAACCGGACAGATACTCTCCTTTTTCCAGGAGAGGATGAGGCATATCTTGCCCTGAGGAAAGCTACTCAGCCTCGGGCCGCCTGATTTCCTCTCATGGAAATGAGATGATTGGCTTATAAAAGAAAATTCCTGAAATTATCCCTGAAAGAGCATCATTCACTCTCTTGTGGGCTACATATTTTGTCCTGCCCACTTGATTATCTCTGTAGCTTTATTTGTTTTTAGGTTTAAAAAATTTTTGGTGGTCGGTGGGGAGTGCCTGGATGGCTCAGTCACTTAACTGTCCAACTTCAGCTCAGGTCATGATCTCACAGTTCGTGGGTTCAAGCCCCATGTCAGCCTCTGTGCTGACAGCTCAGACAGAGCATGGAGCCCGCTTCAGACTCTGTGTCTTTCTCTCTCCCTGCCTCTCTGTCTCTCTCTCTCAAAAATAAATAAATGTTAAAATTTTTTTTTTAATTTTAAATCAAGGCTTATCACTAGTTTTAAAAGCTTCATGGAGGTGGGAAGGGGTTTTTCTTTACAAAAGACTGTCACCATTGCCGAGGGTAACCTCCACTGTCCCTGTGAGCAGCACTGAAAGGGCTGGCCATACCCACTGCCGACCACTTTCAAAGTGCTTAGTAAGTTAGACTGTAGGAAACTTTTTGTGCCCCATTCCATATAGCTAAACATTTCTGGATAATCATACGCGATATGGTTGCTTAAGATACAGCCTCTGTGAGACTTGAAATCTCACAGTTGTTTAAAGGTCCATAGGGAGGGGAAGAGGAAGGAGAGTTGGGGAGAGAGAGGGACACAAACCATGAGAGACTATTGAATACTGAAAACGAGCCGAGGGCTGAAGGGGGGGGAGGGGGTGATGGTCATGGATGGGGGGCAGTTGTGGGGAAAAGCACTGGGTGTTATATGGAAACCAATTTGACAATAAACTATAAAAAAAAGGTCCTCAGAAAATGACCCTTGGGGTGCCTGGGTGGCTCACTCAGATAAACGTCTGACTCTTGATTTTGGCTCACGTCGTGATCTCACAGTTTGTGAGTTTGAGCCCCACATCGAGCTCTGCGCTGGCAGAGCGGAGCCTCCTTGGGATACTCCCTCTCCCAAACTCTCTGCCCCCCTTCTTTCTCTCTCTCAAAATAAAGAAATAAACATTAAAAAAAAGAAAATGACCCTAAAAACATGCATGTACACACACATGCGCACGCAAACACACACACACACACCCAACACACCCAAACCTAATCAGAGCTCCAAAAAGCACCCAAGCCTTACACTGCACACAGGTTCATTTAATCTAACCCCCAGCAGCAGTTCTCAACCTTGACTGCACATTACAATCCCCTGGGGGTCTTTTGAAGTCCTCATGCCTGGGACTCAACCCTAGAGCTTCCAATTTAATAGTTCTGGGGTGGAGCAGGGTGACTCGTCGTCCCTGTTTGCTGGGGACAGAGGGCTCCCCGGATGTGGGAATTTCAGTGCTCAAACAAAAAACATCACAAGGATCCAGGACAAATTGATCACCCTGGGTGGCGATGGGTTCTCTTTGGAAGTGTCCCTTGTGATTTCAATGTGCAGTCAGTGTTGAGAGTCACTGGTCTAAATCCTTAAACTTTAGTCTACACCCTAGGTTAGGTAACTCAAGACTTAAAAATATATTACTCTTTTGTAGAGTATTCTTTTTAAATACTAGTACTAGTAACAAGGCCCTTTGTAAATGAGAAGTCCTGGCCAAATGGCACCCTTCCCTCCCCCTGGGGAGTCCCAAGGGGATCACCATGCCCAGAGAGCAGCTTGCCTATTTTCTCCTCTCACTGGCCTCAAATCCACACACTGAGCCCCTCTGCTGAAGGGGGGAGGCACTATGGAGTTGATTATTTTATAATTTAAGAAGACTCTGGGGGAGAAGTTTGCCCAGGAGACCAGCATTCCAAACTGGGTCACTGAAGCTGGAGTCGTCAGCCCCAACCAGCGGGAAATGCCAAGCGGGTCAGATGCTCTTCTTCCTTTACTTTCCAGTTGGCGTACAAATGACTGGTTTCCATCCAACACGACTTACAATAATGACTTGTTTGTATCATCCATTTTCCTTCTGAGCAGCTGAGCTGGGAGAGAGAGAAAGGCACGTACACCCAGGACGTTGCTGGAGGCTCAGCGGTTCTCAATCCCAGTATCCTATTCAATCACTTGGGAAGCTTTTAAAAACACCAAAAATGGGCCTAGATGCCCAAGCCCAGCACCAGAGCTAATCAGTCAGAAGCTCAGAGGTTTGGGACCCAGGCAGTACTTTCTGAAAGCTCCCGCCAGTGACTGTAATGTGGAGCAGGGGGTAAGAATCACGACATTGGAGCCCCGGTTCTCAAAGTATGTTCCTTGGCCAGCTGCATCAGCAACCCTGGGAACTCATTAAAAATGCAAATTCTCAGGCCTCATGCTGGATGTGCGGAATCAGAAACGCTGGGGATGGGTCCAAGCAGCTTGAATGAGATTTCTATGTGAATCTCATGCATGATAAAGCTTGAGAACCAGTTTACATGACAAAGTGGTATTTAAAAATATATTTTTTAGAAGTTTTTGAATTTATTCGGAGAGAGAGAGGGGAGAGAGAGTGTGAGCAGGGGAGAGTCAGAGAGAAAGAGAGAGAGAATCCCAAGCAGACTCTGTGCTATCAGCGCAGAGCTCAATGCAGGGCTCAAACTCATGAACAGTGAGATCATGACCTGAGGTGCAATCAAGAGTTGAATGCTTAACCGACTGAGCCACCCAGGCACCCAACAAAGTGATATTTTTCTAAAATTTTTTAATGTTTTTTATTTATGTTTGAGAGACAGAGAGAGACAGTGCAAGCAGGGGAGGGTCAGAGACAGGGAGACACAGAATCTGAAGCAGGCTCCAGGCTCTGAGCTGTCAGCACAGAGCCTGATGCAGGACTCGAACCCACAAACTGTGAGATTATGACCTGAGCTGAAGTTGGACACTTAACTGACTGAGCCACCTAGACGCCCTCTAACAAAGTGATATTAAAAAAAATTGGCTGAAGTACTTAAACTATTAACTGTTGCCTCTAATTTCCTCATCTACAGCAAAACCCAACTCCCCTTTTCGACGACTCTCAGTAATAAATCGAGGAGCCTTGGCTCACACAGGATTAAAAAAACACAAATAACACACCTGCAGCCCTACTATTATTTCTAGACTTGGAGCCAGCAAAGTAAAAAAATCTTATGAAACAATGGAGACCATTTATTTTGTCACCTATGACTAAGTCATTTGCTTTCATATTGTTTTAGAAAAGGTGCAGATTTCTAGTGTTTACCTACTTGTGTCTTCCTCTTACAAGCTTAGAGCTGCCAGAAGAAAATTGTGCCCCAAACAGGTTTAACTAGAGAGTTCCTGGGTTGGAGTTCCCTAGGGAAATCTTGGATACTACAGGATGGGCTGCTTATGATGTAGAACTGAGGGCAGATGACCTAAATTCTCTCTAAGTGAGCACAGTCGAGGGAAACAGTGGCGGGTGGAGAAGTAGGAAGGTGAAGAAAACAGAATGGTCAACAGTGATCTGACCTAAAAGGAAAGAAAACAAAGATGACTTGTTCTCCAATCTGGAGAATTACTAAAATTTTAGGATCTGAGATCTTCTGGCCCAAGAGTGACTGAAAGGCATGAATGAGTAGTTTTGAATTGGGGAGGTTCAAAGGCCTGTCCTCTCCTGTTCTCCAATCCCATCTAATTTATAGATCCAAATCACAGGAGAAGACAGATGACTTTGTACACACATTGGTCAGTTCTTACAAGTTGGGTATCCAGAATGTCATTTTTTTCCTAAGTAAAAATCAAAGAATATTAGGTGGTGAATTAAGGTTTCTTCAGATACTGATTCACTTACTATATATTTTAATTATCATAATACTACTAAGTACAACTGACCCTTATTCTAAATGAAAAACCTAGGGTCAGAGACAGGAAGCAAACAGTTTGCTCAGTAGTCAAATGACAGAGCTAACATTCTAACTGAGGTCTGTCCAACTGCAAGAACTATATTTACTTCCTTGGTCCAGAAAGATGTAAACTGGAGTGGTGTAGCCAGGTGGTAATTCTACATCCAACTGCAACACAAAATGATGCATCAGAAACTTTACTCCTATAGGGAGACGTTATTGAGGGGCAGTCTGTGTGGTAAGGGTATGTCTATGCATGGTGTAGACTATGTTTCCAAGGCTGTTTGTTTAGCAAAGATAGAGGTCTCTTCAGTAAAGAGGGCAAATTTGTTTCCTGAACAGTATAAAAAAGAGATAAGGGCAAAGTTTGGGCAAGTTTACCTGTGCTCCCCTCTGTAAAATTGGGACTTTCAACTTGAACTTCCCTAGCTGTGACACAGCCCCACTGAGTGCACTGTGGCCATCCAAGTAGGTCTGCCTCCACACTGGGACTTAGGGGAATTGGTGTGGCCCTGAGTAATGAAGTCCTGTATCTCTGACCCAGGAGTCTCCTGTCTTCTGCCAGCATCTGTGAAACCAGGGCAGGCTAACTTGTCAGCACACAAACAGGGTAAGCCATTGACAGTTCTTGAGGCTGATGCCTATGCCTCGGTATATGTATGTAGCAGCACACTGTCCTCCACCCCGTGAGCGCTGAGCAAACGCAGCCAGCTGATCAGGGTTTACCTCTTAGAGCTTCCCACTTATTCCCACGCTCCCCTCACCCGCCTCGCTGTGATTACTGAATCTGAGCAGTGACTGGACTTGACAGGTGGGAATTAGGAAGACAGCAGTGGCAGATGTTGACTTCAAAGTCACACGTGTACCAAATTGAAGCTCCATTGTCACTGAATCAGAGTGAAAGCGACTTCAGTTGTTTAGACCAATTTCCACTCAACTCTTTTAGAACCTCTTGTCATCAACAAGACAGAAGCTCAGACCTAAAAAGGAAAGCGAGAGTGACTTTCACCTGCTTACCATTTATTCTCTCTCATCCCAGTCTTGTCCTATGAAACACATAGACTAAGACACAACCTCCTTCCCACAACCCCACCACTCCTCATTCTAGGCACGCATTTCCCAATCCATCCATACTCCTTCTTGAACATCGTGATCAGACCCCTTACAATTCTAATCCTTCTCCTCTGAATATGTCCCATTTTGTCAGTCTCTTTGTCTAGGTTCTTGAAGAGAAATTATTTGGTTTTTGAGGAGGTAATGCCTGCATACAGTACAAAATTCAAAAGATACAAATATGTTTTCTTTCCACTGAGCCCTTGGCCACCTGCTCCCTCCTCCAACCAGTTTCTTGTGCTTTCTTCTAAAGATATTCTCTCTAGATTCAGGGTCATTGACTGGACTCATCACGTAGAACACAACCAGAAAACAGCCTTACCTTCTTTTTTCTCCATTACTATCTTTAAACACATTCAGCAAAAGTATGTCTTCTTACTTCTTGCTGGCATATCAGCCCCAATTCTCTAGGCATTAAAATCTCTATTCAAGTGCGAGATCGAAGCTTCAGTCTTACGTTGAAAACAAGATTTTCCCTTCCCTCCAGCTCAGTCTGCACCTTCAGAGGAGGGGCCAAGAGCTGACTCCTCCAGGATTGGAGGTCGAGTTGAAGTGGGGGAGGGTAGAGTCTGTTTCATGAGTGCTGTTTCTCATTTAAAGTAAACTTGAGAGTAGGCAGTACAGAGTTGGTATGGCAACTCTAAAAGACATCAAAGGCATCAAAACCCAGGGATTTCTTTCTTTCAGTTCTTTCATAGGAGGTTTCTAGGCTTTATATTACCTAATGGTTCAAGGTATTTGCTGGAGCTCCAGCCATTACATCCCCAATCTAGGCAATAAAGACAGAGGCAAAAGGGACCCTTTCTTTTTAGGAAGTCTTGAATACATTGAATTTTTGTTAGTAAGGAAGGACGCAATAATAGATGTTGAGTTGGGCAGTTTCATCTCATGTCAAGCTTCAAATTTCACCTTGCTGAAATCCAGTCTACATTTCTTCTGGAGAACTCAAGACAAATTTTGTTAATTTGCTGGTAGGTATTCAGGTTATCATAACTAGTCAGTTCCTCTAGTGTACCATCCTAGCAATCTTATTCAAAATCAAATGCAATTAGTTAGACAAAGTTATTTTTAATAAACCCATGCATGTGTCTAATGATCATCATGTTGATTTAATCCCTTAATTGTTTATAATCCATAAATTAAAAAAACATTCTAGAATTCTGGAGGACTAATATGAAATTAAGTAGTTTTCTGAAACTGCTTCCACTTCAGGAAAGTAGTACACACACCATCCTTTGTTAAGCTTTTTTTAATGTTTTTTATTTATTTTTGAGAGCTAGAGAGAGACAGTGTGAGCAGGGATACAGAATCTGAAGCAGGCTCCAGGCTCTGAGCTAGCTGTCAGAGCAGAGTCTGACATGGGGCTCGAACCCACAAACTATGAGATCATGACCTGAGCTGAAGCCAAACACTTAACCCACTGAGCCACCTAGGCGCCCCCCACACACCATCCCTTCTGTTCTGAGTTGATTCCTTCAGTATAATCAACACAAAGTTCATAATGACATTTGCAACTTTCTCAGGTTCTTGGGTAATAATCAGTTGGGGTTCCAATAGGAACAGAACCATTGAAGGGATCCAGAATAAGGGGTTCACTGAAGACTTCATGTACTGTTGTCTTGTATCTGGTACCAGAGTTTGATTTCTGCTGGACAGCAGACCAGGAGGATAAGGTGGATTCAGAACAGGAGACAGGGCATTCTGGAACCTGCTTCTGCCTCTCACTGTGTCCAGGTCTGGAGCCAAACCTTCCTTGGCTGAGGGTTTGAGAGCTGGAAGAAAGCCTTGCTACTTTTTCAAGGCCACCAGAGTGAGCCAACAGACTAGGGACAAGTGGCAGCCACTGTGTGGGGCGTGAGCCCACCTTCAGAGTGAAAACAATGTGACTGCTGCCTCCCCTTACCTTCCAGATCTAGTACAAAAATGTCTCTTTGGTCCTCCCTTACCTGGACCCATGCAGGAAAGGGAGACCCATGTAGGACCCATACAGAAAAGACCCACTGGGCAGTGCACTTGCTGCTGGGCTAACTGGACACACAAGTGTGAAAAACTCACCTGTTTTAAGGCAGCCGAATAGTTTCCTACTATCTTGCCATTTCCCCCCCTTAGTGCTCCTCATATCTTTTCTTTGAATTTCACTTTGTTTGATAGAGAAAACAGAAACTGAATAGATGGGGTAATTCTGCTTCCTTTCTGTTAGTTGTTGGTGTTGCACCTTATGCGCCAAGTAGCGCGCCCTACCCTTCCTTCTTTCTCCCTCCTGATGATGGCTGAAATGTCCACATTGTCCTCCTTGGTGTATTCCTGGGATCCCAGCTTTTTGGAACTTCCTCTTCTGAAGCTGTTGATCAGACCCATTGTTTCTTTAAACAAAATTCAATATTCCCTTTTTTGGGGGTGCCTGGGTGGCTCAGTTGGTTGAGTGCCCAACTTTGGCTCAGGTCATGATCTCAGAGTTTGTGAGTTCAAGTCCTGCTTTGGACGCTCTGCCATCAGCACAGAATCTGCTTCATATCTTCTGTCCTCACCCTCCCCCTGACCATCCCCTGCTCTTGTTTGCTCTCTACCCTCCCCTTTAAAGTAAATAAACATTTAATAATATACTATCCTTTTTTGTTGTTTCTGATAAAATCCAAGATGGTGGTGTTGTGCCAATACTTCTATTTATCACCCTACACTTCTTTTACTTAAGAGACAGAAGTAAGTCTCACATGGGAACTCTCCTTCTTTCTCTACAATGGGGTCACCATGCCACAAAGGCTGTGTAACAGGATAGCCCTTCCCACCCTCAAAAACATCCCCTTCTGTTTGCCTACTGCATCTCTGTGAAAATCTTTTTCCTTTGAGGCTGCCCTTTATGCAATTTATTATAATCTAGATAAAATCCTGTGTGCGTGTCTATAGAATATAATTTGCCCTGTAAGGCGGGCCGTCTCCACCACTGCTCTCCTCGCCCCCATCCAACCCCGTGTGACTAACTTAGAGCCATCTGTGGGTATGGGGAGGGTGGAGTGGGGCATAGAGGGCTCTAAAAAGTCTGGACAGTTTGGAACAAACCGAGATTGATATTGAGTCCCCATGAGACACACAGGACTCTGGAGGGAAAGAGAGGAAGAGAGAGGGAGAGAGAAAGAGAGCTTCCTTCATTCTCCAGAACTCTGGGTGGAGAACTCTGTGAGAAGTCATGAGCAGACCCCTGGGTCAGATGTGCTGCAGGCAAGTTCACTCCACAGCAGGTGAATCTCATCCTTGAGGTCTGCGTTCCAACCAGACCTTCTTTCTACACATCTGAGATGACCTTTTCTCCCATTGCAGAAAAAACAAACAGCCTAAAATGCTTATTTGCCTAAGGTGTTCATCTTTCTCTGGGCTTTTACATCTCAAGGGACAAAGAGAAAAGCCCCTCTGGTGGCATCCGTGACAGACGGGAGAGTTTTGACATGCGGTGGGTCTTCCTGGAGTATCTCCCATGTCACATGAGGGTTCACTGCCCATCCTTTGCGGCTTTCATTACTGACAAGAAAACTAAATTCCTAAAGAGATGTAATCTGCTTGACACCTTTCCTGGAGCGACAGTTGTGACAAGACAAATGGAGGGCACTGCAGCCCTGTTCTATTGCTCACATATTCCCTGAATTTTTAAAATATTTATTTATTTTGAGAGAGACAGAGAGAGAGCATACATGTGTGAGAGCAGGGGAGGAGCAGAGAGAGAGGGAGAGAGAATCCCAAGCAGGCTCCAGGCTCAGCACAGAGCCTGACTCGGAGCTCAAACCGATGTAGCATGAGATCATGACCTAAGCCAAAATCAAGAGTCAGGCACTTCACTGACTGAGTTACTCAGGCATCCCCACCCTGATTTTTTTTTACAGCATTAGCCTGGGGGTCAGGATCAGGGCCAGCTGCCCTCACTCACCACAGTTTCATCACTGGAGCTCGTAGCCCTGTGAACTTGCCAGCCCAACCCTCATCTCCACACTTCCCTTTTTAGGTCCTCTGGGGCCCCAAGGGAATCTCTGAGCACCAGACTCTTGCTCAACCAGTGGGAATGAACCAAAAGGTTAGGTAAGGCTTCTCACTAGTGCTTATTGCTGCTGGCTCAAAAGTGATCTTGCCTCTTTTTCTTAGGAAAAATCCTTGGTAGCTATGAGACAGGAGGATGGGAGAATGCTGAGGAACAGGAGGATTGAACTGGTGGGAATATAGTCACTCTGGACTTTTCATCTTGACTCCGCAACTCCACAGCCGGGAGGTTCATCCCTCGTGAACCACAAGGGAAGCAAGTTTGGCTCTTCCCTGAGATCCAGGAACCAGGTGTGGGGGACGTGTGATGAGCTAGTTTGCAAACTAATCTGCTAAAATATCTAAGAATTAGCAGTGTTGCCGGAAGTGATGAAAGTTAATCACAGAAGCACCGTGTACACTAATGTACACACCAATCACACGGAGATCTTGTTACAACACAGTGTTCAGTGGGTCTGTCTGGATTGAGATCCAATGTTCTGCATTTCCAACAAGCTTTCAGGGGACACTTGTCTGCTGGTCTGTGAACCACACCCTGAGTAGCAAGGACATATGACCCCTGAGCAATCTGTTTTTGCTAGAGAGTCTGTGAGGGCTGTGGCCACTATTATGGGCAAAATGTGTCCAAACACATATGTTGAAGCCTTGATCCCTTAGAGGTGGAGCCTCTGAGGGAGTAATTAATGTGAAATGAGTCATAAGGATGGGACTCTGATGCAACAGAATTAGTGTTTTCACAAGAAGAGAAACAGAGAGCTACTCTCCCACCCTCCACAGCCCTCGGCCCCAACATGAGCACAGAGGAAAGGCCATTCAGAGGTAAAGGAAAACCTCAATTTTCCACCAGCAGATCTCCTTTGCTTTTATATGGAATGCTCACACAGTGCTTTGGTCACCAAATGTGTAGAGGTTTTCCCCACACCAAGCAATTCTCTACAATACCAGCTGAGCGTCCTACAATTTAACTCAACTCTGATACTATCTACCTGGAGGTAGTGTCAGATCCCACAGTCTAAGGGCTCATTCCCATAAGATCATTCCATCCTACTTAAGATGCCAATTGCAAGGAGTTGGTCCCCAGGTTCCCCACAACTTCTGTTCCATTTGGCTACAAATTGGAGGTTCCTATGAGCTCCCTCCCCAGTTTTAATTAATTTGAGGCTCACAAGAATTCAGGAAGCACTACTTACAATTACCAGTTTATTAAAGGCTATGATAAAGGACACAGATGAAGGGATACAAAGGACAAGGCCTGGGAGGGTCCCGGGCTCAGGAGCTTGAAGTCACCCTAGAGTCAGTATCCGTCACCTCCCAATGTGGATATGTTGATTCACCTGAAATCTCTCTGAACCTTGTACTATTGGATTTTTTCCCCCTGAGGCTTCCTCACGTATGCATGATCAATTATGAAATCCACTCCCAGCCCCTTTCCCCTCTCTGGAGGATGGGGTGTGGGGTTGAAATCCAGGACTCTAATCATGGCTTAGTCTTTCTGTTGACCAGTTCCCACCCGGGAACCACCTAGGAGCCCACCCAAGGCCACCTCAATAGAACAAAACATGCTTCTAGTGCTCTTATCATTCAAGAAATGACAAAGGCTTTAGGAGCCCTGGGTCAATAACTGTGGTCAAAGGCAAATATTGGAACAATAGATTCTCCTTGTGTTCCCATCACTTAGGCAATTACAAGGGTTTCAGAAGCTCTGTGCCAGGAACAGAGGGCAGAGAGCAATTTATATTTTCTACTACCTCACATGAAGACATGGCAAGAAGCTCACCATCTGTCATCAGGAAGAGAGCTTTTGCCAGAAAGTGGATGCGAGGGCATTTTGATCTTGGACTTCCAGCTTCCCCAACTGTGATGAAATAAAGATCCACCATATAACCCACCTCGTGCATGGTATTTCATTATGGCAGCCTGAGCAGATGCATAGAGCCTCTAGGTGCCCACCTCAGATGTTCTTGCCTTATAACATTTTAGGAATTCTGGAGAAGCAAAAAGACTCCTGTGCTCTCTGATGTGACAAGTGATGATCTCTGAGCCCAGACAGGCTGGCTCCTCCCTGCAATTTATCATTTATCACACTGTTATGCACCAATTCACTCTTTCCTTAAGTCAGTGGATCTCAACCCTGGCTGCATGGTAGAATAAACTGAGCTTAAATAAATACCCATGCCTGAATCCCACCTGCAGACTCTGATTTAACTTGTCTGGTGTGCAGCCTGGGCATCAGGATTTTTATTTAAGTTTCCAAAATGATTCGTGGGTTGGGAGCCACTTCTCCAAGTGAATAATTTAGGAGCAAGAAAAGGGTTACAGTCTCTGTAGGTGTGGGCTTAAGAAGGGGTTGGCAGAGCAGGATAGGCTATGGGAACCAAGACCATCACCCCAGAGTCCCAAAAGGAACAGGAAGCCGTCAGGTTAGTTTCTTGCAGAGGTTCTGGCCCTGCCACAGATGTCCTGTCTTCTTTGTCATAAAAGGGTAAAGAACCTTCAGGGGCTCCTGGTGGCTCAGTTGGTTAATTGTCCAATTGTTAGTTTAGGCTCATGTTATGATCTCGAGGCTTCGTGGACTCTGCTGATGGCATGGAGCCTGCCTGGAATTCTCTCTTCTCGTTCTCTGCCCCTCCCCGACTCATGCTGTCTCTGTCTCTCTCAAAATAAATAAATAAACTTAAAAAATATAAGACTAGAGAACCTTCAAAACCAGGCTGTGGAATGTGTCCTTTTTAGTTAGTGAGAAATAAGGCCTTTCTGGGTAATTCCAAACATTGACAATTAAAGAATGCCCCCCAAATTGTCAGTGTCAGCCTCCCAATCAATACAAATCTCCTCTTCGGCTTTCTTTTTCTTTATTTTTTAAATGTTTTATTTATTTTTGAAAGAGAGACAGCATGAGCAGCTGAGGGTAGAGAGAGAGGGAGACACAGAATCTGAAGACAGCGGTCAGCACAGAGCCTGACGCGAGGCTCGAACCCACGAACCATGAGATCATGACCTGAGCCGATGCCGGACACTCAACTGACTAAGCCACCCAGGGGCCCCTCTTCAGCTTTCTTCTGACATAAGACCAAATTTCTCTGAGAAACACTAAGTTGCAGTTACTATTTCAGTAGACAATGCCTCACTGGGGATAAAGCTGCCTGTTCTATGTCTTCTTGGAGCTAATTCTCCGAGTTCCTCCCCTACCTTGAGTCACCAGTGTCAGATGGTCCTCAAAGAGAAAGTTTAAATTGTGACACCAAACAAAAAGCAATAGCAAAAGGAGTGATTTTTCTCTTCCTTCATTTGTTTACTTCATTTATATTTCCATTTACTGACATTGAACCATATTGCTCCACCATATCATGCTACCCTTCGGTGAGCCCTGGAATGGGGTCAAGTGTTCTGAAACGGGGCTACATTTTTTTTTATCCATAACTAAGGATCAAGAGAATGCTAATGCCCATATGTTTATTTGAGGTGTCAACTGATCCCACTGGGCAATCTTCAACGCACAATGCCTGGGTTTATTGCAGTAGGTGAGCAGCATGCCCAGGTAGTAGATGTAACTGTGAGCTGGACTAAAGACCCAACAGATGCAAACATTGCTAACTCAGGGGCGATTTGTCTTCTGCTTATCAGGAACAGGAAATTGTATATCTGGCATCTGGTATATAGCAGACATTTAACATACTGGACCACATTTCATTCCTACAGCATTCATTCATTCCTACAGCATTCATTCCTACAGCAATCTATGAGAATAACTATTATTACGATTTTATTTTGCAGATAAGGGAACTGAGGTTCTCAGATGTTAAGTAATTTCTTTGTCCAGGGTCTTGGCAGTATATGGCTGGGCCATTACACTCCAGGGCTCCTGGGAAAGACTGATCTTCTCCATTTTAGGGAAGAAGGAAGTAGGCTCCAAGTCTAACCTGTGGAATGTTTCTGAACAGAAATAGTTTCCAGCTTGCCTAGCTGCTATGTGTCTCTCCATGAGCTTTTTCTTTAATTTCTTTTCCAAGACAGTCAGGAACCTCATCATTATTGGGAGTCACCTCACCATGTATGAGATCTGATAGGGCTGATGGACTAAGTCTCAGAATTTACAGTTATTGCTGAGCTTTTGGATAGAGCCCTTCTTTTTCCTTTATCCTTTCAACGGCTTTTTCAGGAAGCAGTTAAGTAGACCTAAAATTACATGTGAAATCAGAGGACTTAAAAAAATCACCTCTATTTTTTTTTCTCGCTGTCTTCTCACAACAAAATGTAAATGTGAGTACTTTTCCCTTTCCTGAAATGAACAGCCCCCTCTCATCAACCTCTGGTGCCAGCTTCACCGGGATACGTATCAACACATGGCTGGCTGGAGTTCTACAGTGGCTCATCATTGCTTCTATTTAAGAACATAATGAAAATACAGCAGTCTTAAAGTCACACTGCTAGGAATAAGAGAAGATCCTCAATCAGCATGGCGGGCTCCGTGGACAGGTTCATCATCCAGCTTGGCTGGAAAGGGTTTTTTTGCACTGGCCCTTCAGACCAGTCTCCTCTGGACCACTGTGCTTGCTATCTCTGTGACGAGGATGAGGCTTGTAGGCTGGAAATAATAGGTCCCGATCATGATCAAATCTTATGCTCTGTTTGACCGATGGAGGTAATGAATGGAGTTTGCCCCAAAGTAGGTGAAGTTGATACCTTCCATTTGAGAGACCCCACTAAGGCCCCAGAAACCTCAAAATACCTTTCTCATTGACTTACTTTGGCTCATCTTGCCCCCTCTTACCTGAGCTGAAGTTACTCTGATTATACAATCCAAGTACCTGTGAATGTCACCTTATTTGGGAATGCAGATGTAATCAAGTTAAGATGAGGTCACACTGGAGTGTGGGTCCTAATCTAATATGACTGTGTCTGTATAAAAAGAGAAGAGACACACAGGTACACAGGGAGGATACCAGATGCTGATAGAGGCAGAGCCTGGAGAGATGTGTGTATAAGCCAAAGTAGGTCAAGAATGATCAGCAATGCCAGAGGCTAAGAAAAAGGCATGGAACAGATTCTCCCTTAGAGCCTTCAGAGAGAGGATGGCCCTGCTGATACTTTGATCTCACACTTTCCGGCTTCCTGAACTATGAGGGAACACATTTCCGTTGTGTGGAGCTGTGAGGTTGTGGTCATTTAAGGCAATACTAGGGAACCAATGCAGGCAGCAGGAGAGGCTAGGTTGATGTAGGAGTGGTGAGTTTCCATGGAAATAGGAAGCAGGGTGCTATCTCCTCTGGGTTGTAGATCAGGGGCGTAGCCACCAACAGCTCTCTGTGGGTCATTTTCAGGACTGGGGTTTGTTCCACCTGGGAGAAGATGCTGCAAGCCAGGCAGAAATCTTCCAAGTCTCTGGGGCATTACCTTCAGGAAAAGCCGGAGATCATTGAGCAGAACTGAATGATATGTATTGTGGATGTACCCAAAAGGTGAGATGGCCCAGGGCCATTTGCCTACCAAGAGACAAAACAGTTAAACTCTTCCTTCTGCAAAATATAAGAGTTAACTGACCCAATGCTTACCCCTTGTCTATTTGATCTTGCACCACTTTCCTTAGGGTTAACCTACGTTTTCCATTCTGGTTTTTCTACCTCAAGCTCTGCCTACCTCCACGTGTACGGCCTCCTGGGAAGATAGTTCAGGTAGCTCGTTTAGCTCCCTTTTGTCTACTCATTTCATTGGTGCCCAATAAATGTTGGCTAATAGATTCTTATTCTTCATCCAGAAACAGATGTCCTTTGAAGTGGATACTGTGGTTCCAGAAAGCCCTTCAGGATGGAGGAATTTATTCTTCCAGTTGGCTGGGTAGGCAGAGCAAGGTGAGTCCTTACCTGAAACAAGCAAGTTATTTAATGAGTGGTCAGCCTAGGAGTGCAAAGGCTCGCCCCCTCACCTCAATTCAAGACAGCTCTGAAGGGTCATCCCAGTTTCCAGGCTCCCCATAGGACAGGCTGAGGCTATATTGATGTTGACTTCTCCTTTGGCCCATACAGGTCTTGTTCTTGAAACATCTCCTGTGCCCAAATCTTAGAGTTTAACACATATTTCAACTTGATAATACAGGAGGAAGACATATATTAAGCATACTTGTACCTATAGATATAAAATCTGAAATGCAAAGAGCTGTAGGCATAATATAAAATGGCACCATGTCCCTGCACTGTCTCCATTCTTGGACTAATGACTGGATCTTCAAGGTTCTACTGCTCCTCAGGCATCCATGAGTTCTGAGCCCAGTGTGGCTGCTCAGTAAACACTCAGTGAATTCTGTAACGGAAGAGTGTCCATAAAATTCAGCTTAGGCCTAGGATGGGCTAAAGATCTTTGAAAGAGGTTTTTTGTTTTTGTTTGTGTTTTGCCTCTTTGTAATGGGGAGGAGGGTCTTCGGAGGGTGTATTAATTTCCTAGGGCTGCTATAATAAAGTATCACAGAGTGGCTTAAACAACAGACATTTGTCATCTCACAGTTGTGGAGAAGAGGTCTGAAATCTAGGTGTCAGTTAGGGAAGGATCTATTCTGGGTTTCTCCCCTCGCTTCTGCTGGTTTACTGGCCATCTTTGGCGTTCTTTGGTTAATAGGCAAGTCACCCTGGTTTCCCCTTCATAGTCTCAAAACATTCTCCCCATGTGTGTTGCTATGTCCAAAGTTCCCCTTTTCATACACCAGATATTGGATTAAGGACCCATTTTACATCAGTATGACCCCATCCTAACTCAACTAGTTATATCTTCAATGACCCTATTTCCAAATAGGGTTGATTTCTGAGCTACTAATGGTTAGGACTTCAATGTATAGATTTGGGGGTGGGAAGACACACAACCTAACCTATAACAAAGATCCTCTCTATAACCATTTTCTGTGGACGTTCTAGTGTTTGGTCCTGAAATCCCAGATTTTCTGCCATGCTCTGTGGTAGAAATGTAAAAATATCATCCTTCGATTACTTTCTCTAAGCACTGATAGTTCAATCCTGTGCTGCGAAGCTTTACCTTTGCTTTCCTTGGGCTTCCTCTGCTGCTTTTGAGCACATCCCTAATCGCCTACCAGAATGTAATTGTTAAAAAGGCACC
>NC_043706.1:12883470-12959558 GCF_006229205.1 Suricata suricatta | reverse complement strand
TTGATCCCCTATGTGCCCCCATGGTAGCCAGTACTTCCTAAGGATGCAAGAGCCAGTGAAATCACTCTGAGGATAACAAGGTATCTCTTGAGACTTCTTTTGTCTGTTTCCTCAGAGGCCACCCTGTGTTCAAAATAGTCTTTACTTTGCCTCTTGTTTATTTTCTTCAAATGTCTAGTGATCCTTTGTTGGCTATGTATGTGAGCAAAGACCTATGCCAATTAACATAGTTGGAGGGAGTGGATCTCACTCATAGATGTGCTTACTTAGGAGGCAGTTTTTGGAATTGGAAAGTGGAAGATAGCTCTGCGGAAGCGAGCAGATTCACCCCAGGCAAGCTTCCAGTTAGCAGGCAAGTCTGTGTATGAAGCCAGGAGGGAGGGCCTAAGTGCTCAGTCACTCTGTGGTTTGTTGGTGGTACAGTTACCTAGCCTGTTCACTGCTCTAGATCCACGTTCATCCTTTTTACCCACTGGCTGCAAACTTGAAGCCTCTGGAGGTGAGGATCATGGTCACATCTGTTCACTTGTGTGTTTTGGCTTGTGTCTCCCTCTCAGTTGATACACTGCTATGGTCCTGTCTGCTTCCTGACTCCCAGATGTTTCTCCAGATCCCTGAAATTTCTGCTAATGACATTCTGTTCCTGTCCAAGATTCTAATGGACATCACCGTCCCCTATATATCTTTGTCAATGTCGTGATAGGAACTTGGGAGGAAAGGTAGGAAAATACACATACTCTGTCAGCCATTTTGATCTGGATTGTACTTAGAGGCCTAAAAACATTTTATTCCGTCAGTAAGACATTTCTACATTTCCCTAAAATAGAAAGAAATGACAGAATTATGTTAATTTTTCTACTGGAAAACTGCCAGTCCAAAATGTCGGAAGAATTAGCCATTATCACCTTCCAGACAATGAGAGTAGCATAGTTACACGATGCTTCGTCTTAGAGTCAGGCGAGCTAGGGTAGACTCTCGGTCCACCACTTACTATTGAGGAGACACTTACCAACTAGGTGACAATGTGCAATTACTTAAACTCTCTGGGCCTCAGTTTTCTTGTCTGTAAAATGGAGATAATGATACCTTCTTCTCTGGGTGTTGTGAAGATCTGAGTACTTAACGCAGTACGGGGTGGGGGGTACTAATCTTTAACCAGTAACCAGTAGAAGAGCAGCTGCAGTAGCGTCACTATCCTCACAGTCACGAGACAGCCTCCCTGCTATTCTATCTTTTCTAGACATTACTGTTCTAATTAGTCAGAATTATTTGGCCATTATGGGTTTGAGTTTTGTTTGGATGACCTTTGGCCTCTAGCTCTGGTTTAATCTCCAGATTGCAGGGAGCGTGGTGAAGATAAGAGAGAACAAATTAAACACAGATGACGGAACAGCACGAACATCATAATAATGCTCTATGTTTTTATAGCAAAGGTTTTCTAGCACTTACCTCATCTCTTCCTTCAAAACACTATGATGTGTGTACTTTAGGTATTTATTAGACATTAATCCAATACTTTTTTTTTTTTTGGAGCAAGTTCACTTGCTGAGCCTCTGCTGGAGGAGAACAATCATTTCCCCAACTAACATGGGATTTCCAAATGACCCATTGAAATCCAGTGTATTTCTCCTGATACTGGCTTTGTTCTAACTGAGTGAATGTTTCGTTTCAGGAACGAAGACAGATGTACTTTGGTAAACATCTAGTGAAAAGCACTGTCCTATACTAAGAGAGCACATGTTTTTGAACTCTTAGTTTCTCTTACTGGGGCAATTGTCCTTGGAACTTTACCATAGAAAATGGCAGAAATGGAGGCTGCCCTGCTTGAGGAGAGTGAGGAACCGACCTCTGCCAACAAGTGCCAGCCTTTAGCCACTGCCAGCATCACCATGTGATGTGATGTGATGTGATGATATAGGGTCACATCCTCACACTTGCAGGGCACTAGGGAACAGTTTTAACACCGTTGGTCTAACTTACCCCAAAGATGAATTTTCTGGTTAATATGAGAAAGCTATCATTTCTGAGTGCCTTGTGTAAATGCCCAACTGATACACACAATACTTCCAATCTCCCCAGTAACCACTCCTGGCAGACATTTACTCTCCCATTATTATAGTTAGGAGACCAAAGTTCAAAGAGATGACTAAGGTAACCCAACATCCCACAGCCAATAAACAGGATTTGGCTTTTTATTCACAATGGGCTCTAAATACTAGGTCTTTCTCCTGCCTCAAAATAAATGAGAAAATCTCAAAGTCCTCTCTGGCGATACAATTTTATAATTTCAAGATACTTTTAAAAATAAAAGTCTACGGGTGCCTGGGTGGCTCAGTTGGTTAAGTGTCCAACTTTGGCTCAGGCCATGGTCGCACCTCACAGCTTGTGGGTTCGAGCCCTGCATCCACAGCTCAGGGCCTGGAGCCTGCTTCGGATCCTGTGTCTCCTTCTGGCTCTGCCCCTCCCCGGCTTGTGCTCTGTCTCTCTCCATTTCTCTCTCAAAAAAAAAAAGTATAAAAATTGATCAAAACAATAAACATGGAGCTAGAGAAGGCACTAGTAGTCCAAATGAAAATAAAATTTGAGTGGAGACAGAGAGACCCATCATCACTAGCTGGTCTGTTTTCTCTGGTTAGTGGCTCTTTCTAGATTTCCTATCGTGAAAACCATCCTTTTAGATGTTTCCTTTCCAAGCAGTTTTGTTTGATTTCATCTTTTTCAATACGAGCCCTTCTTACTCACTTTCCTGCTCATGGCCATTGGATCCTATTTCATCTATAATTGATGATCTACTTTCAGAGCGGTTCTGTCTGTTTCCTTAATTTTCAGGACATGATGCAAGGCACTGCACCATGTGGGTGGAGGTTTCATCGCTGCCTTTAAGGTACCTATCAAGTTAAAATGAGGGAGAGAGCAGGTAAGAGATCACAGGGAATACACCCTACATGTTTGAGAAGCACAGAGACTGTTACAGGAATACAGAGGTGACAGAGGTCACTTTGCTCTGGTCCAGGCAAGATAGGCTCCATGGAGGAAGAGGAGCTTGAACTGAGCCTCCAGGATAGGTGGGGCTTTGGGCACAGAAGGGACGATAGGTGAGTAGAATTCCGGGTGAAAATTAAACAGCCAATAGTACACCTGGCTAGAAAAGAGGGCTGTTTCTAGTAGCACCATTACCTATTGGCAAGACTGAAGGTACATTCTACTGACCCGAATTCACTGTGGGAACCTAGAGCTGTAACAACACCTCATTTCATAAGAACCCATGTTGAGTCTTTATGTAAATAATAAAAAGCGTTTCACACAAAGAAGGGAAAGGCCACCTTCCTCCCTTGTCCCAGCTTCTGGTGGTTTATTGGCAATCCTTGGCATTCTTTGTTTTTTTGGCTATGCCCTTCAGTCTGTGCCTCCAGTGTCACATGGCCATTTCCTTATGTGTTCCTCTCACTTCCTTTAAGGACACCAGTCATATTGGATGAAAGGCACATTTTACAGCAGAATGATGTCATCGTAACTAATTGTATCTGCAATGACCCTATTTCCAAGTAAGGTCACCTTCTGAGCTACAAGAGGTTGGGGCTTCAACACATCCTTTGGGGGACACAAGCCAATCCATCACAAGGGTGAACAGGACAATTGTGGAACTCCAGGAGAAGGGTTTTGGCAGAAGTGGGTAGGCAAAAGAAAAAGAGGACTTTCTTCACAAATCCCTGTAAAAATGTGGAATTGTAAGGCAGTGAATGAAGCACAGAACTGGGAGAGGAGAGGGAGGAGAGGAGAGGAGAGGGGGGTGCTCTAGTGGCTAAGAGAACTTACTTAGCAGCACTGAAGAGCATTGTTAGTATGACTTATGCCCATAGAACAAGATGGAGACATGATGCAGACCTCAATCCACATCACTTCAATCCCCATGGAATATGGCCCAGCCAGAAGGGAAGAATATGGAAAGGGTGGACAATTCAGTTGGTTAGAAAAAGAATATTTGAAAGAAGTTACACTTGGGGTAAGAGTAACAGACTTCTGCTACCAGATCTGATGACATCATTGGATACTGGTTCAGTTTGAAGCCGGAGGTCAAGTTGCAAAACCAGCACATACAGAATGATGCTGTATGGTCAGAGTGATCATAAAAAGGACTTAGTCAGAAAATTATCCAGAAAAAGCACAGGCACGTGTGTCCTGGTCAAACGTGAGTCATCTATGTCAATTCAAGACACAACATAAAAGCTTTCAGAAGAACTAAGGAAGCTTTGGGGGAAAGCCCCATAATCAGCATGCAGAGAGAACCCTAAGAAAGACATGCCATGTACCTCTCTCCTTTGGACAATGAGCGGCTCAAGAGTCTCTACTTCCCATCCCCCTACTGGTATTTGAAGTGTGTTGTGTCTTCATTGCCTGTCAAATACACAAAATCTGACTTCATTAAAAATAAAGCAGGGTATATACCAAGAGGCAACAACAAGGAGAGAAATTAGTAAAGAACAGCATTTCACCTACAAATGTAGATACTATTGTCGTCACATTAAAAATGTAGTAAGAGGGTGACTGGGTGGCTCAGTTGGTTAAGGTTCTGACTTTGGCTCAGGTCATGATCTCATAGTTGGTGAGTTCAAGCCCCGAGTCGGGCTCTGTGCTGACAGCTCAGAGCCTGGAGCCTGTCTTCAGATTCTGTGCCTCCCTCTCTCTCTGACCCTCCCCTGTTTGCACTGTCTCTCTCTGTCTCTCAAAAATAAATTTTTTAAAAAATCAAAAAAAATGTTTTAAATGTAATAAGAATGAATAGAAAGACAAATAGACCAGAATTAAGAGTCCAGATAGGGACACGGGACACATTTATGATATGATAAAGGTGGCATCTCAAACATCTGGGGAAAGGTTGCCGTCTTAATAAAAGTTCTTGGGAGAGCTGAAGAGTCTTTTGAAAAAATACATAAATGAATCTATACATCACATAAAATACTAGAGAAAACGCCAAGTGACTTTAGAGGTATCAGTGAAAAACATAAACTCATTTATTTTCTGAGAAAATTTGGGTGACTTTCCAATGTAGCAGTTGGAAAATCTTTCTGTGACTCAGTACTCAGAAAATATAAAGGAAAAGATTGTCAAGCCTATCCAACTATAAATACAATCCTTTGTGTGGCGAAACTCAAAAGACAAATGACAAACTGGAAGAAGTATTTGCAATTTAATAATGGACTAAGCTCCTAAGAGTTGGAACGCTCTTAAATCATCAGCAGCAACAAAAGAAAAACTGATACAAAAATGGGCAACATGTACAAGCAGATAATTCATAGGAAAAAAAAGAAAAGAGCATATGAAAAAAATAGTCAACCGGACTTCTTTTTTTTATGTTTTTTACATTTATTTTTGAGAAACAGAGAGAGACAGTACGAGCAGAGGAAGGTCAGAGAGAGAGGGAGTCACAGAATATGAAGCAGGCTCTAGGCTCTGAGCTGTCAGCACAGAACCTGACGCAGGGCTCGAATCCACAAACCGTGAGATCATGACCTGAGCTGAAGTCAGACACTCAACTGACTGAGCCACCCAGGCGCCCCTCAACCAGACTTCTAATAGAAATTCGGATTAAAATTATACTGAGATATTTCTCACCTATGGGATTGGTAATAAAAATGGACAGTACATTCAGGTTGAGTGGTCTTGGAGCATGTGACATGTCACCTGTTGTAGATGAGAATGTAAAAAGGGACAGCCTTTACGGAGGGGGCAGAGCGATATCTAACAAAATTACAAATGCAGTTATCCTTTGACTCTGCTTCTCAGAAGCTTCCAAAATACACCTCCACTCATACAAAGCCAGTTTGCACTAAGCCATTCATTGCAGAATTATCTGTAATAGCAAAGAATTGGAAATGCAAATGTCCAGTAGTGAGATTTTGGTTAATAAACCAGCGTAAGGGATGAGAACACAATGGTGTTCTTGAGAGCCACATACAAAGAATGAAAAAGACTTCTTTAGACACACAGTGTTCTCCAGGATACATTGCTAAGTGAGAAAAGGTGCAAAACAGTGATGTATGTGCTGTATTTGTGTATGAAGTCAGAGGAAATCAGAATATAAATATACACATATATTATTGATGCATTTGTGCATGCATGTATGTATGTTTATGTGTTCTGTTCTTTTGCAGAAATAAACCCCGGAAGGGTAAACCAGAAACTGAGTCACCTACAACAGATGTGGGGAGGGGATTGGGGTAGAGAAGATGGGAATACAAGTGAGACAGCCCTGAGAAAGCCCTTTTATATGGTTTTGATCTTGAATCATGAAAATGTGTTATATGGTGAAAAGCAAAATGAAGCAAAAAAAGAAAAAAAATGAATGTGTTAACTAGGCCATTTAAACAATCATCAGAATGAGAGAGATTCTTTTTTTATTTTAATCTTCTTAGAACAGAGAGGTTCTTGGGTTGAACTTGACTTCATAAAGATGATAAGCACAAGACAACCCACTGGTGCTCACCGACCTCTGGAAATATCAGTAAATTCAGAGAATGAGAGCTCAGTTCGGGTGCCCAATGGTGGGCAGCCAGCCAGCTCTGGAATTGTCTGGAAGGATGGATGAAGACTGCTGACTCTGGAGATGTGGCAGACTTGTGGAGCTCGACACTTCCCACTTCCCAGGAGAGCAGCTGGATCTCTCTGAGCCTGCTTCCTCATCTGTAAGGCAACTGTAGTGAGACCTTTCCCACAGATACTGTAAGACTTACATGAAATAGCACACAGCAAGATACTGGTCCACACAAATTAGCTCATCCCTCCTTTCTGAGGAAGGACAGACAGAGCCCAGGAAGAAGTGATGGCCATGAGGTCAGGTGGTCCCTGTAGGCTAGGGCAGGAGAGGGTCTCAGGAAGAAAGTGCACTTTTCCTTATGACATATCTAGAAAATTCACATTCCAGTCTCCCAGACTCTGTGAACACTGCAGAGAGAAGGTTCATATAGGGGGCAGGCGGAGACATTTCCAGGGCAATACACCGTGTAGAGAGGGGAGCCCAGGGGAGCCCAAGAGCACCTGCTCAGGGACCCAGAATTCAACCCAGTCCCTTCTGGCCTCCACTGTCTGCTTCCTTCTTTCTCTGCAGTATGGTTTCCCTTCCTCTCTGGAATTCTCCAGAAATGGCTGGAAAGGAATTGAGATCACTTTGTTTTCTTTTGAGCTCAGACTCATGCAGGTGACTCAGTGTCTGTAACCGGGGAAGAAAGGAGCTTTGAAAATGCTGGCAGAAAGACGTTTAAATCTTTGAGCCTGAGTCGGGATGCTACTGAAGACTAGCCTGCGGATTATTTTTTCATTGATATGATTTTGTCTCAGGAAGAGGCCAAGACACAGAAGTCCTGGTTCCCGGAATTGTCAAAGGTGTCTGCAACCCAGGGACAAAGTATGGCTGGGGATGCCAGCAGGAAGCAAAGGTAGCTCCCGCTCTTGGTTCCGAAGTTGCTGCCCATAGAAACGGAAGGGAGGTGGACAGTTACTTTTGGAGGTAGACTGATTAAGGAAAATTTTTAAAAATCTCTAGAGCATTAAAGCACATTAATCTTGAAGCTGGATTCATTCATTCATTCATTCATTCATTCATTCATTCATTCATTCATCAAATAAACCTGAGTTGCATACCCAGTACATCAGCTTGCATTCTAGTTGGGAAGACAGACACTAAGGAACCTACCTGATTAAGGTATTTGTCACGGTTGAGAGGAGAGCCCACTTCAAAAGGGATGTCAAGTTCTTAGGTTTGGAAGGAATCTCAGATATCAACACACCTTACCCCTCATGCTGCAGATCGAGATGCTGAAACCCAGAGCAATTTTACCCAAAGCCACACCGATGAGTGAGGGCAGAGCCTCGGGTAGGCTCCGGGTCTTCAACACTATTTTCCATCACAATCTGCTCAACTGGTGCTTGAGAAGGAGTAAAAAAAAAAAAAAAAAAAAAAAAAAAGGTATATATTTATTTGGTATGGTGGAGAAGGTAAATCGATAACTTCATTTTTTCTTCCTTAAAATTCTGGAAGAAAAGAATTCTTTGAGGCCAGGTGCTGGGTGGGTAGGGAGAATGCATTAATCATTTCATGACTCACTCACAAACATGGGCTTCTTGGGATCACATCCACTAAGATCGTGAAGGGAAGGCTTCAGCGTGCTTGGCCATGCTAATGAAAGATGAGTCACCTTACTATCTCGCATACTGGTTTCCTTTTCAAAATATGTCTCTCTGAAATAAAAAGGCCTCGCTCTCGTGGTTGAACTTGGATTCACTTGGTCTCTATGGCAACCACAGCGAATCCCCACAAGTCACAGGAAAAGGGCACTTGACATCCTGAAGCACAATAGACAGACCCTTTATATCACAGCCACCCCGTCCCCGCTGGGAGGGAAGGAGACACTACCAAATCCACCTTCCAGAGCTGCAGAATCAAATCCTCTTGCCCCCAGCCCGAGTCCTGAATCTTGCCAAGTCATCACTCAGGAAAATCATTACCCGGGTCCGCTGCCGATCGCCCTCTGACACTCTCCCGGACCACCCTCTCCCCCAACCCAAACAAAGTGGGATGCAGTTACGATGTAGACGTATCAGAAATTGCTTCGACAGCATAAGGCAGACAATGCAAATGAGCAGTGGCTCTAACTGGTTTATTCTTTCACATGAAAAGTCCGGAGGAAGGCAGCCTAGTGCACCTACAGCCGCTCAACGAAGCCTTGAGGAAAACGAGGCCCCTTCCAGTAGACGGATCCGCACCGCCCATCCCCAGGGAGGACTCCCATGGTACAGGAGCTTCTCACGGCCTCAGCCCAGGTGGAGGGTGTGACGGGTGAATGCCTACTGTCTTTAAGGAGGTTTTACTACAATCGCCACGCGACATTTGCACTGACATCTCATTAACTAGCACTTAATTACTTGGTTACACCTGGCTGCAGGGGAGGAAGGGCAATAGAGTCTGGATTCCTGAGAGCCCTGTGCCCATTTCGAAAGTGAAGGTTCTATCGTGAGGGTAGAGGGGGCCGGCAGCAGCTGCGGTCCCTGGCATCCTGTGTGATCTGGGTTCTTGAAGAGCTGCACGAACACTTTTTTTTTTTGCATCTCAGTCCAAACTGCAGCTCAGTTTTAGCTCCTCGCTCTGGCTCACAAGCCCACTGCTTCGGGTGACGATATGCTAGTGACCTTGGGTGACAATACTGGTGGGGAGACGAGCTCTTGGGGCAGGAGCAGTGATATGCTAAGCGGAGGGAGGCTCCCCCTACCCCTGAGGACCACTGGCCGATGGAGCTGGAGTCAGAGCTCGGGTTCCAGACCCTGATGGGGGGCGGGGAAAAACCGATATGTCCACAGCTGGTAGCTCCGCTGCCAGGGGCTCAGGGACATGGACACGACGTCTTCTGCTGGATTGTTTGTGGGGTAATGCTGCTTATCTACCCCCAGGGATTAGGGAGGGTCATATTTTAAGGCACCCTGGCATTTACAGCTTCAAGGAAGGAAGACCTAGCAAAACAACTTGGAATATCTCTTCTCAGCTTTGAAGTTTCCAAAGAGCATTTCGAACATTTAGCAGAAATAATAGATTGTCACGGGGCCCCTGGGTGGTCCCATCAGCATCTTTTGGCCCAGGTCATGATCTCACAGTACCTGAGATCAAGCCCCACATTGGGCTCTATGCTGATAGATTCTCTCTTTCTCTCTCTCCCCCTACCCCACTTGTGCTCTCCCTCTCTCTAAAAATAAATAAACTTAAAAAAAATAATAGGTTGTGAGAAAGAGCTTTCGTACCTCTACGTCTGGCTCCCAATTCTTGAAAGCAAATGTTTCTGTCTTACCAACAGATTTGAGGAAAATGCTTGATCCTGAAGGTACAAAAGCCAACGGGCAGGGCTCTTAAGTGTTGAGTCCATCTGGGGACAGGAAGGAGTGCCAGGGAGGAGGATAGCAGAGGAGAAGTGACGGAGGGCTGCACCTCTGCTGCCCCCAGCCCAGTCTGCAAGGTGCAGTGCCGCAGAGTGTGGGAGTTTGTGTCCTGGATTTCCCCTGGGACTCTGAGCGGCAGTAGGCACCTGTGATGTCTCTTGCTTCACTGTGATGTAGGAGAGATGTGACGGCCTGGAACAGCTGGGGAGGGGGGCTGCAGGTGATGTCATAGCAGTCCCTGCAGGCTGATGGGGCACAGGGCTTTCTCAAGGGGCTGAGTGACAGGGGACTCGAGGTCATTGCGCTAAAGACAAGGCAATACATGGAGCACAAACCCAGGCCAAAAGCACCCCCACTGCCCCCCAGTGCCTGCCTCTTCATGATCTCCCCTGGATTTAGAAGCAGTCTCCACCCTGACCCCAAGGGGAGTTGGGGCAAGCTCTGAACTGATTCAGTTTAAAGCTGAAATGACTCAAAACTGAATTGTCAAGTCAAGTCATTTCTACCGCCAGGAAGTATCAAGCTCAAGACGGAACCCAAAGACACTGATGATAAAACAAAGAATGCTCCGTATTTGGCACTCCTGAGTTTATGGCCTGAGAAATTTGAACTTGCTACAACCCTGTGTATCGACCAGCTTATAAAATAAATGGACTTTCTTTCATACCACTTGAAGGAGAAGTCAGAGAAAGATGGTTGCTTCTGGGAGGGCTTCTCATGTCGGTGAACACATTACTGAAAGGTTTTGTATAAATCTTTATGAATAATTGGGTTTTTTTTGTTGATGGATAAATTTTAGCAAATACTGTCTAATCAGGCATTATTCATATTTGTGGATAAACAGCTGGATAGAAACCTAACCAGGCAACGATTTTCTAAGGGGGCAGCAACAAGCTCATCAAGGACCCCCAGAGGATCCCCCTGGGCCTCCGGTCTCGTAGTTACCCCTACACCCTTGCTGGTTGAGCCCCAAGGCGGGCCCCACCGCTCTGGTCAGTAACAACCACAGCCTCACGTGGTTTTATTTTGCCTCCTTCCCAGACTCCCGGGGGAAAGCCAGATACCCACGCTCCAGGATGGAAAGTCCTAGAAGAACATCGCTTACACCCACCACAACACGGTTCTCTTACATGTGTTTTGGCATCAGATGCCTTCATTGAATTGCATTTTCCTGTCATGAAAAAGGCTCAAACTCTATGTAACTGGAGCTAACCAAGGGGCTCTTCCTCAGGTCTGAGGGCTCCTGCTTCTGCCACTGAATTGGGGTGATTCCCTCCATCTGCTGGCCGTGACACTCAGACTCTTGTGTCATTTCTCCTTTTTTGTATTTAAAAAAATTTTTTAATTTATTTTTGAGAGAGCACAAGTAGGGGAGTGGCAGAGAGAGGGGGACAGAGGATGTGAAGTGGGCTCAGCACTGACAGCAGTGAGCCTGATGGGGGGTTTGAACCCATGAACCGTGAGATCATGACCTGAGCCAAAGTCAGACACTCAACCAGCTGAGCCACCCTTCATGTGTCCCCTCTCTTCACCTCTGTTTTCTTGGGACCTGTATCCATTCTGCATGGCCGTGTTGTAAGAATTAACGTTAATCTCAGCGCCTGGCATGTAGTGGGTGCCCATTAGTGTTTCCCTCCTTTCTCTACATCTCTTTCGGAGTGGGGAAGCCGGAGAGTTTCCTCCACCTCCGATTCCTACTGGAATCTGTGATTAGAACCTGACACATTTTGAGGCATCCACAAAACTCTATATTCAGACATCACTTTTTGTTTTAATTTTTTTATGTTTTAAAATTAAAATTTTTTAATATCTATTTCTTTTTGAGACACAGAGAGAGGCTGGAGGAAGAGTAGAGTGAGGGAGACATAGGATCTAACGCAGGGCTCATCTGGGCCGAAGTTGGGTGCTTAACCGACTGAGCCACCCAAGTGCCCAAGATGTGAATATTAGACTTCCCTTTAGGAGGAATCCTGGGGAACCTTGACTTTTCTTTCTTTTTTTTTTTTTTAATTTTTAAAATGTCTTTTATTCATTTTTGAGAGACAGAGAGAGATAGTGTGAGCAGGGGAGGGTTAGGGAGAGAGGGAGACACAGAATCCAAAGCGGGCTCCAGGCTCCGAGCTGTCAGCACAGAGCCCGACACGGGGCTCGAACCCACGAACTGTGAGATCATGACCTGAGCTGAAGTCATATGCATAACCGACTGAGCCACCCAGGTGCCCCGCTTGAGTTTTCATAAAGAGAAAAACAATTTGTCAGTCAGATAAGCGTGCTCAAGCTAATTGACATACAAAAGCCCATTGTTTCTATGGAAAGTATTGAGTTACGTGAGACAAAGATCAGAACATTGCTTCTAACTTCCCAACAGATGCTACAAATGGCTGGGATGCTATGGTTCCGTTTTGTAGAGCAGGGGTGAGGAGTAGCTGAGGGCTACTCAAAGTTAATCAAAGTCTACTTAAATAAATAGCAACTAAAGGTAGTGAGTCTCTACAAAGAAAGAAAAATACCATAGAAATCATTTCAATACTGGCTACGAGACTAAAGGACACAGAACATAAAACTCTGTTCAACAAACCCAGCAAAATTTAAAATCATATACCATAAGCTTTTGATTATCTGGAGCCCTTGGGAAAGGAGTTGACAGCAGACTTTTCTGTAGAGGATTTATATCTTCAAGCAATGATTTTCTCAGACTTTAAATGGAAAGCTCTCAAAAATAGCACTCTTGCACACATTCTTTTATTTAATTATTTATTATTTATTTATTTATTCTTTTTTGTTTTTTTGAGAGAGAGAGAGCACCTGTGCAGGGAAGGGAGGGGCAAAGAGAGAGGGAGAGAGAGAATCCCAAGCAGGTTCTGTGCTAACAGTGCAGAACCTGAATCAGGCTCAACTTTATGAACCACGAGATCATGATCTGAGCCAAAATCAAGAGCCAGATGCGTAACAGACTGAGCCACTCAGGCTCCCTTCTTGCACACATTATTATTATTATTATTATTTTAAATGTTTATTTATTTTTGAGAAAGAGAGAGCATGAGAGGGGGAGGAGCAGAAAGGGAGACACAGAATCCAAAGCAGGCTCCAGCCTCTGAGTTGTCAGAACAGAGCCATATGCGGGGCTTGAACTCATGGACTGTGAGATCATGACCTGAGCCAAAGGTGGACATTTAACCAACTGAGCCCCTCAGGCACCCTTCTTGTACACATTAATGAACAGAGTAGGAAGAATGTAACCTCTTCCTGACCTGAGTTGTCAATTCTTATTAGTATCAACGATTGTACAGTTCTGTGTTAATACAGCCATGCCCTCAAAAATCAGTTTGGGTACGTGGAACGGTTTGGCTTTTTAATAGTCTCAGATTTCTGTGTGTTTATATCTTCTCTTGCTGGCCGCTGTCACTTCTCACTGCGGTCATATGTCATCTCTCATGCCCTCTTCTCCCTCCGTATTTCTTTTAGTGATTGGTAAGTCAGATTCAAGTTTGTGGAAGCTATTTGTAAACTAGGAGTAAACTGATTCTGAATGAACACCTATGGGATCTAAAGTGGAAGGAATATGAACCTTAGTGATTAGACTTCTTAAGATGAATTTTATTCAGAGGGGTGCCTGGGTGGCTCCATTGGTTAGACTTAGGTCATGATCTCACAGTCGTGGGACGGAGCACCTAGTCGGGCTCTGTGCTGAGTGTGGAACCTGCTTGGGATTCTCTCTCTCTACCCCTCCCCCACGCATTCTCTCTCCCTCCCTGTCTCTGTCTCTATCTCTCAAAATAAACAAACTTAAAAAAAAAACCCATATATTTCATTCAGAGATTTTTGTTTATTTTTGTCAACTCTACCTTGTTATTAATTAACGTGCAGGGGCGTCTGGGTGGCTCAGTCGTCTGGGCCTCTGACTTCATCTCGGGTCATGATCTCATGTTTGTGGGTTTGAGCCCCATATCGGGCTCTGTGCTGACAGCTCAGAGCCTGGAGCCTGCTTCCTATTCTGTGTCTCCCTCTCTCTCTCTGACCCTCCCCAGCTCATTCTCTGTCTCTCTCTGTCTCAAAAATAAATAAAAACATTTTAAAAAAGTTAAAAAATTAATGTGCAATACTTGAAAGCCTCTAGGAGCTCTAAGTGCTGTATGTATACAGACTAGTATGAATATCTTTAGGGATGTTTTGTGTGCAACCTGCATTTAGTGCCCAGCCAGCCAGCCGTGCTCAGCTGGTTCTGAACTGATCCTACTTGTGCATTTGCTGGTGGTCAAGTAATTATTATCACGTGACTGGGCAGACATAGCGAGATAGTGCAGGCAGTGTAGGAAAAGATTGTACCTGGGTCACAGGTTTTAAATTTAGGAGTCATGGTTGGCTAAGGGCTACTTTTGGCAATAAGCGTGGCAGGGTGTGCCGGTGTCCAGAGCATCCCAGGCCCCAGGCTTTGCCAGATGGTTGCAGGTGCTTCCTAGCACAGCTCTGCAGTCATCTGGGCGCACCTGGAGGCCTCAGGCCAGTCTCCTTGCCGTGAGCAGCCTTAGTGGTTTGTTCCTTTTGCTGCACAAATATTATCATTCTCTGGGTATATCCTGATGTGAAAAAAATACTGAGAAGTACAGGTGTCAGGAGGCAATACTGGATCACCAGGGGCTACGTTCAGGGATATGGATGTTTATGCGTCTCCGGATCTGCGATCTCCCAGCATGCTTTGCTGAGAACACAACCTATGTTCTTGTCACAGTAAACAGGGACATTTGTGCGATTGGTTGGTTGAAGAGTTTACTCTCATCAAGCTACTAACCGAGTCCTCTGTTTAAAAAAAACTAAATTCATGCATTCAACATGTAATTATTCAGCACAACATCCTACACTCTAGAGACATCAAAGTAGAGACACCTACTCCAATGAACTTGACAGGGAGATGGATGTGTACAGAAATAATCCTAATGTGACGTCTTGAAGGAAAGCCCCACACAATTCTGGCCTGCATAAGGGGACACCTGCCCAGCCCTTGTTCTCCCCACCCAAACGAGAAATGAACACAGTGTAGCAGTAACACCTTCAATCTTGTTTGAGCTCCTGAGCTCACGGGTCTAGCGATACAACAACTTCTTATGGAATCACAGATTCCTTAAATAGCTAATCCTGACATCCTACCTGCAGGCCTCCAGTCCCGGTCTCCGGAGGCCCCCCACAGCGGCTGACACAATTTGCCACAGCAGGAGAGCAAGTTTAACGCTGGTTCCTGTCACACCACAGTTGTAGGCATGAAATCAGAGGGAAGACGCCAAAGGCAGTAGTGGTGGCATCCTAAATGCCTTATTCTTGAAAATTCAGGGACATTTTGGGCTTAGAAAGGAAGTGTATTTATGCTCAATCTGAAGGTTGTGGTTTCCATCTCAAAATGGTTGGACATTTCCTTTGGATAAAACATAAGAGGGCTTTGTCCCCCAAATACCTAAACTCTTCAGGTTTCAGTTGGGGGGTTATCCTTTCTGTCTTCTCATAATAACTAACATTAGTCAAGCACTTGCCAGGAAGTGTGCCAGAAGTTTCCATGAATGATCTCTCATTAATCTGAAATACAAGGCCTTATATAGGTGAATCCCCCTTTATATTGCCTTCGTGTCTCTCGCACTTTGTTGCATGAGGCAAGACTCAAGAGATACAAAATAAAGAAAAACAGGCTCTTCTTGCAGTGTGTGGCATCGCTGTTGTCCTGCGGCCATCTGAAGTCCAAGGTCATTTGCCACCATGAACATGACTCCTTGAATGGGGCTTGTCATCCATTCAGATTCTACCTTGTCCTTTATGGAACCCAATAATGTACAAATGATGACTCTGGCCTCTCACGTTTAGAAAAATTTACTTTGGCTGTAAGGAAGCTTCTGACACTGTGAGCATAATTTTGTGATTTTTTCCAGGAAAGGTTGATAGTGGAGTCTGGAGTATCTGAAGTGCAGGTGCTCTTGGGTTAATAAATATTCCATCCATTCAATCAACTCAAGGGAATTGTGTTGAAAATAGAAGGGTCCTCAGAGGCCTGGAGATAAGAAAGAAATTACAGAGCTCAGCCTTTCCTTTCCCTGAGACAGTCAGCTCACCTGGACTGCTCTCTGTCCTCCACATCACACACCAGCCTTCTCTTGCCTCAGGGCCTTTGCACCTGCTTGACCCTCTGCCTGGAAGACTTTGCCACCTCAGCTCATGTTAAGCCTAGTTATCCTCATTCTCCATGCCTGGCTCAAAAATCTAGAGGCTTCTCCTAACTACCTAATCTAAAGTAGACCTCCCCTTTAAGTTATCACATTTATTACAAACTATATTTATCTTGTATATTTACTCATTTGTTACCTGATCCCCTTGACCCCCAGGCAAGACCCAGGGCAGTCAGGCCTGGGTCCCCTTTGCATACTGTGTACCCCTGCTTCCCAGTGCACACTTGGCACAGGTCACTGCTCTTTGCTCAATGCTTATTTACTGAGTGAGTTACTGAATTAGTAAATTCATTACTTTATAAATGGATAATATTGAATTTAGCTCTGCTAGCAAACTGAGATATTATCAAATAGCCCATAAGCCTTACTCCATTTACATTATTTATCTGAAAAATATGCCCCCTGTGGATGCAACATGTGAGTGAGTGGGAGGTTACATCTAAGAGCAAAGATGGGTTTGACATAAGGAGAGGAAGAGGCAATGTGGAGATACTGACTTTGTCTCTGAAGAACTATGGGGAAAATCTGTTTGCCTTGAATAATCTGTAAGCCTGAAAATATTTCATCTATCAAAATTTTGTCACTCATCCCTGTTTCCCACTCCCAATATGACTTCTCCAGAGAAAATAGAAATGTCCACCCACATCCCTGACTGCCCTGTGCATCCCATAGGAATTGAGGTTGGGTGAGCAGGGGAGAATTGTCCCACAGGAGGTCTTTGAAAGCCTCCTCCTAGAGACCCTTGACTCCATGGTCTGTTTTAAGGGGGCTCCTCCTGTCATACGTCTTAGGCTTTTGAGTCCGGACAGATCTGCAGCTCACGCTGTAAGCTGTTGGCTACCAGGAAATGAAGCAAACAGATGTAATGTTAATTTGATGAGCAGAGGAGGATATTTGTTATGAGTGGTCCAGAATTGCCTGCAAGCTGTGAGAGATTGCCAGAATACAGGCTTCTGGACTAGGCAGAAAAGATTGGAAAAGTCCAAAAGAAAACAAATAATGCACTCTGGTCCTTAGGCCCAGAAGGCTGGGGTCAAGGTCAAGGAGGTGGAGAGAAGGGACAGGAGCTACAGTTTGGGAGATCCTGGGATCTGTGCTTGAAACCCCATTTGTCACTGGATAGTGGGGTCATTAGACTTCCCCACAGCTTAGGGACAGGAGATGTGCAATGGCTCAGAGTTGAAAGTGGATTCAGCTATGCAGGGAGAAAGATGTCCATGATGCTTAAAGTTTCTTTAAAATATTTTTTAAATGTTTATTTATTTTTGAGAGGCAGAGCATGAGCAGGAGAGGGGCAGAGAAAGAGAGGGAGACACAGAATCTGAAGCAGCCTCCAGGCTCCAAGCTGTCAGCACAGAGCCTGGTGCAGTGCTCAAACCCATGAGCCATGAGATCATGACCTGAGCCAAAGTTGGTTGCTTAACCGACTGAGCCACCCAGATGCCTCATGATGCTAAAAGTTTCTTGTGTCAACTTACGAGTGAGTTGGCCGCTAACTTCTTGCCACTGAACACCCTCTTGGGTCTTGGGAACCACATTTTTGGGTTATGTTCTTATCAACATAATCTCCAAAGTCAGCCACCTTTTCTAATGCTTTCTAAGAACCATTTGAGAGGTACCAGGTCCTGTAGAGATTCAGAAAAAAAATGCACTTCTGGCTGTGGGTCAAAAAGGCTTCAGGAAAGAGCTGGCTCAGAGGGATATGTGGCCTTTGGTGGAAAGGGAAAAGAAAGCACTGGGATTGGGGCAGGAAGTAAAACAACAAGAGCAGAGACACAGAAGAAGCAACATATGGGCAATTGTTAGAGGCCAATGTGAGACTTGCTCAGTTTGGTTGGGAGAAGATGCCGATGGACCGTGGAGGGGGCAGCAACCTCTCCAAGGAAAGGAGAGGGAAAATGTAGAGGCCGATGACCAAGGAGACACACGTGAAAAACACTGCATTTACCAAAGAGTGATTGACCTTCCCTTCTTTTGAGTGAGGTATTCATTAATTTACCAACAGATATTTATTGAATTCCCACAACATTTCGATATCTTGCCACTGCTTTGGGGGAGAAAGTCTGGGCTACTGAGAACAGAAAAGTCCCTGCCTTCATGGAGTTAGCATTCTACTGGGGAAGACAAAAAGTAAAAAATAACAAAATAAGTCAGAAGGTTGTGAACATTATAGAGGAAAACAGAGCCCGGCCAGGGAATGAGGAATTGGGTAGAGGTCCTGGCATGGGAGCCATTTTTGTCTTGCAAAAGCAGACACTCATTCATTTGTTTATTCCTTCACTTTGCTCTTCTTTCTTTTTGTCAGGCACTGTTCTAGGTACTGGAAGAGAGCTATAAACAAGACAAGCAAACTCCATTCCTTAGGCAACTCATGGTCTAATAAAAGAGCAACAGATAAATAAATAATATAATTTTAAGTAGAAGTGATCATTCTGATGTACGAGCAGGGAAGGAGTGAGGGAGGTAGTGAAGAGGCACCTGAAAAGAGAAGGAATGAGCCATGGGCTGATGGGTGAAGAATATTCTAGAGAAGAGAAAAGAAGGGCAAATGCCCTGAGAGGGACTGAGCTTCAAGTGTCACAGCACAGCAGATTCATGGCTCCTGAGGTCTTTCCTCTCCTCTCCTCTTTTCTCTCCCTTCTCTTCTATTAAATACACTCTGCTTCTTAGAAAAGACCTGAGTCAACAAGGCACCCTCTTGCTACAGGTGGAGAGGCAGCATGACATGAGGGAAAGTGTGACATCACATAACTCGACCAGCTCACCATGGCAGGGCACACAGGCTGTACTGATGGAGAGCCTGCAGCTCCGGTGGACAGAAGGACTGGCCCAGGGTTGCACATGGTGGGGTGAGAGCTTGTCCCAGCTTTTCTGACTCATGACGGAATCTTACAGGAAGTCGGTGATGCTGAGAGAAGTCACGGAGAGATACTAGGCTCCCAAAGATGGCCTTGCCACCCAGCGCCGCCCATGGTGGTGACCATCCTCCTTCACTGTACACAAAAGTCACCTGGGCAGTTTTCAAACCTCCCAAGGCCAAGTGTCCACACGGACCAATGAGAACAGAAGCTCTGTACATGAACCCAGGCATCAGCAGTTTGTAAAGTGCCCAGACGCTGCCACTGTGCAACCAAGTTTGAGAACCACTGTTGAATGGCAAGCTCAGTTCCAGTCGTTAAAAAAGGAAAATAAAATAATTTAGGAATGCCCTCTTCCAAAAAATACTGGTAATTTGCTACTTTTTCTCTCTCTGGTCACTCTAGAGCACTCATTTTTCAAGATAAGGACCTGGGTTAAGTGGGTGCAAACGCATGAATAAAATGTAAAATAAATTACTAAGTGAGACATAAAAGCCATGAATAATGTAAAAGGGGGAAGAGCGGAGAGAACTAGGGCAGAAAGCAAAGCCAGGAAAATATAAGAAGAGGGTCACTTGGGGAAGGCTCTGTGGATCTGAATACAAATGGAGAAAGAAAGCTAGTGTGGAAAACTGTCTTGTTGAGACTTGGGAGAAAAAAAGTGACTTGGATACCTGAAGGGTATCAGCTCTTAGGAATGATTGGCATGCTCCAGCCATAGGCTATCAGTGCCTCCAGAGAAGGGAGGTTACAGCTCCGGTCTGTGTGGCATATCTAGGATTGAGCAGGGCCACTCTGTTCTGAGGTGGGGTGTGGGGAGAAGGGTTGGGTGTGGGAATCAGAATCTATGGTGGATGGAGAGGACAGAGGGGCCTTGGTCAGTTTAAAGTTTCTGGTGGTTGGACACACTCATCCTCACTTCCCTCTCTTGCTCCTGTCCACCCCTCCACTGAGAATGACTGTCCTGACAAGGGCTCACCCATGTTACCAGCTCCCTTCTAAGCCCCAAGCATCAGACACTTCACAATTAACACATGACTTGCACTGTCCAGGCAGCTACCTGCATGAACAAACCAGAAGGGTGACAGGTAATGACTTCAAATCATTGTCACTCAGTGACTGCCTTTATTCTCATAATTGCTACTAAAACTTCCCAAAGGGAGGAACATCTGTCAGTGTTCTTTGATTGACAAACAGTAAATTCTCTGAGAAATTTGCTTCTGACAGTTCCCCAGGAGGCTCAGGCTGTGAGTGAAGAAGTTTGGTAAACGTGAGATATTTTATCAAATGGTGACCGGTTATTTGCTTTATGGTCTCGGGATAATACATTCTCCACTGAGGCGAGAATTCACTATGAAAGATTCATGCGTTTGAACTGGCAGTTCTTATCATCAATTAATTATGGGTGAAAGTTGCATAGGTGCATGCAATTGCCAGGTGTTTGGGGAGGTCATTGGAAGGCACTGAGTTTCATAAATGTCCTCCATGATGTAGCTGAGCTGGGGGAAGACAGGTGCATGTTTGGATGAATTTTATTCTCGGGTATTACAAGAGGGGTGTATGTGTGGTTTCCTACTTCAACTTAGTTGACCCACAAAAACCCCCTTAGAAAGATAGAAGAGTTTAGATTAAGAATTTCTCATTACACTCTCTGAAAACCCTGTCTGTGAGTCTATAGTTACTACATGAAAACCTGGCTGAAAAAGAAAGGTTGCCACAAAGATCCTTCTACTTTCTTGGTATACATTTGTTCACTCTCCAGTGGCATCTTTCCTTGCTTTGTGAAATGATATTGTTGTGGACTGAATGTTAATGGCCCCCACAAGTTCGGATGTTGAAACCCTATTGCCAAATGGATGGTATTAGGAGACGGCTCCTTTGGGAGGTCATTAGGGCAAGATGAGGTGTGGAGCCTTCATGAACGGGATTAGCACCCTTGTATGAGTCACTTAAGGGCTTGCTTCCTGTCTCTGCGCCCCACCATGTGAGGACACAATGAGAAGTCAACAGTTTGCACCGCGGACAAGGGCACTTACCAGAACCTGACCATGCTGGCCCCCCAATCTCAGACTTCCAAGCTCCAGAACTATGAGAAACAATTTTCCATTGTTTCTAAGCCACCCAGTCTATGCCATTTGGTAATAACAGCCTGGACTCAGATAGGTACATTTTCTCAAAGCATTGACTGGAAAGGCAGATATTATTATTGAAGTGTGGCTAAATAGATATCAACACCCTCCATGATTTACAGTGTTACTATGGTTTCCTGAAAGAAGACAAAAAAAAAAAATAAGTTCCAAATTGGCAGATTGGCATAAATGGTGCGTAATGAGAGATCCTTTTGATTGCCTAGGATAGCAAATGGGTGCCTTTGATGTGAATTCTGTAAATGTGCTTTCGACACCTGTGTGTAAATGCGTGAGGCAAATATTGTGGTGCCAGGCCCAGCAGAAATTGCCATAGACACAGAAATTCCCAAACAAACACTTAGCATAACAACTCTACCAAACTAATCATAATGTTCCCATTGAAACATCTAAAATAAGATGAGATCTCTCTTGCCTGTGCAGAATTAGTCAAGCTCCTTTTCTGCATGATTACATCTCTGGCAGAAGCTTCCTTTGGGCTTATCACCCACTTATTTAAGCATGGCCAATTCTGGGCACTCCTTAATGGGAAAGGGAGGCCTTGCAGCTCTTGAAAACATGACAAGATTGGGAAAAGGGAAAAGTCACAAGCCACTTGATTGGCAACTAGGAGGTGAGGAAGCCTCAGGTTCAGCATGTGGGTACCTGAGTGGTCCCTGGATGCATCCAGAAGAGCCTAGCAGGAAACATACTTATCGACCAGACATTTGGAGCCCTGAAGCTACCCAACCAACCCAAAGTCAAGCTATGCTGTGGGAGTCCCAGTGACAGCTGCTAAGAAGAGTTTCGCTGGGAAAGATCATGCCTTCAGGAGATACAGTGTGGGCCTGCAATCTTTTTGGTAAAGTGCTAAACACAGCAAACATTTTAGACTTTGCAGGCCGTATGCTCTCCATCAGTTCGATCTACTCAGTTCCACTGCCATGCAAAAGCAGCCACGGACTATATGTGAACTATATGTAAAATGGACGTGGTTGTTTTCCAATAAAATTTTATTTTGAAAAATAGTGCATGCACCAGGTCTTACCAAAAGCCATACTTTGCCAAACCCTTCTCTCCCGTTTATATAATTGAGAATGATATGGATAAGTGGAAGGTGGACGCGTTCACCAAATTATAGAGTATGGTTTTTAGAGGCAGCATAAGGTAGTAGTTAAGAACACAGACTCTGAAGCTTAAATTCAGACCACTTACTAGCTGGATGACCTTGAGCAAGTTATTAAACTACTCTATGCCTCATCTTATTCACTTATAAAATGAAGGTAATAATAAAAACTTAATGTCATAGTTTGGGTACGTGCTGAAGAGGCCCTGGGTAAAGGACTCAGGTGCACACAATTTATTTGAGAGGCGATCCCAAGAAGGGCAAGTACTGGAGAGGTCGTGGGATGAGATTATGCTGAGGATCCTTGGAGGTATTTGTACGTATTGTATGTGCAGGAAACAAGCAAGTGATTCATCGTCCACCAGTAGTCCTCACAGAACTCTCCACTGTGACCACCAGAGCCGTCAGGATGAACTGAGGACACATGAGCCCGGTGGTCATGTGTGCTGCACTACCTCCTGGACTTGTTACAAAGATGATGTGAATTGGGGGCACCTGGGAGGCGCGGTTGGTTAAATGTCTGACTTTGGCTCAGGTCACAATCTCATGGTTCATGAGTTCGAGCCCCACATTGGGCTTTGTGCTGACAGCTCAGAGTCTGGAGCCTGCTTTGGATTCTGTGTCTCCCTCTCTCTCTCGATCCCCCCTCCCACACACCCCCCACCTACACTCTATTTCTCTCTCTCTCAGAAATAAACATTTAAAAATTAAAAAAAAAAACAAAGGTGATGTGAATTAATATTTGTGAAGTACTTAGGAAAACATGACTGGCATTTGGATAGTGCCATTTAAGTGACTACCAGACAAAGAGTGACCATCCTTTGAAGCTGTAGGAAGGAGTAAATGGCATAAGAAAAGTTGAACTGCTAAAATTACATATCTCTAACAGTAATTCTGGTTGAAAATTTAGCTAAGTTCCACAGTGGATTCTGAAGAAATACATTTTGGGGACACATGTAGGTAAATTACAGGCAATGGCCTCTCCAACTTCGAAGGTTGAATTAACATCATAGACTGGATGAGCCGATGACGGTGAATCAGGGTGACCCTAGAAAGTCTGGAGACACGGGAGATCAAATAAAACTTACACCATATTTAATGTATGCGTAGTTGTTACAGTGGCGTGCTAATTAGGCACAGATGATATGCTGTTTGCATAAATTACTATAATTTGTATTACTTAAAAAATTTTAATTCCAGTGCAGTTAACTCACAGTGTTATGTTAGTTTAAGGTGCACACTATAATGACTCAACAATTCTGTAAATGTGCTCATCGTGGTAAATGTACACTTGATCCCCATCACCTATTTCACCGATCCCTCTACCCACCTCCCTTCTGGTAACCATCTGTTTGTTCTCCACAGTTACAAGTCTGTTTATTTTATTTTATTGTTTGCTTGGTCTCTTTTTTTCTCTCTCCTTTGTTCATTTGTTTTATTTCTTAAATTCCACATATGAGTGGAATCAAATGGGAAATATCTTTCCCCAACTGACTCATTTTGTTTAGCACTGCGCACTCTTGATCCATCCACGGCATTGCAAATGGCAAGATTTCATCTGAGGTATATGTGCCCCTACATGTATTGCAGCATTATTTAAAATAGGCAAGTGATAGAAGGAGCCCAAGTGTCCACCAATAGATAAATGGATAAAGATGTAAGATACACACACACACACAACCACACACACACACACACACACACACACACACACACACAGTGGAATCTTGTATTACTTTTATACAAATAAAAGTCGTTTCTTTTCTCACTCTGTTAATCCTCCTGTATATAAAACTAGGAAACTGATAATTTTCACTAATGTGGTTTAATCATCATAACCACCTGTGTTCAAGGATGAAGGTTTTGAGTTGAATCCCGTGTAGCTTGGGCTTCCCTTGTTAACATCCTTTCTGATCTCAATTCCCTTCATTTTCACCTTGTCAGATGTCTCCCACATACTGTCATATGTCCCCCTCTCTTTGGCATGAAGTTTTAGAGCATGTACACATACATGCTTCCCTTCCCTTCCCTTTTCCTGAGGGTTCTGGCTGCTCATAGGATCTGTCTGTGGAGGGAGCCACAGCCTTATTACCATGCCATGGCAGGCTGGAGAGAAGAATTTCTTGCCAGGAATGCCTGGGAGATTATAGGGAGCACAGTGGCAATGAGCCCTGCATCTTTAGGTTCTGGAATTGAGGTGGATGAGAAGTGAAAGGTTGGTCTTCACAAGAAGTAAAGCAGTGAAAAGACAGCACCCACATAAGTTGGTCCTTGTTTCCAGGATTCATCAGCAAAAGCTTGGGGAACAATCCTTGGCATGGATCAGGAGCTGTAAGGATAAGCCTTCAATCATGTCCAGAGGCAAGAGGAATAGTCTAGAATGGGAAGAGGAGGAAACAACCATGCTGCCTACATAACCTCACCAGGATCCCACATGATTGAAGTAGAATAATCTTCAGAGACATTTCTAGACAATAGCATGTGTCTTAGTCAAAATGCCTTCGGCTGCAAACCAAGACAAAACCAACTATAAGTTGGAAATGTTGTATTCTGCAAAAGAAAACATCCAAGATTGCTAAATTCACTGGTTAAAAAAATGGGCATCAAGGATCTAGATCCTATTCTGCCAATAGGATGTATCATCCCAGCTCTTAGCTTAGCTCTCTGCATGGTTGAAGATAGTGGTGCCTCTTCACACATCATGCACATACATAACTGTACTCAGAGGAAGGAGACCTTGTCTTCATGGATCTCTCTCTCTCTAAAAATTTTTAATGCTTATTTATTTTTGAGAGAGAGAGACAGAATGTGAGCAAGGAAAGAAGGGCAGAGAGAGAGAGAGACAGAATCTGAAGCAGGATCCAGGCTCTGAGCTTTCAGCACCGAGCCCAACAGAGGCCTCAAATCCACAAACCATGAGATCATGACATGAGCCAAAGTCAGATGCCCAACTGGCTTAGCCACCCAGGTGCCCCCATGGATCTCTCTTTTAAAGTGAGGAAATCTTTTCCAGAAGGCCCCTAGAAGATGTTCTCTCCCAACTCACTGGTCACAATGGACCACAGCTCAGACTTAAACAATCCTCAGGCAGAGAAGTAGGACCATTATGGTTGGCTTAGGTGGGTTAGGATTTGCCTTTGGAGTTGGGCTGGGGTTGAGATCAGCCTGTCTGATTCACATGAAAGAAGAGTAGATGCCAGACCAAATTTGGGGCTCTGCCAACAAGGAAGCAGGTGGATTGAATGTTGCCTGACATCCAACAGTAGGATTTTAGAGACACCATGAAGTCCCTCCTCACACTCTCCCACTTCTATCTTTTCTACCTTTCTACAGATGGCTAACGTTTCTTTAAATGACAAGAGGCATTTTAGTCCACAATTTCAAGTGAAAAGCACAGCAATAAAAATATGGCTGGAGAAATAGTGTGAGTTGGATGATTTTCCCTTAAATTGAAAGAGTCTGATATGCAATCTTTTCCTCTTTGGGAAAAGAAAGGATTTTAGAAACCAGAAGGGTAGTAGATACCTGAAGGGGCTGGCATAACTCTCTGCATGCATATATTTTAAAGTACTTACCCTATATCGTGATTATGTAATGGGCGTACTTGGAGCCCTAGCAGGAGACTACTATTCTTCAATGTACCCCCAGCAAGCACCATAGGCTGGCACACATTTCCTGTCTTGTTAAGCTACTCACGTGCCCATCTTGGTAGGACCAGGTGTGAGGAACACTCAGCTGTCATGCAGACATCATCCTGGCTTGTCCTAGTCTACACGGTTCCACCTCAGGCTGATTCGTTACTTTTCTTGGTCCCAGTTCTTGGTGACATTTTTTTCAAGGAGATTTATCCAAGTCTAGTGACCTTGCCCCACCCAGATAGCTGCCCCTTAAACTTCAGTTATTGCTTCTCTCCTTCATTTTTTAGTTATAGCCTCTCCGTTCCTCTCGTTTCTAACTCCCAACCAGCACTGAGTTCCAGAAGATATTCCTCTGCTTTCTCTTTAATTATCACGAGCAACAGATTAGTTTAATATCTATTAACTATTGTTACACCACTATGGTTTTTGCTTTTGTTTGAATCGATCATTTCCTCCTGCATCTTTTTTTTTTAGGTTCACATTTTCTGCTTTCTCCCTCAATCTTCTTCTCTCCTGAGACTCATGATTCCCATTGTTCTGTTTTTGTCAATTGCCATTTTATCTATTATGGAGGAGCCTCCACCCATTGCGCATTTCCATCAACATGTTAGGGATAACTTCTGTATGCACAAACACAAAATAGACAATGCTGTACTGACAGAAATTGTACCTACACTTTGCCCCCGCCCCCACCCCCATCTCACCACCCACGTTAGCACTAATAAACTAGGAGTTGCAACATGCATAAATTCAGTAAGTTCTGCTCGGTAGAACCTAATGTTCTTTTCCCTTGTCCGGCTGATCCTGTTTTGTTCCCATGCAAATGGGTGCTCATATTTATATAACTTTAAAGGGCTTATAAAGTCCACAAAGGAATCTGACACCCAAGTTAAAGTTGTATCCTTAGCTCACCTCACTGTGCAAAAGCATTGCAAACTACTCAGTGACGTTAATTCCCATCTGGCCACCCCCACGATAACTAACCACAGCAGGCGAAATTAGGGAAATGAATTCCAGGCATGCCTTAGGATTTATTTTCTGTGTGAGTTTAAGCTGAAGCTTTCACTTTCAATATATATTTGATTTTCAAAATAGGCTGCAGAGGAACCAAATGAATATAACTAACTGTTCCTTTATGGTGTGATAGACAGTTTCAGGCTTCTTGGAGTCTGCTGTGGTTGTTGCTGATTCATGAGGTTAGGTTATATTTTGCAAATTTTCTTTTATGGTGTATATGTGTGTTGTGTATAGGGTAGTAGTCCTTCTTGACTCCACTGTGGAGATCAATGTATTAGCAGTGAATGCATAGTCCCAATGGTGCATGCTTTCTATTCTGGAACCAACAAGAGAACGAGGTATTCAGAGAGGAGGTGTTAGAGCTAACTTAAGGGCGTGGAAACCAGTGGTAAGAACGTGAGTTTATGGGAGCCCTTAGTACCAGTCCCTAAGAAGGTAATTACAGATGGACTTTGAAGTTGCTAAAGAACCGGCAGCATCACAGATTTTTATAATTACCACAGTGGCTGTGCTAGATTTGCCTCATGCAGTTCTGGGCACAAAAAGATGTACAAACACCCACTTGTTGAATTGAGCTCAAGCTTCAGGAGAAGGAATGAAGCTCCACGCATTCAGGAGAGGAGGGAGCCTCTGACCCCTTTTCAGAAATGAGTTAAATCTCAGCATTCTGTCTTCCATCCTCTTCAGAGCTGGAAGTCAATTTTCCTAAGGTCAGGGCTTAAAGGGGAAGGAGTGAGTTGGGGAAGATTAAGGAAGAGGTTATGCAGATAATAGCTCACATTTACTGCCACCTGACTACAGACAGAATCCTATGATGATGCTTTGCCAAGACAGCAGGGGAACAAAATGAAAGTCTGGATCTGTAAGCTTTTAACTAACCCTGTTCTTTAATTATGAAATTAATTTATAATGTGTTCCAATATACTTGGGTATTTTAATATAAAGTAGAGGCATTTTAGTTGGCTCTTAGACTTAAACACTCACAGTAAAACAACAGTGAAGGATTTCATTACACCAATGGACTGTGGTTATAGCCAGACTGATGTTGATTTATAAAGCAAAAAAAAAAAAAGTTGATCTGCCAAATTTGAGAGCAGGGTCTTGGACATTAATCATAGTTGTCCTGAAAATGACTTATTTCAACTAGCCCACCTGCCATTCTCCTCTGCAGCAGGAGGAAGTAGTTTCTGTGGGGCTGAGCAGCAGAGGGACTTGCTCGTTCATTCAACAAATAGTTCCTGGGTCTTACTAGCACCATGCAGTCTGCTAAGCACAGAGGGTACAACACAGATACAATTAACTCCCTTCTCCCAGGGAGCTTGTGTCTGGAAAGGAACCCAGATACGTAAACGAGTCATGTCAACACAAGGTAGAAAATTTTTAAATAGAGGAATTATCAAGTGTCAGAAGCACAGAAGAGGAATATTGAATCCAGACTTTGAGACAAAAGGAAGGGAAGGGGGGTGGGTGGTGAGCATCCACAGCATAGAACTGAAGGATGAATTAGCAGGAAGCCAGGAGCTGGAGCAGGAACATTCCAGGGCCCCAAGGTCAAGGCCGTAGCCAGGAAGGAACAAAAACAATGGCAGAGTCACGCAGCGAAATGGGATGTTGATGTGGGCATTCAGGCCATGTTCCCAAGGGCAGTATGACAATCACCATGAATCCAGGTGGTATAAATAATTGAAAAGGCCGCCCAAGGATCTGGGGTGTTGGGCCTATGAAACGTGTCTCCTGTGGTCTGTGGCACAAGTCTCACTATTTCAGGCTCACGACACTCACTGGCGTATAGTTGGCAGTGTGAATCAAAGAAAGTGCATGTCCAAACCTAGCATTTAATGCTATGTGCACATGTATAGAAGTGTGGGCCTAGTTACTATTGAGCTCCTTGGTAATCAATAGTACTTTTGCAGAGTTAAGCCAATTTTCTTTTCTCGTCTCACTCTGTTAACTCCTAAATATCTATAATCAATGAAATGTCATCAACTGTTCCTCACCTCATGCTCAAGTGATTATACACAGATTAAAACTCAAAACCCCAATATTTCATTTCCTCCCATTGCTTCTCATGCTCTGTGTTGAACTAACTTACATGTGAGCAAATCGTAAAGTGAAGTATTATACGGCCAAACAACAACATCCCGGTACAGTGGAAAGTAGACAGATTTTGGAACTATAATTGCTTTGGGACCCAGCATTTTTATGTTGAGGCACGGGAAATGACCATGTTGTAAAAGACTTCTCAGGAAAGGCCAGAGACCGTCCTGATGCCTATTAACAGGAGGGCTTATGTGGTCACAAATGGCCTTTTGTGCAGTCATTCTCTATCCGGCTTTTCTCTGTTCTTTCAGTTCCTGTGTCTACACTACAGGAAAGTTGTACCTTCAGCGATGGAATCAATTGTGCAGTTCATAACAATTCTGGGGGAATAAAAACCCAAATCAATGGAAATTCAGTGAGTGACGGCTTTATTTCAAAGGTTGCAATCTCAATGGTTGCACATTTGGAAAATGAAATCTTTGGAACTTGCATGTGGACGAGCTGGTGTGGGACTCTCGAAGGCGTGGTAGGCGAGGAACTATCCCAGACAGACTGTGGAAGCATGAGGCCCAGCCCCAAGCCAGGGCAGGCTTTCTGTCCCCTCCCTGAGTGATGAGTGTCACGCTTATACTAGCAGTCCGGGAAGCACTGTAAGCATCAGGACAGTACAGCAGTTGAATTTGAACATTACTTCACGTTTGTTGTGTATCTCTCTGACTATGATTTGCTAGGTCTTGTTCATCCTGTTTGCTTCTTTTGTCCCCTGGTGACCTGAAGTCATGCTACGAATGGCAATCAAGGCCAGCAAGAGAAACAATTTTGTTGTCTTTTTGATTCGTTTTGCTCAAAGTGTGGACGGTGGATCAGCATCCCTTGAGTGCTTGTCGGAAATGTAGAATCTCAGGCCCTACCCACAGCTACTGAATCAAAATCTTGATTTAAGGGGCACCTGGGTGGCTCTGTGGGTTGAGTGTGGGACTCTTGATTTCAGCTTATGATCCCAGGGGTGTGGGATGAGCCCCTGAATGGGGCTTTGCACTGGGTGTGAAGCCTGTTTATGATTCTCTCCCTCTGCCCCTCTCCCCCACTTGTGCATTCTCTCTCTCTCTCTCTCTCAACAAAAAAATCATCTCAATTTTAACAAGAAATCAGGTGGTTCCTATGCTGTGAATGACCCCTGGGAAGAAACTGAAGCACCTTCTGTAACTCTAAGAAGCCACTGTTAATGTAATCCTTCAGAGTGAAGCCAGGCATGGAGTCTTCCCCATCTTCACGACAAGGGGCACCTGCCGGATGGAGCCAGGGCACTGGGAGGAGAGAAATGGGGCAGAAAGAGGGAAACATAGGGAGAGGACTAGGTAGGGTCCCCCAGGGGCACACTGAGGCTGACTCTGAATGAATTAGAGGTAAGTCAGTGTGAGCGGGAGGAATTTGAACTACTCTCTGGACCCTTCATTATTTGCAATCAGCCCCTTGTAGAAAAGCAGTCCTATGTGTGGGCCAGTTTATCTTATTTTGAGGAATGACAACTCTCAAGTGGTCTGAGGCTAACTTAGCCTTTTTCAAAAAAAAAAAAAAAAGAGGGGGGTAGCTTGGCAGTTAGAACTCATATTTTGCAGATTCTCTCTGCATGCTGCTGCTGCAGAGTCCCAGCCCTCTGCAGCATTTGCTCAAAAACTACCTGAGGGCGTTTCCCAAAGGAGGTGCGCCTGCGCTTCCAAACTCTTACCATGTGGCATCCGCAGAGCCTCATGGCATCAGCTGGGTAGAGCCACCATTCCTAGGGAGAGGTGCCTGTGTTGACACGGCCACCACTTCTGCAGATTTCACTGTGTCTGGAGGTCCTGGCTGGACCCCTCCACCGCCATTTCTAGAGAACTGAAGTCTGTAAGGGACAGGAGCCTGGTGAAGAGGGCACACACCCTGTAGGAGAGTGACCAAAGCCCCTCACCATGATGTGCTATCAAATCTTAGGTTTTTACCCCCGATCCCATCCCTTCCCAAGAATCAGACAATCTCCATTGGACCCAGCCTGGGGATATCCCTGTTATGCTGAGACTTCATGAGTGGGTCAGGTTTATCGGGTTAGAGCGAGTCCACGGGTTCTTTCCTTAGTCCCACATGCAAACAGACTTCTGGGGGGGCTCCCCAAAATCCTTCATAAATGCTCAGACAGTTCTCGATCCTAGTGGAAGCTGGGACTCTCACTACCTACACACTATCTTAGAGAAGAATTCCTTCCACAGCATGGATTCAGGTCTCCTAACTGAAATGTTTTTAAAATGTACTCAACATTTTTTAAATGTTTATTTATTTATTTGGGGGGGACAGATGAAGAAGGGGAGAGAGAATTCCAAGCAGAGGGCAGAGAGAGGGAGAATCTGACAGCACAGAGCCCCATGTGGGGCTGAATCTCATGAACCTTGAGATCATGACCTGAGCTGAAATCAAGAGCCAGGTGCTTAACTGACTGAGCCATCCAGGCGCCCCAAAATGCACTAAAAAATTTTAAAGATGCACCTTAAAATTGTAAATGTCTTCTCCTTACCCACCCTCTCCAATCCCAGCCCTGGGTGCAGGGCATCATTGGGCTTCCCTCTCTTCCTGCTCGAGGTTAGTGGCCGCTCTGTCCCTACATGTTCTCTTTCTCCCAAGGCTGACTGCCTGCAGGGAAGTTGTTTGCAAAAATATTCCAAGTTCTTGCTGTACCCGCAGACTAACACACAGTGTACATTTTAAGAGTTTCGTTGTTAATCCCTTTAAGGAAACAGACTTGGGGAGGCAAAACTAAAGATGTAGGAAAGTTATAAGTTATATAATTGTATAATCTTCTTACCATTTTACCACCTGGATAATAAGAGTAATAATAATAATGAGATTTATTGAGCACTTGCTGTGTGCTCCTTTCTCCTGAGCATTATCTAAATGAAACATTGCAGTTGAAGCAGGATCTGTGATTATCCCCATTTTGCAAAGCAGAAAACTGAGGTTCGTAGAGATGAAAATCCTTGCCTGACATCACCTGGCTCGTCTGTGGCACATGCATGATTGTGCTGTTACCCTCCACATCGTAATGCTTTTGTACTTTCTGTCTTCCTTCTAATTCGCTTCTGAAATGGCACCTGGACACTCCCATAGTCTCTTCCCCTGTTTCTATTCCTCAGAGTCACGCACAACCAAAATCATCATCCACCAGCACGCCATCAACTCCTAGAGGGAGATCTCTACCACGAACCAAAAGTAGTGTCCTGTGAGATGTTGATACAGCCTTCATCTAATAAAACAAGTCTGCATTAAAGACTTTTGGAAGCCATTGGATTAAGCAGTTTGAGAAATTTCTTTTTTTTCAAGTTTATTTATTTCTGAAAGAGAGAGGGAATGAGTGGGGGAGGGGCAGAGAGACAGAGAGAGAGAGAAAGAATCCCAAGCAAGCTCCATGCCATCAGCGCAGAGCTCGATGTGGGGCTTGAACCCACAAACCATGAGATTGTGACCTGAGCTGAGATCAAGAGTTGGACACTCAACTGACTGAGCCACCCAGGCGCCCCAAGAGATTTCCTTTCTGATGGCAACTAATGTATGTAGATCTAGCCATTGAAGCCATGTTTTGTTTTTCTTCCTGAACTCTTGCTCACACTGGTCAGACCACCAGTGACCGATGGGCCCATGCTTTGCAAACTTTAAGATGCAGACGCAAGCACCTGGCAGCAGGTTAAAGTGAAGATTCTGGTTCAGTGAATCTGGAATAGGGCTGAATATCTGATTTTAATGAGTTCCCAAATGCTGCGGATGCTACCTGTCTGAGGACCACTCTTTGAGTGGTGAGGCCGTAGAATGCAGGTTGGTCAGTGATGCTTATGGAAGATGTGCCAGCAAAAGTCTTATCAATGGAACCTCAACCAAGACATGCGATTGGGTGAAAACAGGTCTCAGGGTGGCATTTTGCATCTTTGCCCTCCTCATTCCCCCCTTTGGAGAATTCTCCACTAACCCTCTGTTACTGTTTAGAAAAGATACCTGATTATAAGTAGCCAAGAGGCCAGGCATAGCCATGGCTGACATTTTCACCGTGGGCCTCAAATGGGCTCCCTGGGTTAGTGGCCTCCTTTACAAATTGGCTTCTGACCAAAATGTAGCCCAGCTTGGATGGGCTGCCCCAGGCCTTAACTCTCAGCATATGCAGCCCTGCCTTGTCCTCCTGAGGGTAGCCAGAGCCCTCTTGAGAACCAGCAAATGCTGCTTCCTTTTTGGTCCAGTCCCATCTGGTCAGCTGAACTTTGCCAAAGCAGATTTCCCTGCAGAACCAACTACCAGCAAAATAGAATTTTAAAGCAAGGAGAACCCTCACTTAATTCTACCCACCCACCCCTTCTCCACTACTTTCCCCTCTTATTTGGGGATTTTTTTTTTTTTTTTATTCAGACAGAACCAGATGAAGTACTCATCTCTGGTCCAGCAAAACGACTTTCCAGAAATGGGATGCGGAAGTCTTCTGTCTGTATCAACATGTGTTCTCACAGACTCTGCTTTTGGGGAGCCCCAATTTGGATATGATTTCTAATCTGCAAACCTCTCAGTAAGCTCTGAGTAAGTTTGGAGTAAAAGAGAGCGAGTTAGCCTGCAGACCTAGTGTCCTCTCTGTTCCAGCTCTAACCCTAAACTGCCCTGTAGCCAAAACCATGTCCCTTAACTTCCTTGACTTACTCTGCCATCCCTCATAAGGAGCAGTGATTCCTACCTTGCAGGTATGGTACATGGATAAGCAGAGGACCTGGCACAAAGTGGGCACATTATCCAGTCCCCAGCAGTCATGCTTTGTACTCTGACTACAGTTCAAAGGCTTATATTTGATGAAGCTCTAGGAAGCTGTCTCAGGGCCCTCTTTACGATCAAGAGAATGAATTTCTGATGGCCTGGCAGACATAGGCTGAGGACAGTCTGAATGTGACTCTCCTACTGATCACCAGAATCAATGGGGCTCATGCAGTTGACTTCCTTCTCAAGTCTCCTTGAGACCATTCCTACCTGTGAAGAGAAGGCAGCAAAGGAAACTGAGGGCCTCACCCTGGCTGTCCCTTACTGATCCTTCTGGCTTATGTATAAGTACAACATCTTTTTCCTTCTGCTTTCTTTTTTTTCTTTTGTTTTTGATTTTTCCTCTTGAGTATCCCATGGAGGTAAAATCAAAATGATGTACAGTTTACCCTTTCTGTCACCCTGGTCTTATGTTGTAGTCTGATGGACAAGGCCTATGTTCTCAGTTCTCACAATATTGAACCCCCATAGCCAATTGTCAATTATAAATACTTAATTAGAGTTCTAGAAGGAAACGTCTCAATGTACAATTGGTGATTTGGCTTTAGAATTAAGTAGAAAGAGAACATGTGCTTGGCTGCTCACTCTTGATGAACCACCTCCTTTGTATGGGGTCCCTATACTTTCCTAGGCGCAAAACACCCTTAGGTCCCTGGCCAGCTAAGAGATGAGCCTCATTACTATGATCTTTTTCTAGGACATGTACCTGGAAGGCAGGTGGGGTGGGTTTTTCAATAAGTAAACATTTATGTGGAGTCAGAATTCCTTGCTTGTAACAAAAAGCCAGTCTCCGCTACATTTAAGGATGGTTGGTTGACCTCATTCCATTTTTCTATGCCCAGTGCAGAGCAGTCCCTCAATTAACATTTTCATTTCAAATAAATTAGTGATCTTGCTCTTGACCTTGTACTCAGAGACCCGAATAATGGGGGGTTAATTTAGCTGTGAATATAGCCTTTTGCCATATTCATAACTAATATGTGAGAAGACTTAGGGGGAAAACATGAAAAACTAAAAGAATATAAGACCCATGTCTGGTCCTAGAGAAAGCTACAATTAAACATAATTTAAGTCTTATTAAGTATATCTGATGTTTTCAAGCTGGAAAAAAAATAGCTGCCTGGGAAAGTGAGCTGGAGAGCAAGGTTTCAGAGATATTTAGTCTCACTGGTGGTGCACTTACTTAGGTTTCACTAGAGTCTAAGCATAGATACCTCTTATTTAGATCAATTTTTACTCCGATTCCAGTGATTCCTCCAAACTGTATGCCATATTACATAAAAGCTATATGAAACTGAGCAGTTTCAACATTGTGCTACATTTTTTTCCTCTCGATTTGTTGAGATATGATTGGCATATACCACCATGTAAGTTTAAGGTACACAATGTGATGATTTGACATATATACATACTTTGAAAGGATTACCACAATGAGGTTACTTAACACATTCATGACCTCACAAAGTTACCATTTCTTTATTTCTCCTCCTCCTCCCCCACCCGTTCCCTCCTCCTCCTTTTCCACCTTTTCTTCCTCTTCTTTTCCTTCTCCTCCTTCTTCCTCTTCCTCTTCTTCCTGTCTCTTTCTTCCTTCCTTCTTTTCTTTCTTTCTCCTCTTCCTCCTCTTCCTCCTTCTCCTTTTCTTTCTTTCTCTCCTTCTTTCTTTCTCTCCTTCTTTCTTTCTCTCCTTCTTTCTTTCTCTCCTTCTTTCTTTCTTTCTTTCTTTCTTTCTTTCTTTCTTTCTTTCTTTCTTTCTTTCTTTTTCTTCTTCTTCTTCTTCTTCTTCTTCTTCTTCTTCTTCTTCTTCTTCTTCTTCTTCTTCTCCTTCTCCTCCTCCTCCTCCTCCTTCTTCTTCTTGTAAGAACTTTTAAGATCTACTCTCTTAGCAAATTTCAAATCTACCATACGGTATCATTAGCTACTGTCACCATGCAGTGTGTTAGATCTCCAAAACGTATTCCTCTTGCAGCAGGATGTCTGTATTATGTTAGATTTTATATGGATTTTCCAATGTTGTGAAAGATCTTTTTGAAGATTCCCTTATAAATTTTTTTGACATACAAAACATTGACATTTTCTTTGAAATAATAAAAGGCTAGAAGTGAAATGGTGCACTATATCCATGGTATAATCACGGTGCTATTGTGTTTTGTACCGTGAAGCGAGATATACGGTAGGTAGAAGGATGGGATGTTCCCTCTAGAAGGGTCCCCTGAACGCTCCCATTGTACAGGTGAGAGGCTGAGGCCTGGAGAGCATTTCTAACTTGCCAGAATTACATTCAGTTCTCCCATACAATTCAAACATTTGATGAACCATAGTTACATCATAGAATCATTATATAACATTGTTTTTAATACATTTAAACAGACTTACTATAATCAACACTTATTCAATTATATGATTTGCCTCATATGCTTTGACAAAGATAAAAACTGAAAAGTTGGATTATCACATGGGAAGGGTCCCCATGCCTGGGAATCACGCTTGATGTGATGGACCCTAACTTGTTGGTTTCCCTCCTGTGTTCAAAGTCTGAGGCAATGTCTCACTGCTTAGGATACCAAAGCATTTTCTTTGTCTTAAGAAGCTTACTAGAAAGCTTCTCAAATCTGAGACATAAACTATTTGGCTAGAAAATAAAGAAATAATTTTGCTAGAAAATAAATATTTAAAATATGAGGTTGTTGGATTTCCATTTATCACTGCTGCACAGTTCTCAGGATTCTGGAAAAATACAACATGCATTTTTCTTCCCAAATCCGGAGGGAGAAAAATCTCACTTGTTCTTTTCACAAAAGAAAATTCATGAAAAGGAAGGAGATTCAAAGCAATCCTGAGTCTAAGAGGATTTGTCTGATTTCTTTTTTTTTTTTCTTTTAAACACACACTGATTCTAAAATTTATTTGTTCATCTCGAAGGCCATGAGCAGCCAAGGAAAGCCTAAAGAACTAAATGGGAGGATTCACACTGCCAGATACCGAAACTTAGTATAAAATGACAAGAGTAGGTGTGGGGTCATTGCAGTGATAGACAACCCCATGGAACAGCACAGAACCCTAAAATATTTCACCTGGATAGGAGTGCCGGATTTTGAGAAAGCTGACAGGGCAGGATGGAGAAAGGCTGAGGGTTTCAGTGAGTGGTGCTGGGTCGGTTAATGTCCACTTGGAAGAGAAAACGTGACTCCTCTCGTGTCAGAGACAAAAATCCATTCCAGGTAGCTTATTAACTAAAGCGAAATAAGGAAACAAAGGTTTTAGAAGATGAGGCAGAGATTTCCTAAATGGAAAGCAAATAGCCTATCTGGGAAAAAGTAAGAAGGATTAAGTTGGATTACAGCAAAAAAATAGGAGCGTATGTTCATCAAAAGACGCCACTGAGGAAATGAAAGGCAAGCTGAAAAATAGAAGATATGTGCTATGTTCAGAATATATCCAGAATTTCCACAACTAAATAAGGCAGGCAAGAAACTCGGTGTGCCTATTCAGCGAGATGCTTTTCCCGTGGAGAGTAAGTCTGTTCCCGCTCGGAATAGTTGGAGCTTATTTTGGGGGAGAATTGTGTTTCCCCGCCCTGCGGTATTATCTATTTCTGAATGTAGATTCAAAATAAGGAATGTGATAGCCCCGTGATGGTAAGACAAAGAAACGGATCTCGGGTTACTTTGAATTTATCGTTCTATGTGATCCGTGGGCGTTTTTATTTGCGTTATTTGTGTTCAAAACTGAAAACAAGAAAACAGCACAAATGGCAAGGTGTAATTTTGTTTGAGGAAGTGCAAATTTTACCTCATAAGTGAACTATTTTATTAGATTTGAAGCTATGTTTTGAAACGATTTTTTTTTAACATTCATTTATTTTTGAGAGAGAGACAGACAGACAGACAGTGTGAGCAGGGAAGGGCGGAGAGAGTCATGGAATCCAAAGCAGACTCCAGGCTCTGAGCTGCCAGCACAGAGCCCCAGTGCGGTGCTCGAACTCACGGATGGGAGGTCATGGCCTGAATGGAAGTTGGACTCTTAACCAAATGAGTCACCCAGGCGCCCCAAATTTGAACACTATTTTCTAAACACATGTTTATTATTTTTAATTTTTCATTTATTTTTAAACCAAAGAACAAATTGGGAAGATTATTATTACTGATAATTTGTAATTACTTACAAAATTAATCTTGTCACTTTGAGAAAGTGTCAAAGACGTTGTCCAGGTGTTCAATACTCTACGTATTCCATGGCCTTGGACTCAAGAGATGTGCAAGACCTCTACTCAACAAGCTGTACAATGTGTCGGGAGATGTTAAAGAGGTAGCTAGATGGAGAGATATATTCTGATAAAGGATCGAAGGATAATTACTGTCATATATTAATTCTCCCTCCCCGAATTGTTTATTATAAAGTTTAATCAAAATCCCCTCCTTTTTAAAAAAAGTATCAAGTTAGTTAACATACAATGTAGTCTTAGGAGGAGAACCCAGTGATTCATCACTTTATGACACCCTGTGCTCATCCCGAAGAGTGCCCTCCTCAATGCCCATCACCCATTTAACCCGTTTCCCCACTCCTCTCCCCTCCAGCAACATTCAGCTTATTCTCTTTATTTAAGAGTCTCTTTTTGTTTGCCTCCCTCTCTGTTTTTATTTTCTTTTTCCTTCCCTTCCCTTCTGTTTATCTGTTAAGTTTCTCAAATTCCACATAAGTGAAATCACATATCTGTCTTTCTCTGATGGACTTAGTTCACTTAGCGTAATACCCTCCAGTTCCATCCATGTTGGGACAAATGGCAAGGTTTCATTCTTTTTTACCACCAAGTAGTATTCCATTGTCTAAATAAAAAATTATTTTTTTAATTTTTACACTTATATTTGAGAGACAGTGAGACAGAGCATGAGCAGGGAAGGGGCAGAGAGAGAAGGAGACACAGAATCTGAAGACAGGCTCCAGGCTCTGAGCAAGCGTTCAGCACAGAGCCTGATGCAGGGCTTGAACACACAAACTGAAATCATGACCTGAGCCAAAGTTGGACACTCAACCGACTGAGCCACCCATGCATGCGCCCCACACCACATCTTCTTAATCTATTCGTCAGTTGATGGACATGTGGGCTCATTCCATAATTTGGCTATTGTTGATAGCACTGCTACAAACATTGGGGTGCATATACCCCTTCGAATCAGCATTTTTGTATCCTTTGGATAAATGCCTAGTAATGTAATTGCTGGGTCAAGTTTTTAATGGAATATAAAAGAATATAAATAAATTTTAACACTTCAAAATTAAAAATATGTGCTTACCCAAAGTCACTATTAGCAGAGTAAAAAGATAAGCCAAAAACATGCAATTGACACATAACTCATATCCGGAACACATAAACCTTGAAACAATGAATCCAAAAAGCCAGACACAAAAGAATGCATTCTGAGTGATTCTCTCTGGAGCATTTTGGAGTTTGCTCCCATTTCCAGCAGTTGAATGTATACCAGTGGTCATTAGGTGTGTGATCTAATATTATTATTTATGTTCTGGAAGAGTCAAGAAGGTCGTATAAGCTGAAGCTTCACCTAAAATGGTCATGCTATAAGAGAAGGATGTATGAGTCATCTTAAATATTATGTATTAGGTTCTAGTTCATTCCACTGGAAATCTTTCCATTATCCTATAAATAAAAAAGGTATCCTGCTATTTTTCCATACCAAAATGCGCTTTCTCTGCATAAATAGAACAATTTTTTCCAGAGCAGGGACTTTAAGATTCTGAAATCATGAATGCCAATATTTTCATAAATGACAAATGACTGGTGTTATAGGCAGGTATAACTTATCGTTTGATGTTTCATTTTAATCCAGCTTTCGTTGATATGAGCTCTTTTAGATATAACCAAAAGGGGGGAAAATGAAAAGATACTTCCTCCTTGGAAAGCTAAATATTTAGTCAAGTTTAAAAAGTATGCGCACCAGCCCCATAGCAATGGTAATGAATGATAAAAGCCATTCTCCAAGGATTTAGTATAGCACAGTCATTTTTCATCTCTATTATTTTTTTGTCATTTCTTTTAAAAATCCAGCCCATTGCCTTTTCGTGTTCTTATGTATGACTTCCCCCCTCAAGATTTCTGGGCTGTTGCTATAGCAAAAATAATGATGAAATTTTGCCTAATGTTCTTTTGCTCTTGAATTTCAAATGAAGAACTGTGTGGAACTGCCTGCATTTCTCATGTTGGCCACTGCAGGTTTTATTTATGTAAGAAAGGAAGCTCTCCTCAGTGCTTTGCCAATCCATGCATTCTGAAGAGGAGTAATTGCACCAATGAGCACCCATTTCACCATTTCTACGATCCATATTCATTGGCAAGAAGAATAAAATTTTAATCTGAATTCACATAGTGCCATTTACATATGTTTTTCCTAAATTTAGTCAGTGATCCCAGCAGAGTGCTTAGGGATGCTTTAACATAACTAGTAAGGAGATATCACATTCATTTATTCTATAAATATTTGTCATCGCCTACCATTAGTCAGGAGTAGGCTAGGTGCCAAGGATGCAATGTGGAAAAGACAGACATAGTCTGTCTTCACAGGAGACACGAGCTCACATCAGACACAGAAAAGTTCACCATAGTGGCCCAAATGTTACAAAGGCATGGAGCATTGTTGAAGCCTCAAGAGGGGATTACCTGATCCAAATTTAGAGAATCAGGGAAGGCTTCCTGAAAGAAGCAATAGCTAAACACAGACACGACGAGTAGAAATTAGGCAGGTGAGAATGAATCAAAGGGAGAATGTTAGGTCTTCAACTGGAGTGTGGATTTCAGAGGAGGAGTGGGGCAGGGCTGTGTGCCAGGCAGGGACCAGTAAACATGGAGGAGCCAGATTTTGAAGGCTCTTATAAACTGAGACAAAAACTTTGAGTTTGGTGATCTGGATAAGAGGAAGCCATTGAACTATTGGAGTATGTGCGTGTAAACTGTATTTGGTAACGGAATGGGCTCCAGATGGACAGAACCTTAAGAGTGAGTTCTCTGAATTGGTGACTGATCCATTTCAAGCCCACTGGGGATTGACAGGCCCTCCTGGGGTTGGTATTGGAAAGCCAGTGCATGAACTTCAGTGCTTGGAGAATTGTGTGGCACCATCTGAATTGATGAATGGCACAAAGAGCGAGTAGCATGGTGGCTGACGAGGCTTTGGAAGTAACTCTGTTTCACACAGTTAGGAATTGTCCTCTTGTGCACTCAGCTTTACGTTGGATTTAGAGGAAGGAAGCTAATGAGCAGGCTGGGTCTGTGCTGGAAAGGTTCAGAGCATTGGTCACCTTGTTCTTTCTGAAGCATCTCTGGCAGTTTCTGGAAATAATATCATCATGGCGGTGTAGAGAAAGGATCGTTCGTAAGGCTCATTGTTTCCTGGCCTCCTGGTCCCCTGTGCTGGGGAGGTTTGAAAGGCAGGTCACGCACTGTTCCCGGGGAACACAGTGGCTACAAACTCAGAGAATTGTGTTCTTCACCACAGTTTAGGCTTAAACTGAACACAAACTTCAGGGCAGACCCTTCATCACATCCGCATGGCTATATGATTGAGAGAGACCCCAATCCGGCGTCCTCCCTCTAGGCTGCCTCTACTCCAGGGCACCAGCTGCCTAGAGCACCAGCACAACCATGCTTCTCCCCTCCTCAAACACTACCGACGGCTCCTTAGCACCTGTGACAGGGTCTCTCAGCTTGAACCGCATGTTAGAGTCACCCGGACAGAATTCTAAGTTCTGATGCTCACTGTTTTGCCGAGATCATGGATTCCCCCAAAGACCATCAGGAGTCTGAGTCATGTATGCAAAAGCAAAGGGCGTTTATTCAGGCTTAAGCTCGGTCTCTCAGACCTCACCAATGCAGTGGATGCGTGCTGAGAGCCCCGACCATCAATGTGGCTGGGTTTTTATTATGGTTGGGGCGAGGGATGGGACGAGGGGCAGGGAATACAAGATGATTGGTCAACACATCAGCAGGGGTTGGCTCCGCGAAGGGTGATTGGCTAATTTGAGTTCACTAAAAGGTTGGCTTGGGCTGGTGGTGGTATCTGCTTGGGCAACAGGTGGGTTGTTTTTCTTTCTGTTGCTGCTGAGTCACACCTGGGGAAACAGAAACTTAGGCCTTCTAGTTTCTGAAGCTTATTTGAAGCCTGTCAGTTTGGTCCTTCACTCACAACAATTGAGTCCCCAAAAGAAGCTGGAATCATGATTGGCCCTTGACCGACTTTTGGGAATGTGGCTCTCAGAGCATCCTTTAGGTAATGATTGATGGTTTTGTTACCTACCCTTACAGTGATGAGACATGCCACACTAGCCTGTCAGGTTGCATTTCTCAAGCATCAAGATTCCTGGGGCACCTGGGTGGCTCAGTCAGTTAGGCGTTTGACTTTGGCTCAGGTCACAATCTCATGGTTTGTGGGTTTGAGACCCACAGTGGACTCTGTACTGATGGCTTGGAGCCTGGATTCTGATTGGATCCTGTGTCTCCCTCCTTCTCTGCACCTTCCTTGCTCATGCTCTGTCTCTCTCTCTCTCAAAAATAAATAAACATTAAAAAAAAGATTGATGACATGTACTTGGTTTTATTTTTAGGGTCCTGAGTTTCTGTTGTCATGGCTGGATGCATAGCAGGAAAGGCCTATGAGACCAGCCCCCAGAATCACAGGGGCCTCCCAGGGAGAGATATATCTCATATGTCCCTATATTTCTATGTATATCCATCTAGTTCTAGAAGGGAAATAACATAGAAGCCCATGCCTGAGCTCTCTGAACTCCACTGATCCAAACCTTCCCCTATTGCCTTTGATATGTATCATCGCTCTAATAAACCTGAGCTGTGAGTATAGAATGTTTTTCATGAATGAAAACATAAATGCAATGGACAGTGAAATGAAATGGCAATCAGACACATGCATGGTCTATTTTCCAGTGATGAAAGAATGGATCTGTATTGAGATGCACTTACTGGATACTGTAAAACCCCCCAACAAAGATGGTCTCTTCTCAGGGAAACATTTAACATGAATTCTCAGAGGGAATTCAATGAATGCCTGAGTGTTCCCAATCTTGGATACCTCTTTTCTTACATAGCTCCAAAGAAACACTTTATGGAGACCTATTCTTCTCATCCCATCGCTTGCCAAGCAGCCATATTTCCCTAGTGACTGTTCTACTCACCTGCGGGGGTGTACCCAGGACATTTCCCTGCCCAGGAAGAAAAGATGCAGCAGTTTCATGCCACACCCTCCATCCGAGAACCAGCCAGACATCTACAGCATGTGGGTTACCCAACTGCATGTGCAGATGGTGGAGAATGGCTTAGAATGGATGGAAATTGTTTTGACTGGGTCCACTGATGGAGGCCAGTGTCACTGGGAATGGGAAAAGACAAGGTAGCCATGCTTCTGAATCTACACGACTCTGTCCTGGACCCTGTTTGCATGTTTAATAGGGAGGGTGTGACAGGAGAGGAATTGGAGTCGGTGGGATTTTGATTGGTATGACCTTCAGTACAAAAGAAAGTGAGAGAGGTGAAGGAAGGCAAATGTTAATGCTTATAGCCCTTTGCAAGGTCCTTACTGATGCTCAGAGTCAATGGACTTTATTTGAAGTTCTTAAAGACCTTCCTTCAAATTCTTCTGTCCTCTGTGTTTCAAGAAGCTGATGCAGGCATTTCTTCCTGAGGTTGACATTTTCATCAGAAGAGAAAGCCTGGGGACTTTGATAATAGCTGATCACATGAATCCTGGATAACCAGCATGGACTTTTCCCCTTTGGTTCTTCTCTAATTAAGTGATCACAGTCACTTCTCTTGATATGTCTGCAAGGGGCTGGGGATACTTGGCAACTACTCTGTCAGTCATGCAGAGAACACAAATGGGCTGGGTCAAAGTAATAGCCAGGAGCCTTCTCTTCACTTCACTTTATTCATTTGCAATTTGAGCGACAGGCTTGAAAAGAAGGGTACAAAACACAGCAAATATATACTATCTATGAGACCTGCCATGTTTTATTCTAGGTAAAAGATCTGAAATTCAAGTTGTTCAGTCATAATGAAAATGAATGTTTATGCAAGCCCAGAAATACTAAGGAAAGCTATGAATAATAAATTTGGGTGAATCAATATTATTTTGATGTGCTAGAATAACTCATTATGTAAAGGAATTCTGTGATGAATATTTCTGCAGAATAAGAAAACATCCTGTGAGTTTCCTTGCATTTTATTTTTTTTAATATTTTTAAGTTTACTTGTTTTGGGAGACAGAGAACAGAGGAGGGGCAGAGAAACAGGGGGAAAGAGAGAATACCAAGCAGGCTCCACACCGTCAGCATGAAGCCAGACGTGTGGCTTGAATTCATGAACCATGAGATCATGACCTGAGCTGAAGTCAAGAGTTGGCTCTCTGCATTTTAAATGGTTTTACAATTTTTCAGAAGGTTGTGTACACTCAGCACTCTATTAGACAAATGATGTTGAATTTTTGGTTGTCCTCCCTTCGTCTATCTCCTCTGGGATATGGAAGTCATGATGACAGACCTGAATGTCTGCAAATCAGAGAACTATTTTTTGTACTTTGCTACACTGGCACAGAACACAGTTGGTTATAGCACAGCAGTTCCCTATGCAGCTAACAAACAAATCAACTGAAAATCATCTGAGCATGCCCATCCAGAGCTGTGAAGTGTAGAAAGCAGTTAGGTGCCCCTGCCAGGTGGTCTGGCATCAGCGACCTCTTCTCTTCCTGTGTCTTGTTCAACCTATGACCTAAAGCATGTTTCTTGCAGACCTCCAGGTTGGGGTACCAAACTGAGGTCGTCACTGGATGCTGTGATGAGAAGGACAAAGACACCTTTGGCCCTCAAGCACACATTCTGTAATTAGATAAGCTTTTGCAGAAATCCATGGGGGAGGGCACACAAATGCAAACCTAAATCTTGTGCAGCTTGAGCTTTCCAAAGTAAAATAGAGAATAGGAAACAAGCCAGCCAAGTGCTGTGTATGACCCTCATGGAGCCCGCGGAGCATCACTATGGCCAGACGTTACTGCTTTGTCCTGGGTATAGACGAGGAAACGGAGGGTGTCCAAGGTTAAACCACTTGTCCATGGGCATAGCTCGGAAGCAGCAGTGTTGTAAGTTTAAGCCAGAGGATCTGGCTCCAGAGTCTGTGCTCTACACAGGAGACCCTCCCTGGAGCAGTCACATCAATTTCAGCTCAGCACTAAGCTCTTCTTTCCTTTAGGCTCCCTTGTAGTTGTGGCCCCTTCTTACGTACACCTAGGCTTGCTGATAAAATAGATATCATCTATGCATATTTGCCCTTGCATTTTTCTCGAATGCCTTGCCAAAGAAAATGAGGGGTGCTTCTTGTTTCACTACCTATTCACTACTCCTGATGTTAGACAGTATTTCCAGTCCTGATACAGTCTTCATTTCATCTGGCTTGAGGCAATGAGATGGAAAGAGAAGGAGAGTCCCCACTGATCCCTGTCATAACTGATAAGTTCCACAGGGACAGAAAGCCCTGGCTGGCTTCTCAAACCTCTAAATTAGGTTTCTAAAAGGGCACTGGGCTCCAACAGCAAACAACGAATCTTCCTTCTAATTCTACTTTTAGACCAAACAATTGTACCAGAGACTGCAATGCCCAAACCTGAATTTTATTTTTAATGTTGATCACCTCATTGAGTATTACTGTTCCAGTTGCAAAGAACCAGGTTTGCCACTGGTCCCGTACAGTAATGCAGGGTAGACAGAACAAAGCTTATGTGAAAATAAACTGTAAGTAGTTTCTGCATGCCTGTTATGTGTCTATCACTAGCAATGGGAATATGGATGGGATATTGACCCTCTCAATGCAGCAGAGAAATCAGATAGTAACTATAACACAAAATTAACAAGGATTTTTCTCAGTCCTTTCTTCTCTATTTTTTCCCTTTCCCCTGTCTTTCTACCACCATCCCCTACATCACCTTATGCACCCTATACCTTTGTACTCACCACTGGCTTTCCTGGGCCACCTGGCATGCTTTCCTTTGAAGACTTGATTTACCATAGCAGCCTAGTTCCTCACCTGTCCCAATCCGACTCAACAAAACTCAATCTTCTTGCCTTCTATTTCCTCAAACAATCAGTTAGCTTGTCCAAGGAGGTTAATTTCTAATAAATGTTTAACAATCATTTATTCATTACCAATCATTTATTAAATCTTGACCCTCAGGAACAAGACTTGGGGCAATCGCTAACAAAGACAATCCTCTCTGAAAGACATGAACTTATGGGTAAGAAGCTGGAATTTGAGGAGTGTCTACTTGGGCTTTTTAACATAAGATTTCCAATCATATCACAACATCCAATTTGAAATACTCGCCATTTATTCTGGGGCTACAGGAGACTGATCTGTATGCACTTTCACTAGAGAGTTTTATTTTCCTCTCTAAAGATGGATTTTGTTAGTCAAGGCATCTGCGGCAAGTTTAAATTTGCATCTTAAATTTAGAATGATTTATTTTCAATGAAAGGCATCTCACAGCTGCAGTTAGTCCAGCAGGAACACTAGGACTAAAGATTTATGAAAGAATATTAGAAATGTGAGCTTCCTAACAAAGGAAGAGATTGGCATGTTTGATTTCATCATATAAAATCTCTGTATGACAAAAGATTCCATAAACAAAATTAAGTGGCAAACAACAGATCTAGAAAAAGTACTTGAGACATACATAATCAGAAGGTTAGCTTTATGAGAAGCTCCTAGCATTCAATAAACAAAGAACAAGCAACCTAATTTATATGTGGCAAAAAATAAAGGGCACTCAAAGAAAACCACAAATGATTCATAAGCACATGAGAAGAAGCCTGACTTAACTTTGGGAGCTTTCTGCATATCAGATCAGCAAGGTTAATGAGATTAACATTGAGTGTTGTCATCGTTGGCAAACAGCACATCAGTTGTCACTAGAAAGTGGGAGAGTCAACTGGCCTTGCAATTTGGCAACATTTATTGAAAATGTAAGTGTCTTTTGACTCAGCAAATCCTCCAAGGATCTATCTGGCATAAATATTTGCCAAAGTAGACTAACATGTATGTTCAAAAATCTTAATGGTAGCCTCATAATAATGAAGTCTTGAGGAGCACCTGGGTGGCTCAGTCAGTTAAGCATCTGACTCTTAATTTCGGCTCAGGTCATGATCTCACAGTTTGTGAGTTCAAGCCCTGCATCCACCTCTGTGCTGATAGCACATAACCTGCTTGAGATTCCCTCTCTCCCTCTCTCTCTGCCCCTCCCCCACTTGTTCTCTCTCTCTCTCTCTCTCTCTCTCTCTCTCTCTCTCTTTCTCTCCCTCTCAAAGTAAATAAACAATCTCTTAAGAAATAAAAATAATGAAGTCTTGAAAACAATCTCAATGTTGGCCAACAGAGTTAGGGGTAACATCCACGCCGTGCATGCAAAGACAGTGAGAAGTGAATAAGGGTATACTTACATGGAAGAATGTCTTTTTCTTTATTTCTTAAAGGGCAACATGTCCCCAGTTTATATTTTTGTAAATAACAAAAACTAATATCATATATGTGATATGAGTGTGGGTGTGTGCTCATAGAAAAAGTGTCTAGATGAATCAGACTGTCGACAGTGACCTCTCAGGAGGAACTTGAGATAGGAACAAGGGAGTATTTTCATCCAAGTTAATCTCCAAGCTGAATTTTTAAAAATTACTTTCATTATTAACATACTTTAAGAAAACAGAAGCATTCTAGAATTTTCTTACAAAGTGGTGTACCAAAGTACACTGACTCCATTATATTGTTGTCATGTTCTACAATTCATTTATTTCTTTAAATACGCCCATTGATAATGCACACTTACCCACCCTTCTCAGTGATCGTTTAAAATCCTGGAAGGCACACTGCACCACAAGTTGGGGTATGAGTTCTAGCTCCTATTCCATCATGAGCCAGCTGCCTGTTTGCAGACCAGTCACTCCACCCCTCGGAATCTCTAAAAGTCGAAAGTTGGCCAAGATGAGTTATCTTCTAACTCTGCTCCCCACAGACGCAAGGGCTTTTCTCCACCCCCACCGATCACCCAGTTTTCCAGTTCTGTTTCTCTCCCCTAACATTTTGTCTGATTTCTGAGCAAAAGTCACTTGAAAATATCCAGTAGAAATTACTTTAAGCCTCCTTGCAGAACAAATACTTCTTGGTTTCTTGAAATCTAGGCTCTGTTCAGAGGATGTGGACACTTCAGTCAGTCCTTAGATCACTCCGGCTAAGAAGCTGCTTGTTTCCCCCCCCATACATCAGGACAGAAGCACAGACCTTCTTTGTTTTCTTTAGAACATAAAGTTGAACTGTTGAGGCTCTAACAGAGACTTGTGAGAAGAAACAAAGTTCATGCCTCCACAAGCAAGCAGCAAAGTGGGCTGTGGGGGACAAGAGACATTTTTGACCTGCCCTTCCTTCCAACGGCCATTGGGCCCGTTGGCATGACTCCTGGCATGATGATTTTGCTTTGCTCATGTACATGCTCTGTTCAGAAATAATAATTGGTGGCAAGCCCCGAGGATCTATTCATCAGGGAGCTGTATTTCATGCTGTGCAGTTAAAGGTCAGACCAGAAACCGGCACTAGCTCTTAATCAGGAGCTGCGGGAGGAAAGAACCAGGGCCCAATCTTCCCTCTCAATGCCAATGAAATCGAGGGCTTGCATTCAGGGGCAGCCCCATTCATTCCAGTAAGCTGGGTAAAATTTAACATCAGGGTGGCCCTTTCTTTGACGTAGGTGGAAAAACAAAACTGAGAATTTCTAGGGAGTCCTAAATGGATGTAGACGTTGCCAACTTAGAGCAGATGTTATTGGTTATTGTACCGTATCTACCCATGCCATCCTTTCAAGGTGCCATGTTACAAACATTACTAACCTCATTGCCGTGGCACCACTGTCTGCATCACGAGGTAAGCATCCGCGAAACTGGGTGCTAAGGAGCTGAAGGAGAATGCCAAGATTCAGCACACATTAGTCACGTTCCCCTTTCACAACCCAGGTGAAATCTATGAGGCCACATTAGAAGTGAAGCAGCTAGATTGGTTATTTATTTTGTCATCCTATTTCCCCACCCCCTTAGGTAAGTCTCCACATTCTGTTTAAAAATCACAGACAAAACCTACTCAGCTTCAACTCATTGACTTTCCCAGTTTCCTTTCAACACTTCTATCTATACCACATTTCACTGAAATGAACTCTTATTCTGTAGCTTTGGGTCATTGAAAGAGGATCCTTCTCTTGTATCCCCTCAGAGACCCAAATGAAATGCTAACAGCCAATAGATTGAAGCAGTTTAAAATGCTTTTTGCCATTAAAAAGACAAGATACAGTTTAGAAGCAATCTAATATATGTTAAATCACTAAATACGTGTATTAAACATAACAGTGCAGCTAAGTTAGTTTACACTTTACAGAGTAATCTACAAAGAAAGGGGAGAGGAGATAGATGGGGAACTACCCCCGTGATTTAAGTAGAGAGAAATTTGCATCGCCACATGGTTACCATGTAAACATTTTTTAATTTTTAAAGTTTGTTTATTTATTTATTTATTTATTTATTTTTATTATAGTTTATTTTCAAATTGGTTTCCATATAACACCCAGTGGTCATCCCAAGAAGAGCCCTCCTCCATGCCCATCACCCATTTTCCTCTCTCCCCCAACCCACATCAACCCTCAGTTTGTTCTCAGTATTTAGGAATCTCTTATGGTTTGCCTCCCTCCCTCTCCTTAACTGTTTTTCCTCTTCCCCCATGGTTCTCTGTTAAGTTTCTCCTGTTCTACATATGAGTGAAAATGTGACCTCTGTCTTTCTCTGCCTCACTTATTTCACTTAGCATAATATCCTAGAGTTCTATCTACCTTGCTACAAATGGCTAGGTTTCAACATTTATTTATTTTTGAGAGAGGGAGACAGTGCAAACAGGGGAAGGGCAGAGAGAGAGGGAGACACAGAATCCGAAGCAGGCTCCAGGCTCCGAGCTGTCAGCACAGAGCCCGACGCAGGGCTCGAACCCATGAACCATGAGATCATGACCTGAGCTGAAGTGAGACGCTTAACTGACTGAGCCACCCAGGCACCCCAACAATTTTTAAGCCCTCCTATGTGTCCAGTTTGGTAAAATGACACAATAATGCTGAGAAACAAACCACCCCAAAACCCAATGGTTTAAAATGCTAACTATGTAGCTCCGTAGTCTATTCATTACTGACTCGAATTGGGCTCAGTTGTGTGGTTCATCTCACCCGGGTTTGGCCCACTCACTGGTCTGGGTGCTGGGTGGTTATCACTTGTCAGCTGGGGTAGCATTAACTGGGTCATGTCTCTCTCATCCTCCAGCAGGCTAGCCTAGACATGTTTCCGTGGTAGTGCCAGAACACAAGAGCCAGAGTCCTTACATCCAGGTGCTTTCAGGCTTCGGCAGTAGCATGTTTGCTAACATCCTACTTGCCAGAGTACAGTGCATGGCTGAACCCAGAGGAAGGATGGAGGACACTACAAAGTTACAGGGTAAAGAATTTGAATACTTGAAGAAATAATGAATTGAAGCCATAAATGTCATCTCCCCACAGATTCTGTACTAGTTTAATTGACTATCTTATTTGATTTCACAGTAAGGTATTACTACTATCCTCATTTAACAGATTTGAACACTAAGGAGAAGAGAGAAAGGCTGATGTGCTGTAATTGATAGAGGGACTACTTCTGCTCTAATATAAATTTCTTGAACCTAGATTATTTACAAAAATATTTGAAAAATTATGGCAAAGAAAGAGAGACAGGGAAGACTTACAAATAGAGAATAACAAAGTTATGAACAAAAAATTTAGTTTCCTTATCCCACTGGGTTGCACTTCCTTTCCAAAAGGGATGAACCAAGAACATGTAAGTTATACCCACATAAAAGATCACAGAAAAGAAAGCAAAGTGCTGAGAGTTAATGGTCCAAGAATTTTGGATAAATAACTTGGCTGAGAAAAGAAAAGAAGAGACAAGAAAAGTAAAAGAAAAAGAAAGAGAAAAAGAAAACAAAACTTACTGAGTTCATTGACACCAAAAAGAATACCGATTGGATTTTTTGAGTGGGAACTAGTCAAAATGACTCTTAAAAAATGCATAAAACTAATAAATAAGAATAGCCAACAACATTCTGAAAAATCAGAGTATTAGAAAGTTATTTGTCCTTCCATATATTGTAACACATTAAAAAGTTACAGTAATTTTTAAAGTGGTACTGCACATGAATTGACAGACAGATCAATAGACAGACTAGAAAGGATGGAATTAGACCAGAATCCAATACAAGAATTTAGAATACAATAAAGGTGACAGTTTGAATCAGTGAGAAATGATGGATTACTTAATAAATGATTCTGTGATAACTGAATGGTCGTCTGAAAATTTTATTGCCTTTCTACAATATCTTATACTAAAAATTGTTTTACATCTGTCAGTGTCAAAAGTGAAATGAAATAGTAATATCATGAGAATGAAACATGAGTATATTTGAAATATAGTTTCAGTGGGGGAGGTCTTTTTAGGTTTGACACAAAGCTCCAATCCCATTGGACACCAGTTGAGAAACCATGGACTATACATCAGAATTATCCCACTGGGGTATGAGGAAACCGAGTGATTTATCCAGAACTCCTGGAGCATTAACTCCCAGAACTTCTGGCTATTGCAAGAAACTTTCACAGTAGGCCGAGGGAGTATGAAAGGACATCAAAAACATCTGATAAGTATGGGAAGCAAAAATTGTGTGGGAATGTCATTCATTAGGTGAAAGAGTAGTATTTCTACACCCTTGGTTTTGTACTCATGAAATGTGATTAGGGGATGGATAGCACCATATGTTTAGTCCTTGTTTAAAGCATATGGTAAGATGGCCCCCAAATTAAGAAAACAGTGGTCTCTCAGCCTCCTTCAAAATTGGACCTTCCAAAGGCTATTCTACCATTTTTTAATGTTTTTTATTTATTTTTGAGAGACAGAGAGAGACAGCATGAACAGGGGAGGGTCAGAGAGAGAGGAAGACACAGAATCTGAAACAAGCTCCAGGCTCTGAGCTGCTATAAGTACAGAGCCCAACACGAAGCTCAAACCCATGAACCGTGAGATCGTGACCTGAGCCAAAGTTGGACGCTTAACCGACTGAGCCACCCAGCTGCCCCTATTCTACCATTTTTAAGGTCACCTTTTCCTGGGTGATAGGAGTCATGGTAGGACCAGTAAATCCCACATGTATGAGATCATTGACTCTTTTTTTTTTTTTTTTTGCAATAAAATTACTTCCTTGTTCAGAAACAGTACTGTGTGGGACATCCTGCCTCCCATGGATCACTTGAGGTCATGAGGCCAAAGGAGAGGATCTGCTTGAATTTCAACTTGAACCAGTTACAGAACCCATCTGGCTTTGGGCCACACTCATGACCAGCAGCCTGAAGGGTTACCTGGCACTAGGTTGGAGCATTGCGCCTCTTTCTTAATGGCAGAGAATGAATGCAAGAGGATGCTGGTTGTGTTTCACTTTGGGGAATATTTTGAATGTCTCACATCACTAAGCCTTGAGACTCTTTACTGAAACTCGTTTTGAGGTTTCTGAGAGTTCATGGGATATATCACCCATCCTCTGGCACATTCATGGTTTATTAAGATATCCAGGGCACTTGAAACTCTTTCCTCAATCAGCATGATCTAATCAACATGGTGGAACAGAGTGATGGCGTGTGGGACGGCAAAGTGATCAAGGTCCCTACAAAGCAGATCAAAGTGGCCGGCTAGATGCCAGTGAGGGTGGGTTACTGTTGAATAAAAGTAAGCTATCCCGAGTGGTATGTTTATTGGTTAGGAAAAAAGTGTTTGCCAGATTGACATCTGTATATCAGACTCCAAGGACCATCTTGATTTGCTCCATAAAAACAGATCATATCTGTAATAGCTTTCACATTTAGAGCTGCTACCCAGCTAAGTTCCTAAAAACTCAGATATTTTCCTAGATCTCCAGCACTTCTGTGCAGGCCAGAGAGATGATGTCAAGTCAATTCCCACATATTCTGCAGCTCCTCCTAGAATGCGGTCGTGCACAATGGGATGGGGTTCCCTTGCAGCTCCCCTTTCCCCTCATTTCATGAGTCAGAGGACAAATGAGGAATTCCTTGGATTGCCAAATTATGCATTCATGTACTGGGGAAATACATACAGGGTGTGTACACAGGATCCACTGGGCCCAAGGTGACATAAAGTCTAATAAAAACTGCTCTCATCATTAAAATCCTGTAACTCCGCTTCTGACCAGTAGACTTGTCCCCAGGGTCTCCAAGAAACTCTGAGACTGCTTGTGGTACGCACACAACATTGCTTCTGACCAAGGAGCTCATTTTACGGCAAAAAAATTAATGAGCTCGCATGCATGGGTGTCCAGACTGCATCCAGAATTGCCCCCGAACCTGGTATCTCTCCTCCCCCAGTGCACATGTGCCCTGGTAAGTAACTGCAGAATTTTTTTAAGGAAGGTGCAGGGGAGTTGAAATACACGTATGTGGGAATGTCGCAGGTCCTTTTTTAAAGGAATGCAGTCTCCTGTGTGTTTTGGGGTCTAGAGTCTGTGGACTGGCTCAGACAGGAAAATTAGGCAGGGAACTGAGTGTCTTCTGGTAGATAATCACCAGACCAAAGGTTTCATCAGGTATGCAAATCAAATTAGACTTTAGTAGGTTTCCCATCTATTTCAGTCTTAAGGATACATGATCAATTATCTATCACAAAATACCTCTGAAGGTAAAACCGTTTATTTTACTCAAAAATTTTTTTAATGTTTATTTATTTTTGAGACAAAGAGAGAGTCAGAGCATGAGCAGGGAAGGGCAGAGAGAGAGGGAGACACAGAATCCCAGGCAGGCTCCAGGCTCTGAGCTGTCAGCACAGACTCACAAACCATGAGACTAGGATCTGAGCTGAAGTCGGACACTCAACCGACTGAGCCACCCGGGCACACCATGGGTAAAAACATTTAGATCATGGCTCTGGCCCTGCTGCCCATTGCAGGGACCATGTTCACCCTGACTTTCATGGTTATCTTGGCCCCTGTCACTCTGGGATCTTACCATCCTGGCTGTGATCAGGAATCCTATTCCAATGGCAGCACTTCCTACCTTCACCTCCAGCCTCATTGTCAGAGACACTTTAATGTATAGAATACTAGCTGCAAGGGAGTCTGGGACATCCGTTTTGAGTGTTCTAACTCCTGTGACACAGAAAGAGGCTGGGAGTAAGTGTAGAGTGCAGTGGACCAGACCCTCCCAAAGAGAGGTAGGGCACTGTTTTGTGAATTGGGAGAAAAGACTGAGCTTGTGTTTATGAACAAGGTGGATGAATGGATTACGAATGTGTGGGACATACAAAGCTTCGTGCATCTGAAGAGCTATGGAAAATGCCCTTTTATAAAAAATGGCCTTTTATCTCCCCAAAAATAAGTACAAGAGGACACACATGGCACCTTAAAGCAGAGAACCATCAAATACGAACCTTTGCAGATAATAAAATTCGTGTTCATTAGGAACATTTCATGGTGTGAGGAAATGCTGATTATATTGTGGAGTGAAAAAGGAAGTGTGTAAGACCATAGAGAAGTTTTCAATTATGTGTGTGAGTGTGCGTATGCACATATGTACTGCATGCACACACGTTACACACTCATATACTGGAAGGAAGCATCTCAAACTGCTAAAAATGGTAGTAGAACTACAAATGATAATGTAGTTTCTTTTTTCAAAAATCTTTGGCAATTCTTTACATCATTTTGAAAGTTAGCATTACTTTCTAAAAAATATTATATAACAAGATGTGGAATGGCTAGTGGACGTGCTCTGGTGAAAGTCTAAAAGAGGCTCATGTCATCATCATTCTAGAGCCCTAGAATTTGTCTTCTTGCATTCTGTTTAAATAAAAAAAGACAAAGAGGGGTGCCTGAGTGGTTCAGTTGGTTAAGCATCCAACTTCAGCTCAGGTCATGATCTCACGGTTTGTGGGTTTAAGCCCCGTGTTGGGCTCTGTGCTGACAGCTGGGAGCCTGGAGCCTGCTTCAAATTCTGGGTCTCCCTCTCTCTCTGACCCTCCCCTGCTCATACTCTGTCTCTATCAAAAATAAATAAATGTTAAAATTTTTTAAATAAATAAATAAATAAATAAAACAAAGAAACACCTTAAGAACTAGGCTCAGGGTTAGGTGAGAAAAATGTGTGCTCCTAAAATCCTCAGTGTGGGCTTGATCTCAGAATCCAGGAAGCAAACGCTAAGCTCTGGACACTTACTGTGGGCTCTCATTTGATCTTAGCCATAGAATCCTCTGTTGCTTTTCAGTGAACACCAAGATGAACTCCTAAGGTCCCAAACAAACACTGATGAGAAACTCAGATTTGAAACCAAGTCCTCCAGCTGGGTGCTTGAACTCTATGGAAATCCATTTGCAATCCACTGACCTAGTCCAACCCATCATTTTCCGGAGGAAGAGATCTCAAGAGAGTAGGGGCTGATCTTCTTCCTCTGTAACTGAGGGTCAGGTGAAAGGAGGTCCCCACGATACCACTCCACAGTATAGGGCCATGTGCTTCTTACCACCATTCAAGACACAAAGTTAAAGATAGAGGAGGAAATCCTGTCCGAAAGGACTGGGAGAGGACAAAGCCAAAGGGCAAAACTACATCATCCCCTTCAAGGGCCGGAAGGCAGAGATAGAGTGTGAGGGCCAGGTGCGGATTTTCCGAGGCTCCCGCAATAACGTGCAGAAACATCACAGGTTAGTTTGAGGAGTCAGAATGGGGCAGACATGCGAAGGTCACATGATCCTTAGGATTGAAACGCAGGTGTCTTGACTCAATAGGTTTGCCTGGTTTAAACACAGACACACACACACACACACACACACACACACACACACACAGACTTGCAGGTGTGCCTGCAACTAAACCACATAAAATTCATGTCCCACATCCACTTTATTGAAATTGTCCTTACTTGGGATCTCAGTGACAATGTCACTGCCACTCTAGTGGTAACTGCATTCATTTCCCCACTCCATCTCTCCTTAGCCCTCTCCCTAGGTCATCCTCTCTGAACTTGACCCCCCTCTCCCATCGCATCTAGTTAGCATCTAGCTCCAATGGTCCAACTTTGGTGTGCCTATCAATCGTCTGGGGAGCAGGGTCGAAATGCTGATTCGGGGCCCCCTTCCTGCAGAACTTGGGGGAGGGGAGGGTGGAACTGTACACAGATGGCCCTTAAATTACAGTTTGGGAAACAATGAACAATAGGCACCCCCAGTGGCTCAGTTGGTTAAGCCTCCAACGTCGGCTCAGATCAGGATATCATGGTTTGTGGGTTCGAGCCCTGTGTCAGGTTCTGTGCTGACAGCTAGCTCGGAGCCTGGAGCCTGCTTCCGATTCTATGTCTCCCCCTCTCTCTACCCCTCCCCTGCTCATGCTGTCTCTCTCAAAACTAAATAAAAAACATTTTAAAAAATTTTAATACAGAGATGTTTTTTCTTCAAAATACTCTGCTGCCAGCTCTTAAACCAACATGTTTTTTCTCCCTGTGGCATATCATTACCTGGCTCCTCCGAAATGGTTTTAATATCAGCCACAGTCTGACCACAATACTATTTTTTGATTCCCTTCCTCTTGCAAGGGCGGTTGAACACAGTCAGTAACAATCTAGTGCTAATGAGGCCGGGCTCAGTTCAGTCCTCAAGAGTATTGGTTAGCTTTGTACGTGTCCCAGGAGGCACCCCTGCCTCCTCCCTCGGGCTAGCTATCTTGATAATGCGTGTTGTTTATTACAAGGGAGGCCAGTGGCGGGGGAGGGGGAGAAGACAGAAAGAGAAGGGGTGGAGAGACCTTTTCGTCATTAACCCTGACATATCCCCAAACTAGGGAACTAGAACCCATCATTCACTGAGAGTTCCGGTGAGTGGATTTTCTGATAATAGGCAGTGGCTCCTGGTGCCCTGGGGGAGGGGAGAGGCTCCTTAGTAAAATTAGGTTGGTTCCTTGTGAAATCTCTTTTTAGACAAGACAGCAGTGTATGCTGGTCCTTGGCTATGGTAGTACTTTCTACTGATGATAGCCTCGAATAATTATGTTTTCCACTTTAAAATTCAGAATCTGAGACCTTACCTGTATAAAAAATGGGCAGATCAAAAGTTACAGGTTAGATCGGCATATTGCTTTCTAAATAAAAGCTTGTATTTCTATTTATTTATTTTAATGTTTGTTTATTTTGAAAGAGAGAGGAAGAGAGGGCACACTGAGCAGGGGCGGGCAGAGAGAGAGGGAGAGAGAGAGAGAGAGAGAGAATCCCAAGCAGGCTCCACACTATCGGCGCAAAGCCTGACTTGGGGCCCAAACCTACAAACTGTGAGATCATGACCGGAGCCGAGATCAAGAGTCAGACATTTAACCAACTGAGCCACCCAGGAGCCTCCTGAATAAAAACTTTTAAAAAGTCACTCAGCAATCATCTGGTATGGGTAGACATCAATAAGGCTAATGGTCTAATGGCCATTTTAACAGGGAATGAACTAATTACAGAAAATGTTTTATTGATATGACTTATGGAAATCATTTTTTTAATTAAAAAAAATTTTTTGATCATTTGTTGAGAGGCAGAGAGCACGAGCAAGGGAGGGGCAGAGAGAAAGAGGGAGACATAGAATCCAAAACAAGTTCCAGGCTCTGAGCTGTCAGCACAGAGCCCAACATGGGGCTTAAACTCACCAACTGCGAGATCATGACCTGAGTGGAAATCGGATGCTCAACAGACTGAGCTACCAAGGTGCCCTCAATTTGAAGATAATTATAAACTTTAGGAACTTATGTTTTTGTGATCAGGTACAGAAACCAGTAATTTGGTGTTTTTATTATATACAACTGAACATTTATCAGTAATTAGGTTACATTAATTATTAGATATTACTATATCTTACAGTAGTACTTAATAGTAAACTCAGTTTTGTTAATGACATCAGTGTAAGAGAAAAGGCCTGTATATTTCTATAGGATTTTCCTTGGTGCTAGAGACATCTGGTGATTTTGAGGAACAAACTACCCAGTAGGGTCTTGAAAGGATACAGGTCTAAGCCAAACTGACTCTATGACAGGCTTCAAGTTTCCCCTCTGACCTTGGAGGCCTAAGTGTGTTGGTTTCTCAGAATCATTAGACAATAAAAGGGCACAACCAGGGATCACCCCAGTAACACCCAATCAGAAGCGGCCAGCTAAAATGCTTAACACTCCTAAGGGCAGACCTAGAGATAGAAGCTATAGATAATCACTTATTGCTTAAGGCTAGTTACACCCTACTTGAGGGTCCTGGGTCCACTCTGTAGTTGGTTAACACTCTAAATGTTGTGATTGGGTCCCGCCAAAAGTAATGAACACTCTGAACAATGTGTTGGGTTAAAGTTACTGCCAATGATGTTATGTGATAATGATTGGATCACTGTCCCTGTGTCACAATTTCCTGTAACTCCCCCTTGCCAAACCCATAAAAACCCTGCTCAGCTCTTGTTTGGGGCTCTCAGCACGGATCCACTGCACTGGTAAAGTCTGTGAGCCCGAGCTTAGGCCCCCTCAGCCCGTAATAAAGCCCTTTGCTTTTGCATGCGTGACTCGGTCTCCTTAGAGGTCTCTGGTTTTGAGGGAAGATATTGTGATCTGGGCATAACAGTCTCCGGTTTCAACTTCTGTTAAACGAAAGAATTCACATTTCTAGATCTCTCCATTGTTAATGATTCCTTTCACACAAAAAATTTTTTTCAGTAGAAGTAGCAATATGACTTGTTCCAATGAGTATCATATATACCCTAAAGTCTCTGTGCCATCCTTACATTGGGCAAATTCAAAATGGCTCTTCTTCCATTAAGCATCAGCAGTGGTCCTCTTTTGGATTGTGAACCTTTTTGAGAAGCTGACAGAAGCTGTAATGCTTCTCCTCAGCTTGGAAAGAAAGAAGAGGACTCTAAGCAAAAACACACAAAACTATAGAAGACCCATTGACCTCCTGAGGCCTGATGGACTTTGTGAAGGCCCACAGACTCCACTTTGCTAAACTCTGGACTAAATACTAACTTTTGGATTCCAACCTTAAGAACTAAAACTTAAGCAAGATGTAGAAAGACACAACGTACAATACGACCGTAGAAAAGAAGCTTCCCCGCCCTAACATACTTCATACTGCCACCAAACAAATCTTAAAACACAGTGCAACACACGTTTCTCCCTGTTCCAAACTCTCTGTGGCCCCACTGGCCCTTGAATGGAGAGCACATTGTTCGGCATGGCCTACGGGACCCTGCGTACTCTCCTACCTCATTGCTCAGGACTCCCTAAAGGCCACTTCTGTCCAAGTGAAAGTGGGATGTTCCCCTGTGATGCCTGTCTCCCAGCCTTTCCACTGGCTTCTGCATTGCCTGTATTTCTGCCTCCCTCCTCGTCTTCTCTGTTATTTCTACTCTATCTGCCCCTAAGATCACATATTCCCTTCTCCTTGAAGCCTTCTTTTTTTGCCAGATGTGATCAAGCCTTTCTTATAGCTCCATGGCACCTTATTATTATACATTAGCTTAGGTCCTTAAATTGTATTTGCAATGATGCCCTGTACAAGTCACTCATGGAAGATTATTGATTGAATGAATGAATGAATAAATGAATAAATGATAATGGTGAAAGTCTAACTGGCTAGGAAGGAATAGACCTGAGACACTACGCAGTGATCAGAACCGTCAGATAAATATGATCAGCACTGGCCTGGGGGTTGGGACTCCAGAGTTCTAGCCCCCACCCCATCTCCCTTCACTGTGTCACCTCAAGTGAGACACTTAATGCTCACTTCAGTGCTCACTTTGCTTGTGTAAATAAAATGGAATATATATTGTGTGCTTTTAAACTGTTAAGTAACACTCAATGTCAAATTATATATTACTGTCATTATTCTCCATGTGACAATCAAAAAGGAAGTCAAAAAATGGATTGATCCAAATATAGGAAACGCAACTATTCTAACTACCTTGTCTTTATTCAAGCTTTATAGGCATTTACAAATTTAGGCTAATGTCAGTGTTTCAGAATGTGACCACCTTCTTTTCTATGAATTGTATTTTAAGTTTATTTTTATTTATTTTAAGAGAACTACAGAGAGCAAGCAAGGGAAGGGCAGAGAAAGAAGGACACAGAATCCCAAGCAAGCTCCACACTGTCAGCTTTCAGCATAGAGCCTGATGCAGGACTCGAACTCACGAACCTGTGAGATCATGACCTGAGCCAAAATCAAGAGTTAAATGCTTAACCAGCTAAGCTACCCTGGCTCCCCTTTGTGAATTTTTTCTAGTCCAAGTATCTAAATGTAGCAAAAGCCTGTTACAAATAAGTTGATCCAATCAGGCTTTATTGCAGAGATCCCTAACATTGAGTCCTTGCCTGAAGGTCTATCAATGTGCTAAAGAAGGTTCCATGAAGTCTGTGGGATTCTACACAACATTATAAGAATCTGCATTTCAGTGTTCAAGAAAAAAGTCTGTAACTTTCATCAAACCCTCAAAGGGGCCCATGACCGCAAGAAGGGAGAGAGAGGGATGCAAAACTTGAGAGACTATGGAATGCTGAGAATGAACTGAGGGTTGAGGGGGAAGGGGGAGGGGGGAAAAGAGGTGGTGGTGATGGTGGAGGGCACTTAAGGGGAAGAGCACTGGGTGTTGTATGGAAAACAATTTGACAATAAAATATTATGGAAAAACAAAAAGAATTACCTTTGAAGTTTCATTGAAGCTGGAAGACTCATTGGACTCATACTTGCCTAACATAATACTAGGAATAGGGCCCAATGGTGTGTGTGAATGAACCTCTAGCCAGAGGATGCTAAGAGTTTTCCAGGGAAGCATTAAAAGGGCCTGAGTTGGGGATGGCAGTGGAAACAGAAAGGAAAGAGCAAATGTAAGAGGCATCTTCTAGACAGTGAATCCCATGCCCGTGTGCTCTGTCATGGGTGAACTGTCACAGATATGGCATCCTCTTCTGTCACTGGGTATTTTTAGCTCTGTTATATCTCTCTTAGTACAGGGGTTCCATTTTCCCTCTGGCCTCATATTTTTCTGAAACTTAATACATAAATAATTTATTTCTAATTTTGGAAGGGTATCTTGAGGCTTCTGACATATGAGTGAGGAGTAAAAGATGCTCTGCTGTGTCTGATTTGGGAAGAAGTTACAGAGAAAAGAAGACCTGGCTATGGGGAAAAGTGGTCTGAGAAGCTACTGAGGAAAGAGATTCCTGGGAGAGATAGAGATGAATCCTCAGGGAAAAAAACATTGGAGAAGAGCAAGTATATTAAAATAAAAAGAGAACATCACCCTGGGTGTGCAATACAACCCTTTATACTACTTCCTTACTGATGCTTTAGTAGAATCCATGTCATACAGATTAGCATAAATCCATGGCCTAGACTGCTGGTTTTCAATCTTGCCTACACATTATCATCACTTGAGGAACTTTGAATGAATACCCAGTATGTTGGTCCTGCCCCGGATACTCTGATATATTTGGTCTCAGATGGGGCCTCAGTATCAATCAGTATTTTGTAAAAGTTCCCCAGGTGATCTAATGGGATTTCAAAACCAATGGATTTGGCATCCAGGGTCTGGAATAGCATTTTTCAGTCCACTCCCCAGAGTCTGGGGAGCTTTGGAATAATATGAATGCACGGCTCCACATTGGGCAGCTTATATCAGCGTCCCTGTGCATTAGAGGTTTTTTTTTTCCAAAATTCCTGGGAGATCTTGATGCAACAAGAGATTGGAGAACTGCTGGATTTAGAAGAAAATTACACCAGGGCCTTAAAGGCAGATGAATCCACTAAGACACCATATAACGAATTCCCTGTCCTTGGTGTCTCACTCTCAAAAGGCATTTGTTGACATTTTATTTCTATGCCAAGTAAATGCAAAAGACAGAGCCAACCCAATGTTGACCCAACCCTCTGGATGAAAAAGAAGCAAAATGTTTGGGATGAGAGAAAATATCCAACAGTCACTTTGCTTAAAGGATTAGTGCTTTAGGATTGGTGTCCTATTCAAAAGATTTCGTGGGGATGCAGGTGGCTCAGTCAGTTCGGCCTCTGACTCTTGATTTAGGCTCAGGTCATGATCTCTCGGTTTGTGAGTTCGAGCTCCACATTGGGCTCTGTGCTGACAACATGGAGCCTACTTGGGATCCTCTCTCTCCCTGCCCCTCCCCTGCTCACTCATGCTCTCTCTGTCTCTCTGCAAATAAATAAATGCACATAAATAAAAAAGATTTCCAAGTGGTAAGTAATAGGAACTCTAGTTTAACAGGGTAAAAGGAAACAAAAGACAATCTTCAGAAGAGCTGAGGACCTTTTCATACTGGTGTAGTATAAAATCACAAAGTCCATTGTTCCCCAGCGAGAAGGCCCCCTCATAGCTCACCACATGTTAGCAGGGGACATTTTTCACTCCTCGTGTATTTGGGGCTCCGATTCATACACAAGCATGCACACACACACATACACGCACATATGCCCACATCATATCTTGGATATATCTGCAAGCACACACACATGTGCACACATTTACAAACACGATTTCTTTTAGTTGATTCTGCATATTCTGCTCTGGTGCATAATCTATGGAAGCAGTTGACTATTATTACAGTGATTGTTCTATTTATTAGGGCAATGAAATGGGCTGCCAGCAAGCCATAAAAGGCTCTTTGGTTTAAAGAAAATGCCAGCGCTTTGGTTTTTGGTAAAATTAGTTCCTTTCTTGAGGAGCACAGAACTATAATTACATAATAAACCTCCGTTTTGCTACTCTGAGAGCTGCTGGCGTACCATGTGTTTAAGACAGCGACACTATGATTATCCTCAAAGTACCTGAATTCTACTCATGAATTTCCAGTGCTGTAGCTTCTGAAAAAGTAAACAGGAAGAAAGAGATATGAATCAAAAGTCCAAGGATGAGAACTGAATAGAGCTAGTGAGAGCCTGTAGACCATTCTAGAAAGAAGGAAGATGATCTTTATTCTAAAACAGCTTGGACTTAGCCCGAAAACCAAGAGACCAATGCCACAGAGTTGAGATCAAGTTGATTATCAATACATCCACGTAGCAGGAAGTATATTGATAGGGAAAGTGCCTTTCTCCTGACACATGGGAGATAATTCAGGCAGGATTTGTTTTGTTTTGTTTTGCCAAAACAAAGTAATAAATAAAATGAAAACCTTAATCACAATGCCAACTGCCGTTAGAGAATTTTTTTTAATTGAGTATGAATACGATGGCAGAGTTAATCCTGCTTTCTAAAAGCATTACCTACTTTGATTTGGTAATGCAAACGAATATGTTTTCAGGACTGTGGTTACTTTTGCTTTGCTTCTGCAGGTCAGGACAAGAGGGCAATGCAATCAGCAGGAATTGATTGACCGGGTCGGAGAGAGAGCAAAAGCCATGCAATAGGTAACCACGTTGGGGCATGGGGACAGGAATGAGCAGAGCAGCATGGCAGCCTCTAGTGAGACTCCTGCCACAGCCACATAGGCCTGGAGAAGAGATAACATCTCTGTACCTCAGTTTGCTCATTGTAAAATGGGAAATGCCAATTTTCTCTACTTCATGCAGTTCTTAGGATCCCATGAGTAAATGCACATGAAGTGCTTACCACAGTCCTCAATAAATGTTAGGATCCATTAGTCATCGTTGACTATCCTTCTTCTATCTCCTGCATCCTCCAGGCTCATCACCAAGAATGAAGACCATCTTCACAAACTCTCACCTCCCCTCTTCCTTTTCAATGTCCGCTGCTGCTTTCCTAGTTCTAATGAGGCAGGTCCTCATTACTTCTGATCTGAAATCCTGCAGCAAAACCTCCATCCCGGCCTCCTCACCCTCTGCAGCCCACGGTGTACGCCGAGGCCAAATGCAGCGTGATGGGCTTGATGACGTGCATGTTTTCCATAGAAAATCAACAAACTGATGGTTTGGTTTGCGGGTCAGTCCAGTGTGCAATCGCCACTCGAGGACCTGATCATTGCTGGCCAAATGCCAAAGGGTTCTAGACATACAGGAAGCTAAGGCTTAGCTACTTGGATGTCCTACTCAGGTCATAGAAGAAGGAATGAAAAAATCAAAAGAAACAACAGATGACAGGTAAGCTTTAAGAGTCTACCTATTTTATTAAAATAAACCTAAATTGTCCTTTGGGTCTCACACTACTTCTGGATTTCCTGACTCACTCCCAGGCTCTGTAAGTCATCAGTCCTGCTCTTTCCACCCTCCACGCAGTGCTGAGTCTAAAGATTGAAGGAGAGCAGGGATCTGGGGCAGGGAGGTTACTTACAGTGACCTAGCGACCTAGCAAGTGACTTCTGCTCTCCCAGCCCCTCTGTCTTTCCCTTAGAACCCTCTGGGCTCTGCCCAATCTTCCCAGCTCTCGGTGACCCACCCCCATGCTTTTCATGGGCTCTGTTTGTCTCTAGTTGGGAGCCTCAGAATGTCAGCCTGTGTGTGCCTGCGTGCATCTGTCTCTGCTAATCTGCGATGCTATTAAAATTGTTGGGATTGTATATATCAATATGCAAATTTATGCAACAACTAATGCGCAACTTAGCATTTTACTTTTGAGCCAAAAGATGACACATGACTAACTACAAGGGTTTTCTTTCCCCCAAAAAACTTTTGGTTATGACAAAAAATCATCTCTGCGGCTTCTCTGGTGTATCCATTGTCCTTGGTGCTGTTTTAGCCACTGGAAGAAGGCAGTCAGAGGGAATGAGTTGCTCCTAAGAATTAAAGCATAAAAGAAAAGTATACAAACTGCTAGCATATGGATGCCAGGAAGGGAAACTTTAAACTGAAGACACTGAGTGTAATCATTTTTAAATGGCACTATGTGAGCTGGGAAATGTGTTACTAACCAGTCCTTAGAGAATTGAGCTCTATACTAGAGAAGGAGAAATCAATAATCTTAAATGACCTGAAAAGAAACCAAATATGTGGCAACGCTCATACGCACCACAGAATTAATGAGTAAGGCAGCTGAGGGTTGGTCCATGGGCCCATGTATTTGTAAGAATAGATTTTTTTGTGATTGTGAGGTCCCTTTATTTCCTACTTATTTTATTGCATAATAAATCCAGAGATTTAAAGGAGCTAGGTATTTTGGGAACTTCATTGTTTAGAAAAGTATCAAAAGAGGTTTCTGATTCCCAATATTCTGAATTTACCCCTCAAGGAGAATCAAGGTCATTTCTCACTGCTGAGACATCTCCGCTCTGCATGGACAGTCACTTAGATTAATGGCTCAGAGATTGTGGTTCTTTTCAACTAGCTTCAAATTCATGATGTGTAAGCTATTCTCAGAGGAAGTCTGGCCCATCTGAGCTGGAAGCTCCGAGCCCCTAGGGGAAGTGAGAAGAGACTTGAGGTGCCTTTTGATGCAGGGGGAGGCCGATGACCAGTAGCAGAGGAAGGTACACGGAACGGGAGGTGAGAGATGGCCCCCGCTCTGCATTTTACCTCCAAATACTTTGCCATGCAGTTGGCTCCATAACACATCCAATTTCTTTTCCCTGCCTCTTTTTCTCTCCTTGATCTCAGTTCGTTCTAGATTCCCATTAGTCGGGGCTGTTAAGCTTTCACAAAGTGTCAGTTAGATCCCTTTGGGTCATATGTTACCAAAAAGCCAACTATTATAAGCTTAACCAAGTCAGGATTTATTAGCTGAGTGAAAAGTGCAAACCTCATCAGACACGGGCAGAGACTTGAGGAAGACATCAAGGGCCCAGGCTCCTTCTAGTTTCTTCCTCCACTGTCCTTTCCATGTGCTTCTCTCGCAGTGACTGAAAGATATGTACTCACATGCAGACTTGGCGTCTTTGGCCCACACAGGAGGAAGGGGAATGAGAAGAAGGGAAGTGACATACATCAGTGGACACTATTCCTCTTTATCAGAAAAACAGCAGCTGTCTTAGAGGCCCTGTCCCATAGACTTCAACTGTGCCACCAAATCTGGCTCAACGTGGCCACTCCTAGCCTGAGGGAATGAGCATTTGTAACTGGGCACATCATTAGTCTGAACAAATGTGCGTTTCTCTCTGTACAAAGAGAAGAAATGGATTTGAGTAAATAATTGAATCATCAAGAATACTTGGGGTGCACTTATCACATGCAGGTAGTGGTACAGGAGGTTGTATGAAATGGGGAGGTTTTAAAACCATCACGTTACTTACTGCATAAGCACCGTGGGAACTGGGGCAAGGACAGGAATGCTGGAGACTTGGTACTATGTGCAGTAGAGATCTACAAGGTCAGAAGATATAATATATATATATCTTTCCCGCATAGAAAGATATCTACCATCATCGTCTCTAGTTAAATGTAAATCAAAACCACCACGAGATACCATTTTGGACCCCTCAGGATGGCTGCGATTAAAAAAAAAATAGATAATGACCAGTTGTTGGTAAGGATTTGCCGGAATTGGAAGCCTCATGCACTGCTGGTGGGAATGTAAGTGGTACAGCCACTGTGAGGACAGTTTGGTGGTTTCTCAAAAGGTTAAACATGCATATGACCCAACCAGTGACCCAGCAATTCCACTCCTTGGTATAGACCCCAAAGAAGTGAAAATGGGAACTCAAACAGACACCATATGCCAATATTCACAGCAGCATTATTTATAATAGCCAAAACATGCAGATATCTCAGTGTTCACCAGCAAACAAATGCATAAACTAAATGTGTTACACATGTATGATGGGATATTATTATGCCATAAAAAAGAATGAAGTTTTAGTACATGGAAACATATTGAAAACATTATACTGATAGAAAGAAACCTAAAGCAAAAAGACAAACACTGTATGATTCCACTTATATGAAATAGCAAGAAGAGGCAAATTTATAGAGACAGAAAGTAGGTTAGAGGTTAACAGGGGCTGGGGAGATGGGGAATGGGTGCATGGTTAGTTTCTGCTTAATGATTTCAGTCTCTGTTTCAGGTGATAAAAATGATTTGGAAATAGGGAGTGGTGGTATTGCACAATATTGTGAATGGAATTAATGCCACTGAATTGTGCCCTTAAAAAATCATTAAAATCACAGTTTTTGTTACAAGTATATACATTTTAACATAAGATTTTATAATAACTCTAAGATATCACATGCTTTTTACTTTCCTGCGCATACGAGTGGCGTTTCCCAGGGCTCACATGATGGTGGAAGAAGGCAGTGACCATTTTTAACTGGGTGCATCATCATCTTGAACAAATTTTCACTTCTCTTTGTTAAAAAAAAAAAGGAATGGCTTTGGATAAGCAATTAACTAATCTCTCTGATACAGCTCTCTGACAGCTAATGGAATGCGTGCTTGTGTGGTGCTGTGCTCTATGCCATTCCCCATCTTCATTTCCAAAATTATACATATTGGTACAACTCATATAAACAAAGAATGTATGTTGACCTAGTATAAATGGAAATGAAGGCCTGATGAAGAGGTATCATTCAATTAGACCCTGAAATCTGAGTGGGGCTCAGGCAGGGAGGAGCATAGGGGAGGATAGAATAATCATCATCTTAGAATAATCATCTGAATCTGTAGGCTTAATTTTTTCTCTGCTAAGCTACTAGACAAATGGCATTGATAAGTGTGGGATTCTCTATTCTTGTTCTTAGGAAAGAGTCTCTAAATGCAAACAGAGTGGCATCGTCATGAGGACACACTTGAATTCTCTTTATTTTTTTTTTGATAAGCCCCTGAAAATCATCAGTATTTGAGTTATTACCAGTGACCCCCTCTGACTCTGTTGATCATAGTAGGAAGTGCTCTGTTCTCTTTCGCTACCAAGGGACTGCATGTGTTTTCCTTCCCACAGAACAACTCTCCGAGACTCCGTTTCCTCATCTGTCAAGAGAGGGCAATGAACCCACCTCCAGCATTCCTCCCAGCTCTAAATTTAAAACTGGAGTGAAAATTACCTGGCCTGCAATGGGGGCAAAAGAGCAGCACCTGCCCTCGGTCTCCATGGCTGGGTGAGCCCAGGCCAGGTTCATGAATGCACAGCCTGTGCCGCTGCACAGAACCCCACACCTGTTTTAACTCTCTGCTGTCGCCATCTTGAAATTCCAAGAGTTCTTGAACAGGGAACCTTTTACAAACTACCCAGCTGGCCTGTTGTAGGCAATTATAGACAGTGATTAAGCACCCAGATGCAGAGTTAGCCAGGGGGCCCAACCATGGGTCAACTGTTTACTGGCTGAGTAATTCTCACTAATGAAGTAACTTCTCCAAACTTCGAGTTTTACCACGTGTAAGTTGATGATGATGATGATGATGATGATGATGATGATGATTTTACCACTAGCATGGGGCTGTTGGAAGAATAAAATAAGATAATGTATTAAAAAATATATAAGGGCAGCCTTTGAAGTACAAAGAGGTGTGCAGTTAACATCAACAATTATGACTGGCTATGTTGCATTTATTAAGTTCATCCAACAAAATATTTATTGAGCACCTACTCTGTGGTAAGTGCTGTTCTGGGCACTTGAGATACAGCTGTGACTAAAATAGACAACAATTCTTGCCCTCACAGAGCTCATATTTTTCAGAAGTAGGAGAGAGGCTCGAGAGTGAGCAGAGGGAATATCAGTGAGCATTATCACTGGTTAGAAGGAAAAAAGTGGTGTGGATGAAAGCAAAATCAAAGCTGGATAAACAAGGTAGGGGAAATGGGGAGGGTGGGCTGCAGCATTAAATAAGGAGTTTCAATGAAAAGATAGATTCAAAGACTTGAAGGAAGTAAAAGGAGGATATTGTGGGGCTCAGGGCAGGCCACCCCAAAACATGCCACGTGGGCATATTGATTATTTTTAATTAATGTTACTTAAGAAACAGTGTAAGAAGGACTTTCTGATCCTCCTCTGTCCCCTTAAAAGCAGGGGGAATCTGCAATGTGAAAGGTCCCCTCCCTGTGCCAGGTGGTAGAGATACTTTTCTCACCAAAGAGAGAATTCTGGGGAAAGAAGACTGTAAAAGCAGATTTACTACCCCAAGCTCAAACTTCTTTTTCTTGCCAATTTGTCACAAATTTATTTCTTTGTCTGAAAGGTACAAAAGCCGCCTGCTCTAATCATGTCTTTGAATCACAAAGTTCTATGAATTCCTGTACCTATGAAATTAAATATGATTTTCTCTCTGTTAATTCATCTTATATCAATTTAGTTACTAGACCAGCCAAAGAACATAGAAGGGAAGAAAACTCCTCCTCCCCTACAGATGATCTGGGGAGACAGTATTCAAGGAGAGATATCCTGAGCCACAGAACGTGATGTTTAAAGGCAAAGCCTCCATGAAGTTATGCCCTTTTGAATAAAAGCCAGGGAAGTCTAGAAGCATCCACCACCAACACCTCCTCCCCATCACACAGAGGAAATAGTTTGTAACTGCCAATGGTTGCAACCTTGTCCAAACCTGGAGGTCACAGTTCACCATAAATTTAGGATAACACCCAGTTGGTAAAATCTCTAATTTGCTTTCTTTTCATTTTTAATTTATGTATTTATTTTGAGAGAGAGAGAGACCATGTGAGCAGGGAAGGGCAGAAAGAGAGGGAAAGAGAGAATCCCAAGCAAGCTCTATTCTGAGCACAGGCCTTGATTCACAACCAAGAGAGCACAACCTGAGCTGGTATCAGGAGTCAGACATTTAACCTGCTTAACCTAGAGAGCCACCCAGGTCTCCTGAAATCTCTCATCTTCTTAAAGTTTAACTTGGAGGAATACAGAGACAGAAATTCTTCTTTTTTTAAGGTTATATATTTTGAGAGAGAGTGTGAGAGAGAAAGCAAGAGTGGGAAAGGGACATAAAGAGAGGGAAAGAGAGAATCCCAAGCAGACTCCACACTCAGCACAGAGCCCAATGTGGGGCTTGATCTCATGACCGTGAGATCATGACCTGAGCCAAAACCAAGAGTCAGACACTTAACCGACTGAGCCAGCCAGGAGTCCTAAGACAGAAATTCTTTTTTTTTAAACATTTATTTATTTTGAGAGAGAAACAGAGACAGGGCACGAGCCAGTGAGGGGTGGAGAGAGAGAGACACAGATCCCAAAGCAGTCTCCAGGCTCTGAACTGTCAGCACAGAGCCCACATGGGGCTTGAACCCACAAATCATGAGATCATGACCTGAGCCAAAGTGCGATGTTTACCCGACTGAGCCACCCAGGTGCCCCCAGAAATTATTATAAGTATTATTTCAGATAATAAACATAATGGTTTCCTGGAAACTGACCAATATAAACAACTGGGCCTGGATGGATCGTGAAAGAGGATCAAGTCCATAAAGGAGCAGACAGGGAGAGAAGGTCAAGAACAGAAACAAGATAGGGGTGTCTAGCTGGCTCAGTCGGTTAAGTGCCAGACTTCAGCTCAGGTCATGATCTCATGATCCATGAGTTCAACCCCTAAATCAGGCTCTATGGTGACAGCTCAGAGCCTGGAGCTTGCTTTGGTGTCTGTGTCTCCCTCTCTCTCTGCCCCTCCCCTGCTTGCACTCTGTTTCTCTCTCTCTCTCTCAAAAATAAATAAACATTAAAAATAAAAAAAGAAGAATAGAAGCAGGATAGAGAGAGGCACTGCTGTCACCCGTGCCTGGAGAAGGTGCCCCCTTCTCCCTGCTGGGGGATTTCCAGCAAGCACCAGGAACACCATGTCCCATTCTGCACCTGCTGTGTGGCTTTGCATTATAAACAATTCAGAAAAACTCTATGTAGTTCTAGAGTGGGAATCTGGTCTATTCAAGGTGTCATTAAGATCTGAACCACAACCAAAACTGGCTGTCACCACTAACATCCTGGCATCCAGGCTGGCAGAGCAAGCAACAGCCTTTATAGAATGGATTCTCAGCAGGGCTCCTGGGCAGCTCCGCTGGTTAAGTGTCTGATTCCTGATTTGGGCTCAGGTCCTGATTGCACCATTGTGAGAGGTGGTAGGTTGTGGGGTGGGGCTCTGCACTGGGCGTGGATCCTGCTTGAGATTCTCTCTCTCCTTCTCCCTCTGCCCCTCTGCCTCTCCCCCAGGTGTGGGTGCTCTCTCTCTCTCTCTCTCTCTCTCGAAAAAAAAAGGATTCTTAACAATGTCTATCCTATTTGAGTGCCAAATGACCAAAGAGAAAGAAAAGGAAGAAACTAAATCGAAAGAAGGGAGGAGCCCCATGAAACATTCAATTACTATTTATACCATTTGATGTTTTTGTAGGTTCTCAGGGAAGCCTCCGCCTTTAAGATAAAAGACAAATCCGATGGGCAAATTGTCGACGTGTGGATTGTTTAAGATACAACTTCAAGACCAAAGTATAATACTGGATTTTGAATCTTTTACTGAACAAAAATAAAAGAAACCATGAAGTGAGTATTATTTAACATTATAAAGGCAATATCCATGAAACAGGGATAATTAGATGTTCACAAAAGAAATCTCAACCCAACGTGCTGATTCAGTCTCCACAGTAAAATCTCAATAATTTAAATCCCACTAAAGCACCCACAAACTGAGCTAAACTTTACCTTTGTGCCATCTACAAAGAAACAGATTGCTGAGCAAATTAAATATGAATAAGGTTTTGGGAGGGTGATTTAACTTAACAGGAAAACAAAACACCCTTTCCAGCACTGTTTGCCTTTAATGTACTAATTATAGTAAAAATTGAAAAGTGTGGTAGTGTATATTACTGGCTAAAACTTCACTTATTTTTAAATGCCGTGTTGAGTAATTCAGATCATAGTTCTTTATTATTTTTTTAATGTTTTATTATTTATTTTTGAGAGAGAGAGAGAGACAGAGTACGAGTAGGGGAGGAGCAGAGAGAAAGGAAGACACAGAGTCCGAAGCAGGCTCCAGGCTTTGTGCTGTCAGCACAGAGCCCGATGCGGGGCTCCAACCCATGAACCCAAGATCGTGACCTGAGCTGAAGTCAGATGCCCAACTGACTGAGCCACCCAAGTGCCCCATACTTCTTTACTTTAAATGAGTGGACTTGATGTCATTCTAGGCAGGTTCTAGTTCCGTCTAAGGCCCATACAAAAGAGAACTTAATTGTTGAGTAAAGATTGTCCTTGGGTGAATGCAAGTTGTAGCTGTCTAGTCATTTCTTCTTAAGCTAACTTGCCACAGGAAAGAAGTCTGTTCTCCCACACATCTTTGAAGACAACTTCTAAAAGGCTGACGTGGGGCAACCATCAAGCTCCCACCTGCATTCTTATGCCTACCCATCTCAAATGATGTTCGCTAATAAACGATTTCCCCAGCCCCACTGTTGTGCTGCAACTCACCAGTTTTCCTGGGCACAGTCCAAGTGCAAGCATTTGTTCTCATCCTAAGACTGCTGTGTGGCTTGATCTGCATGATATGCTTGCGACCCTGCAAGGCTTCTTTCCTCTACAGTAATACATGTGCCACATTTCGCGACATGGCCTACTGGGGCAGAGCTCTGGGGTTACCTACCTGTCCTCAGAAGCTGGTGGGGCACTTTCATGCTGCTTCTCTGTGTGGGCTGAGCTAGGAGGGTGTCCGCACACAAAGCAGAGCTTAAAGACAAAGAACAAAGGGAAGGAAATGTCTGGTGTGTTGGGAATTAAAGAAATCGAGATGATGCATCCAAAAGTTTAGTTGTCTCCTCAAATTGGGATAATTGAGCTGCATTAAATCCTCCTAGGGGAAAACAATGGGAAAGCTCTAACTGCTCCCCAAAATCAAAAGTACTCCCTGGCAGCTGAGAAAAACAGACATGGAAAAACACATTATAAACATCCAAAAAAAAAAAAAAAGCTTGGACACCTAGGTGGCTCAGTTGGTTAAGCATCCAATTCTTGGTTTTGGCTCAGGTCCTGATCTCATGGTGCATGAGTTCAGGCCCCACATTGGGGTCTGTGCAGTCTCTCTCTCCCTCTCTCTCTGTCCCTACCTCACTCTGTCTCTCTGTCTCTCTCAGATAAGTAAATAAACTTTAAAAATTTAAAGAAAGAAACCAAAAAAATCCCCACATCACTAATCATTAGGGAAAGGCAAATAAAAGCACAATAAAATACCACTCACATCCATTAAAATGGTTATCATTAAAAATTAAAAAAACATAATACAACAACCCAAATATTGGTGAGGATGTGGGAAAAGCTGGGTACTTGGTACCAGGTCGGAATGTAAAATAGTGTAGCGGCCTCGGAAAACAGTATGGTGGCTCTTCAGAATATTAAACCTAGAAATTCCACTTCTGGGCAAATACCCAAAAGAGTCGAAAGCAGGGACTCAATGAATATTTGTACACTGTGCTCATAGCACCACTGTTCACACTGGCCAAAAGGTAGAAACAACCAACTGTTTGTTGAATGGATAAACAAGATGTGGTCTAGCCATCCAACGGAATAGTATTCAGCCATGAAAAGGAAGGAAATTCTGACATAAGCCACAATTTGGATAAACTACAAAGACATTGTGCTAAAGGAAAGAAGCCAGACACAAAAGGACAACTATTACATGATTCCATTTCTATGAGGCACCGAGGTGGTCAGATTCATGGAGACGAAAGGAAGAATGATGGCTGCCAGGGGCCAGGGGAAGGGGGTAATGGGAAGGTGTCGTTTCATCAATAGAGTTTCGGTTTGGGATGATAGGAGGGCTCTGGAGAGGGACGGCCATGATGGTTTCGCAACCATGTCAGCAGACTCAATGCCACTGAACGTGCACTTCACCACAGTTACACAGCTAAAATGATCGCCTTTATGTTATGTCTATTTTACCATTCGGCCCTTTTGCAGAGGAGAAAATTACACTGAGAATTGTTTTTACTTCTTCCTTACAATCAAAAGTTACCTTGTCCCTCAGTTTTACTGGCTGAAACATCTTTCAAAGAATGTATTTGTAACATCATATCTTACCGTAAAATCAGATAAGAATGTTTGGGAATTCAGAACATCAAAGGAAATTATATAACTCACAGCTAATCTAGATAATTTTTTTAATGGCATAGGCCGTATCAGCTTTTGCCCAGAGGAGGACAACACCTGGCTGGGGGGTGGGGGCGGTGGTATGTCAAGGCTATGTGGGGCAAAGGAGCCGCACAGGCAGATGGGCCAACCCAGGGCATATGCCTCAAGAATGCCAAACAGCAGGTGAGGAGAACGGCACCAAGACGGGTCAGCACGTATGTGGGCCATGGTCCAGACTCAAGGGCTCCTGGGATGGACCTAACCCTTGTCACCAGTTGTGCCCTGACTTCTTTGTAACTGCATTTTGTCAGCTTTAAGAAGGCCAGTCTAGTTGGTGTTTGTCAAATCCGGTTTAAACTAGATTTATCTCTGGGGCACCTGGGTGGCTCAGTAGGTTAAGCCTTCAACTCTTAAGTTTCGGTTCAGGTCATGATCTCACAGTTTGTGAGTTTGAGCCCCTCATCGGGCTCTGTGCTCTCTCTCTCTCTCTCTTTGCCCTTCCCCCACTTGCACTCTGTCTTTAAGAAATAAAATACACACACACACACACACACACACACACACACACATTCTCTCTCTCTCTCTCTCTCTTTCTCTTTATCTGCCTCTGTCTCTCAAAAGTAAATAAACTTGAAATTTTTTAAAATAAATAAAATAAGGGCGCCTGGGTGGCTCAGTCTGTTAAGCATCTGACTTTGGCTCAGGTCATGATCTCGCAGTCTGTGACTTTGAGCCCTGCATTGGGCTCTGTGCTGACAGCTCAGAGCCTGGAGCCTGCTTCAGACTCTGTGTCTCCCTCTCTCTCTGACCCTGCCCCACTTGCACTCTGTCTCTCTCTCTCTCAGAAATAAAATAAACACTAAAAAATAAATAAATAAAATAAAATTGATTTATCTCATATTCTTATTATCTAGATATAATCAATAATTTCAAAAACTGGAAAAAAATTAAGCCTGGATGGCAACTCTTGTCAAAACCTCCAGACCCTGAAAATCTCCATAGTGCCATTTAGGCAGAAAGGGAATGTTTTCAAGTAGGCTGATTCACTTATTTTACACAGACAGCCATGGCATGTTACCTAACATGTTCTAGAATGTGTTTCACCTTTTTTGAAGAACCGGTAATTCTAACCTTTTGAGGCAGAAGCATGGGCCATTTCTGATACTGCCGTAGACTTTCCATGGCCAGTTGAGTAACTGAGATGAGAAGAATCTTTACTTTGTCAGGTGGGGGCCCAGGAACGCATTGACGTAACAGTCACTAACAAGATGATGCTTATGGGAGCAGTTATTTTTGGTGAGTGCTATTCCCGTCCTCTATTCGATGGGTTTTCAAGTTTCCATGAGAAGCCTCAACAAAGGTACAGGATTTTTCATTCCTGGGACATGGAACAGTGTTTCCCACTCAGACTTTGGTCAACATCTAAATCAGCCTCAGGACTGGAGTATCACTTCCATTTTCAAGTGGCCCTCTGCCTCAGGGAGATTTTTGCTGTTTTTGCAAAAATTTAAATAACCAACACCCTTCAAAGAGCAAAGAACTTCACAGAATTTCATTTTGTCTCGTTTATTCCTGCAACACATGACACTTTGAAAAATGGTGGTGGGGAGCATGAGTTTAAATGCTGGTCCTCTGAATCAGGCTCATTGTTCTGAAAGATGTCTACATTTCCTGTAGCTTCTCTTCCTGAGCCTTGGTATCTGGAAAAAAAAAGTGTGTGTGTGTTTTGTTGTTGGTGGTGGTGGGGGGGGGTTTGTTTGTTTGTTTGTTTTGCTAGGACAGAAACTATTAAGAGGCGTTCCATATCTGGCAATATTGTAGATAAGTTACTCCAGGAAAGCTTCCCTGTGAAGCAACTGAAAATGATGGAGAAGGTTTTAAAAAAAATCTTTGGCTATTGTTGACATTGCTGCTATGAACATTGGGGTACATGTGCTCCTATGCATCAGCATTTCTGTCTCTCTTGGGTAAATCCCCAGCAATGCTATTGCTGGGTCATAAGGGAGTTCTATGGATAGTTTTTTGAGGAACCTCCACACTGTTTTCCAGAGCGGCTGCACCAGTTTACATTGCCCCCAACAGTGTATGAGGGTGCCCATCTCTCCACACCCTCTCCAACAACTGTAGTCTTTTGCTTTGTTCATTTTAGCCACTCTGACTGGTGTGAGGTGGTATCTCAGTGTGGTTTTGATTTGTGTTTCCCTGATGATGAGTGATGTTGAGCATCG
>NC_043706.1:12828723-12883370 GCF_006229205.1 Suricata suricatta | reverse complement strand
ATAAAGGCAAGGGCTCACCTAAGGTGGAACTCTAATAATAGAGACCATGCATAAAGCTGGGATGCCAAAGGACTGCTCTAACTATAAAGGTCTACCGGAAATACACCTACCTCGAAAATGAGACAGCAAGGAAAAATGCAACATCCAGCCTGGCATTGAGTAGAAGGGAGACAGGTTTGACTCTAAGCAGAAAGCTGAATCTTTTGCAGATTTGCTGCTCAATTCAGTATACCTTGAAACTTTAAGCTAAAAAGTTTTCAAGTGTCATGGATTGGTAATGCCTACCGTTGCCTAGAAGAAGCCAACCCAAATAGTTGCTGGATAAGCCAAAAGGAATTGCCTACCAAAGCTCGAAAAATGTCTACAAATAAAGCGTGAACTTATAGACACACTTGCCCAAAATAAACACACACACACACACACACACACACACACACACACACACCCCAAAGGTAAGCTTCTGCTTGTAATATGTAAGAGCCAGCAGAAACAACACGCTGTGAAATCGAGCTCCCAATAATTTTTGCTATTGGACAAAGACTACAAATGAAGTATGATTTAATTGTTGGAGGATATAAAAGAGAGATTCGAGGTACCAATAATAAAATAATAGAAACAAGGAAAAGAAAGAAATATTTTCCTAATAGAATAAAATGTGAAGCTGAAAGGGTGCACCGCCAGCAGGATTGGCCCAATTTAAGAAAGAATTCATGAACTAGAAAATAGATTTGAAGAAATTATTCAAAATGCAGTGTGGAGAGACAGAGATGAAATATGGCAGATGGGTTAGGGTCCTGAAGAGTAGCATGAGGAGACCTGAAACACATCTAATCGTAGGTTATTGATAGAATGAAAGAGAGGGAACATTGAAAGAGGTGGTTTCTAAAATTATTGCAAGATACCTGCCTTCACATTCAGAAACCAAAGGAGGTAGAGTGGTTACATATTAGCTATTTAAAAACAGTAACCTTTCATTGAGTAAGTACCATGTGCCAGGCACTGTGACGGCATTGGATACATGGAGTAATTTCACAGTCACAGATTGGGATACGAAAAATGTATCCTTATCTTTAGAAGACTCCATACAATGATGTGTCTTTAAGCCAGATTCTGTCTGATGCAAATTCTCCATCTCATTGCTTCCACATTAACTCAGTCTATTTCAGTGACTTCTAAATCAATTCAGACTGCAAGTGGGTCGCATTCACAATGAAATGCCCCTCTGACCTGTCCCCTCCCTTCTCTCCTGGAGGCACCTATAAGGAAGGAGCTGTCAGCTTCTGGGTCTAAGTCAGCAGGTCTCAACCTTGGCCGCCCATGAACATCACCCCAGGTGATTTTGAAATATGCCAATGCCAAGGCTCTCCCAATCCAGACATTCTGATCTCAAAGGGCTGGATTTGAAAACATTCTCACAAGGCTGAAAATCACAGATCAAACCCCACGTGGGCCTTCTACTGTCGGTCAACTTTATCTCATCCGGCTGCCACCCCTGAGCACCAGCCTTCTCAAACTGTAATGCATATAGGACCCCCCTGGGATGGTTTTAAGCCGTGGATTCCAAATAGAAGGTCTGGGACGGGACCCAAGGTTTTGCATTTGTAACACATGCCCAGGTGTTGCTGACACCAGTGGTCTGCAGATTGCACTTTGAGTAGCAGCAAAGGTGTGCAAGCGAATTGGATCAGCGGTCCCTCCTACGCCCGCCCCCGCTTGATTCCACATTGAAATTATACGGGTAGATTGAAAACATAGTGATGCCTGGATTAGCATCCCCAGAGATGGTGATTAACTGCAACGGGGCTTGGCCCAGGCATTAGGAATTTTAGAAGCCCCCCAGGATTGAGAGGCTTGGCTCCAAATAATGAGCTAGTGTCATAGTTAATTTTATGTGTCAACTTGACTGGATCACAGGACTCCCAGATATCTGGTTAAATATTATTTCAGGATGTGCCTCTGGGTGTGTTTCAGGAAGAGATTGGGTTTTGAGCCGGTAGGAAGAGTAAAGTGCTTTGCCCTCCCCAGTGTGGGCCGGCGTCAGCTAGTCTGCTGGGGGCCTGAATGGAACAAAAAGGTGGAAGAAGGGAGGATCTGCCCTCTCTGCCTCACCGCTGCACAGAGGCATCGATCTCCCCAGGGCTCAGGCCTTTCCGCTGACTGGAGTCTACACCATCTCTGGTTCTTGGGCTTGCAAGCTACACCACCAGCTGTCCTGCGTCCCAGCTTGTAGGTGGCACATGGCACATCACAGGACTTCTCAGCCTCTGTAATCATGTGAGGCAACCCTTTATAATAAATCTCTTTCTCGATACCGCTATCTCCTGTTGGTTCTATTTCTCTGGAGAGCCATAGGGCACCCGGTCAATCTGCTGATGCTCACTCTGTCCCCTTGGGTCTCACCACCTCATCCTTGCTCCCCCTCTAAGACCCTCTGCAGGCCAGGTGGCCTCTCATTACTGTTTCTCTCCCCCACTCTCTCTTTCCTCCCACTTGGGATCCTGGGAACGTTGAGATGGGCTGTAGCCCACTTCCTCATGTGGAACATGCCTACTCTTCACCATCCTTCAGCCAAAGGACTCCAGGACTTCTAGAAAGATCTATAAGGAAGGGAATTTCTCTATTCTCAGGTCCCCACAGTTCACATGAACACATCTCTTAGAACCTTTTCCTGCCTTCTCACACTTCCTCCTGGCAAGAGTCAGAGACCTGTTCCTGTGTTTTCTTGATTTTTTTTTCCCCTTCAACTCTTGCCTTCCTCTTCAGACCAGAGAAAGGGCCTTTTATGCAGCTGAGTGTGGGAAGCAGGGAATATCTTTTCTTCCTGTTTATATCCCCTTTCAGGTCTGTTTTATCCTACAAGATGAAGGTGCCTTTTCAACGCAAAAGCAACGTTGGTACCAAGACACAGAGAATGTGTGTAGCTTAGCCAAAGACACACAGGCCACTCACACTCATGTCTCCACCCCAGGGTTGTCACACCTGCCTTCCCCAGTTGGCAGCAGGTGACTAAACTACACAGAGACCCTCCACACATAGCTCAAAATGGTTCTGGGAGCCGAGACTGTGGAGAAGAATGGACTCAACAATCAGAGGAAAGAAAATGTTCTCTTTCCCTTTGTTTTCAACCGTCTCACACAACTGGTGCATGCATGAGCTCAAAAGGTACTACTCTCCAGAATCTTCTAGAACTTCAGTTCTAACGGTGAACCAAAAAAAATTTTTTTTGGAACATATTTTCAAAAGATTAATGAGTTCATTGTAGTCTAAAGACAAAACCTCAGTTCAAAGCCCCTCTTCTTTTTTTTTAAAGTTTATTTTGAGAGAGAGAGAGAGAGCAAGTGCACATGCACAAATGGGGGAGGGGCAGAGAGAGAGAGGGAATCCCAAGCAGACTCTGCACTGTCAGCACAGACCCCAGTGCAGGGCTTGAACTCATGAACCGTAAGATCATGACCTGAGCCGAATTTGGACGCTTAACCTACTGAGCCACTCAGGCGCCCCCAAGGCCTCTCTGCTAACACTGTGTCCATATGAAAAATATGACATAAAAGTCATATTACAGGGAAATAAAGCTTTGTGGTCACATTAAAAGTAACTGCTTCGCATTATAAATTCTTATCCCTTTTACAGTCATCTCAGATTGTCAGGCTTGAATTAACAATGATGTGAACTCAGCTGTGAATCAAAGATATTTTTATAACTTACATTCTTATATATATATTCTGGTTTATTTGCAGCAAGAATGATGTTGGCTAATCCCAGCTGTGTCTACGCATGACAACTGTTTTAGAGTAAACAAGATAGGAGAATTGGAAAAAAATGTGGTTTTTTTCTTTGATGTTCCTTAAACCCTGCATATAAGGAAGGAGCCACAATACGGACATACTTGGAAACAGATAAAATTCACATCATTATGAAATCTCTTGGGAGTCAAAATGCAAGCCCTTAAGAACAGCACTTCTGGAACAAGTCTTTTCAGAACCAGAGATGGTTTTTTGCAGGAAGCTTTGTTATCTTCACTTCTTGCCCAGAAGCTGGGGACGCTGTGGGTGGCAGGGCGAGGAGGAATCTGGTAATGAACGTCTCCTCCACTCAGTGGCTCCCGCAGCGACAACAACTAATGAAGTTAGGAAAACCCCTGGGTTGCCGAAGGGCTCACCTCGTTGTTACCAGAGGAAGAGAGACAGATTATCTTCTGTATCTTCACGTGTCAGAGAAATAATTGGCCCATAAGCCTCCGCCTACTACAATGTATAGTGTGTTTTCTTCAGTGTTGCACGTGGAGAGTTCATGTTCTCATTGTAATAAGTGTATGTATCCATGAACCTGAGTCTATACCTTTTCAGTGGTTAACATTTCTGGTGTCTCTCCACTTGGCAAGAATATGAACACAGGGCTGGTGAAAAGAAACATTCTTTATATTTATATTGTTTTTTCAAGTTCAAAGCGTGTTCCTTTAATCTGCACATGGCCCTTAAACATATATGTGTATTTTTTCTCCCTCTGCAGACATTTTTTTAAAATCAGGAATTGAGTAACTTCAGAGCACCTGGGTAGCTCTGTTGGTTAAGCATCTGACTCTTTTTAAAAAATCTTTTAGAGAGAGAGAGAGAGAGACAGCATGAGCAAAGGAGGGTCAGAGAGAGAGGGAGACACAGAATCCAAAACAGGGTCCAGGTTTTGAGCTATCAGCACAGAGCCTGATGCGAGGCTTGAACCCACGAACCATGAGATCATGACCTGAGCCGAAGCCAGAGGCTCAACTGACTGAGCCACCCAGGTGCCCCAAGCATCTGACTCTTAATCTCAACTCAGGTCATGATCTCGCCATTCATGAGATCGAGCCCCACATTGGGCTCAGTGCTGACAATGTGGAGCCTGCTTGGGCTTCTCTCTCTCTCCTCTCTCTGCCCCTCCCCTGCTCACATTCTCTCTCTCTGTCTCTGTCTCTCTCTCTCTCAAAATAAATAAATAAACTTAAAAATTTGAAAGAGGAATGAAGTAGCTTCAGTGTGAAGCGAGAGTCAATGTGTTCACATGCTAATGAGAAATTATAGGCACTTGCATTCTCTTGCCAAATTTGGGGTGAAAACATCACAGGACTGGATGGTAGGGGCTGAGAACTGCCTGCGTCTAATGGTGTTCCAGTGGGTTTTCTGCAGACCTCTGCCTTCTCCCCGCCATGGCAGCCCCTGGAGGGAAATGGACCTTGACTGGCGTTATAGTAGGTGAAACTCTCCTAGGCACCGCTGCGAGGAGAATCCATTATTCCTCGTCCGACACTTCTCAAGCCCATGTCCCCGGCATCCTCAGCCCAGGGCCTGCCTGCTCACTCACAGGCGTTCAGCCTTACCCGACGTGCTTTTATTCATATCTTCTACTTACATTTATTGCAGTGGATTATAATCATCTATTTGCACTTTGTTCTACTGGACTATGAGCTCAGGAATTCTTTGAGCTCAGAAACTGTGTCTAATCTGTGATTATATCCTTAATACTTAGAATTGAGCCTGGCGCACAATAGATGCTCTGAAAACGAATTTGTAAACTCATTTGTAAATGCATGAATGAGTAGATTGCTGTCGTGGGAAGGTCGGGGTGCTGTGGATACGGCAAATCTCTTAGGAGGCTTTCAGCCACCGGCAACGGAAAGCCTGACCCAAGTAGCTTCTGAGGTCACCCACCCAGAATTTCCATCATGGCTCCCAAGCCATGGGCCCTTCTCATCTCCTGGTCTGCCTTCCACGGTGTCGTCTCCCTCTTGGTTTCTTCAGAGGTGCTGGGTGGTTTCCAGGAAGAAACAACTCTGCATGATTCTCTGTTTGAGTTTGGGAAAAGAGAGAGAGAGTGCCTAGAGTCCTTCCCGTCTGCCTGATTGGGCCCAACAGGCCAAGGGCCCATGTGTCAGCCCCTATCTAATAACTGGGGCCAGGGTTCCTGAGTCAATAACAAGCCAGAGAATGCGATTCCCATGACTGATTGAAGCGGATCAGGTTCTGGGGACGCCTGGGTGGCTCAGTCAGTTAAGCGTCCAACTTTGGCTCAGGTCATGATCACATGGATCATGGGTTCAAGCTCTGTGCTGACAGCTCAGAGCCTGGAGCCTGCTTTGGATTCTGTGGCTTCCTCTCTCTCTGATCCTCCCCTGCTCATGGTCTCTCTCTCTCTCTCTGTCTCTGTCAAAAATAAACATTAAAATTTTTTTTAACTGATCAGGTGCTGGGACGCCTAGGCGGCTCCGTTGACTAATTGTCTGACTCTTGATTGTGGCTCAGGTCATGATTTCACGGTTGGTAAGACTGAGCCCCTCATCAGGGTTTTGACAGCACAGACTGTGATTCCCGCTCCTCTCTCTCTCTCTGCCCCTCCTCTGATTGTGCTCTCTGTCTCTCAAAGTAAATAATTAAGCATAAAAAAATAAAAGAAGAGGCAAACTGACCAGGTTCTGTGCAGAGACAGAGAGCAATTCTCCAAACCGCATCGCCCTTCCACAGTGGAGTGGATCTGAATCACACCGTCTGCCCCCAGGGGTGCAGGTGCCCGTAAAGATTTAGATACGTCATCGATTTCTAAATAAAGCGATAGTTGTCACATTTTCTCAATCAGTGCTGCTTTTTCACAAATACTAGAACTCCTACACCAGATGCTCCTCCTGTGTCTTTGCAATGCCATTCAGCATGGGGACGAGTCCAGAGTTTGGGGATCCAGAAAGTAGGTTCCACTTCATTCACAGATGCAGACGAGCTCAACCCCAACACAAAATGGGCATCTTCTGCTTCTACTCCCCCAACTCCCGCCAGATCTGAAGTCTCAGGCAGAGAACACGGGGGTGAGGAAGTCAGGGAGCAGCCTCGAGACAGTGGAGAAAGCTATCTACAGCTCCACTTAAGGAAGAGGGAGAAAATGGAGGGAACAGACAAGGCTGGACTGGCGCCAGGATCCAACTAATGAGAGCCCCCCACCACACCTCCCTCTCGCCCGGAGTCTGAGGCAAGAAACACAAGGAGGAGCTTGGAAACCTATTTCTGGGACACAAAACCTCACCTACTGGTAAAACAGAGAATGAACCAAACACACCCAGCAATAATAATTTCTCCTTCGTTGTGGGTGGGCACTGAGGTCCTAGGATGAAATATTCCCCCCCACCCTCACTGTATCTGGGACATAGTACAGGTTAACTAATGTTCACAAGGCCCTGAGGGTTTATACTCACAAACACTTTGTTGTTTCTCATCTGCCTTATTCTATGTGCTGGGACTATTACTGCCCATTTTACAGATGATGAGACTGAGATCCGGGACTAACCTAGAGCTTTTGGTGCCACAGCTCGTGCTCTTGTGTCACCAGTCTCTGCAGAAGAAAAACAAATGATCTGTTTTGGGTAAATGTTTCATATGAGCAAAGGGAGTAGGTACAACAAAGTTTAGCTGGTCTGGAGGCTTTGTCCCTCAAGATGTGTTCCATGGACCACAGCGTCAGTGTCACCCGAGTCCTTGCTAGAAATGAATTTCAGTGGCACTGGGGTGGCTCAGTCGGCTAAGCGTCTGACTTCAGCTCACGTCATGATCTCACAGATCGTGGGTTCTCGCCCGGTGTCAGAATCTGTTCAGACAGCTCAGAGCCTGGAGCTGCTTCGGATGCTGTGTCTCCCTCTCTCTTTGCCTCTCCCCCTGCCTATACTCTGTCTCTCAGAAATGAGTAAATGTTAAAAAAAAAAAAAGAGAGAGAGAAATGAATTTCATGGGCACCTGGCTGGCTCAGTCAGTTAATCATCCAACTCATAATTTTGGCTCAGGTCATGGTCTCACGATTCATGGGATCGAGCCCGATGTCAGGCTCTTTGCTGACAGCGTGGAGCCTGATTGGGATTCTCTCTCTCGCCTTCTCTCTCTGCCCCTCCTCCACTCGCATGCATGCTCTGTCTCTCTCTATCTCTCAAAATAAATAAACATAAAAATTTTTAACTTAAAAAAAAAAGAAATCCCTTTCAGACCCTGCCCCAGACCTAGTTGATCAGAATCTGAATTTTAACAAGGTCCCAGGAGACAAGAAAGCACAAACACGTGTAAGAGTAATGCCTTGAGGGGCATCTAGAACCCCAGAGGTGACAAGTGGGAGACTGAGGGGCAGGGTGAGCGACGAGGAGAATGTGTGAGTGGACCCGGAGATTAGGGTGTAATAGGATGCTTTCCAGCGCTGGGGGTTAGTGATGGGAACTAGGCAGTCTCACAGCCCAGAGTGAGGTCTCATACATTAGCATCTGCCTCTGTGTCTGGAAACTTCTTTGCTGTCCAGACTCATAAAGCACTCTCTGGGAGATGGCTCTTGACATCTATCTGTTGGTGCACGGTTGGCAGGTCAATTTATCAGGGCTACCCTGGTCTGCACTTTGCTCATGCAAAGCCTGTTACCGTGATTGGAAAAACATTTGCAAACTGCAGGTTAAACCCCAGTCAACAGCTAAAGAGATTTTTAGATTTTCTTCTTTCATCTGTTACATGAAAGGAGAGGCAGGACTATTTCCTTCTACGGAATTGGTAACAAGTAAGACCTGGCTTCACCACTTCCCAAAGCAAGTTGAACAAGCTACATATTTTCAAGAAAACAAAAGCGATCAGACCCCAGCGTGCAAAGTGTGCAAAACTCAGTACTAACCATGGAAATGAAAGCTTCCGAGAAAATTGGATTTTAATCACAGATCTTAAAGCTGGCGGAGAAATCTGTGGTCGGGGAGGGGCCCATCATGTACCAGAGAACCAAAAGTGACAGTTGTCATTTTCTGAGTTCACACAATGAATGAGATTTCATTTCCGTGCTTTGCAAAAACCTCCAGAAGAGACAGAGTTCTATAAAACAAAATCTCCTCCCTAAAAAGCCTTTTCACATAAGCAAAACTTTTATTTCTGCTTTTGCAACCCTCTTTTGCCCTTCTGTGCTTTGTCCTGAAATCTTATAAAACCAAGATTTGGCTCTTTTATAATGCATGGCATGTGATGTTTTTGGCCCTTGAATTTTCTTTAGAAAAATAAAGTGATTATACAGTTCAGTTCTATTGCCCGGGGCGGAGAGACTATTCTTCTATGAAAGCCTGGGATTCAGACATTTCCCGATAAAGTCAGGTACCCATGTGCTGCTGCCGCAGAGCAAGGTCTAACAGAGAAATACAATGGATTGTCACTTTTTTTTTTTTCTTAACTAACTGGGTGAGTGAGAGACCAGACTCAATCAATAAAAAGTCTGAGTGTATAGACTCTGCTTTAGATATTAATTTTTTTTGTTTTTTATTTATTTTTGAGAGACAGAGACAGTGCAAGCAGGGGAGGGTCAGAGAGAGAGGGAGACACAGGATCCAAAGCAGGCTTCAGGCTCTGAGCTGTCAGCACAGAGCCTGATGCAGGGCTCGAACCCACAAACCGGGAGATCATGACCTGAGCCAAAGTCAGACACTTAACTGACTGAGCCACCCAGGCGCCCCTAGACTCCACTTTAAAGAAATACAAGTTTTATTGCCTTCAAGCAAGTAGAAACTCAAGTTAGGCTATTCATGTGGTGTCTGATAAAGGGTCTTCAAGGACTTGTTTTTGTAAATAAATAAAGATGAAGTGTAATCGTCACAGTTCACTGACTAATATTCTGCAATGAGACTGATTTGTGACTAATTCCTCACTGCCCCCAGTTTTTCTTTCCTAATAAGTCTTCCACAGGAGCACATTTCTCAAGTGTATTCACCTAAGTAATTTAACAATTCTTCATTTAATTTTTTGCACTGTTAATTTGTTTACTAAAGCCACCTCACCATTTAATAGTCAAGGTTTAGAGAGAGTTTATGCACAGGTTGGACCTGTAGCTTCATGCTCTTTAACTGATTTGATGATAGCCTTTAGTCAAGTGTGCTTTCATGGAGGAAAAAATTAAAAGACCCGGGTTGGAGACAAATTGTTTACCCTGACTGATTTTATTTCTACCTCAGTTTGGGATTGATGCATCCCCCAAAAGCTGGTGCTAGGATGAAATAGGTTTTAAGTGTGTGAAATTGCTTTTTACAAACAGAAAAGCATTATTCAAATATTGGTTATTATTGTTGTTTCGAAATCTGGATTACTGAAGCCCAAGTTGATGAGATTTTTTTTTCACATATGAAAAGAACTTGTTCCGTCAGATTTTTTCCAGGGTGAATCATTCCTTGTGGGTAAGGAAGCCAACTCTGAGTTGTCTACCTTTTTCAGGTCTCAAGAGTGGCACCCTGTTTGCAAAGCGTCATTCAGGGAGTTTAGAAAAACAAACTCACCTCTCCTGGGAGATTCAATTTATGTCTGGTATGGTTACTTCATCTCAGCCATTTCTCTGCCTTTTTGGATTGACTGGAGCCTGCAGTTAGATTAAATTCAACAATTACTGAAATCCCCTCAGAGAAAAGATCACTTTTGTGGGTACTGGGGGAGGGGTGGTGAGGTGGTGGGCTCCCAGATGGAGAAAGAGCAGATCCCACTGAGCACCTACCCCACGCCTAGGAATTCACAATCCAGGGAAACGGACGTGCCCTGGATATTCACATCCCAGGAGGCAAGTAATGATAAGTGCAAAATAGAGATATGGAATGTTGATGTACAGGAAGGAGAGATTAATTCTGACTAGAAGAGTCCAGGAAGGCTTTTTGGAGCAGATGGGAGTCTAGCTGAGTCTTAAAAATGTACGGTATGTGGGGAAGAGATTAGATTCGTGATTAGATCCAGCCTGGTGAGCTCTGGGGTGGTTAGAAGGACACAAGGTCCACCAGGGAAGTTGGAACATGGGGTGTAGAGTGGGATGGACTGTTGAAGAAGTAGAAATATGTATCCCTAAGCTGAGGTGTGCAAAATATCATACTCCTTTACTCTGTTGAAATCAACTCAACCCAGACTCGGAGCCTGTCTGCCAGTGGGAAACCCCATGATCCAGGGCCCTCCCCTCTCTTGGGTTGCACGGAAGTATGGGGTGCTTGTGGGGTCGACAGATAATAGGGCAGAAACCTGTACGCTCTACTGGACCACATCATCACTGAGGTCTTCACGGTCAAAGCCGATGGTCACGTAAATAACTGCTACTTTCACTTGGAGAGTGACAAGCATCTGGGCACCTGATGGGTCAGCCTCTCTGGATGTCCCAGGCAGCCATGTATCCCCAAGACTGCTCACCTTCCTGGAACCCTACCTGAGGAGCAGTCACTCCCAGGGCTCTGTCACCTCTTCGGTTTGGGGAAATAACACTCTCCCTTCTTGCTACCTTCAAAGGTAGTACCTTCATCCTTGTCCTGTCTCAGGGACCCCCTCATATAATTATACTCATCAGCTCAGGCTGATATAGACAAGGTAGCTTAAACAACAGACATATATATATATGTGGTTGTGGTTCTGGAGGCTGGGAAGTCCAAGATCAAGGTCCTTCAAAATTTGGTTCCTATTGGAAGCCCTCCTCCTGGCTTGTAGATAGCCACCTTCTTACTATGTCCTTACATGGACTTTTCTCAGTGTGTGTGCTTAGAGAGAGAGACAGAGAGAGAGAGAGAGAGAGAGAGAGAGAGAGAGCTCTCTTATCTCTTCCACTTCTTATAAGGGCACTAACCCCATCATGTGGGCCCCATCCTTGCAACCAAATCTAAATCTGATCATCTCCCAAAGGCCCTACCTCCAAACATGATCATATTGGGGGTTGGGTCTTCAATGTATAAATTTTGGAGGGATACAGACATTCAGTCCATACAAATAATGTATTTGATGAGCCCAGGCTTTTGCAAATGGCAGGAGTCCTGTTGACTCTGCCCTGAGAGGAACAGTAATTCTCCCATTGGAAGCAAAGGTAGAAGGGTGGAAATATAGAGAACGAAACTCAAGGTAATATTATCTCAGGAAATAAATCAGCCATGCATTTTATAGCTTTGCTCACATGGCTGTATTTTGCTGGTTTTCAATTCTTCATTTGGATCAATGTTTCAACTCAACTCTGTGATATGTCCCATAAGGCCATTAAACAGGCTTTACACCTTGGTATCTTCTGTGGCACTTAGGCAAGTTGTATGATCCGAGAAAGCACTTATGAATATTTGGTGAATGACCCGAAATGAATATTCTTCCTGACTGCCCAGCACATGACCTATGGCCAACCCAGTACGGAAAGGAGTCTAATTCTCATGAATATAAACATGGCCAGCCATTGTCCCAACACATACACAAGCACACACACAAAAGAATACATAAATAAGTAAGAACTTCAAGGGAAGGTTTCTTATTTTGTATGCCATTTCCTTTTTAGTGTCAGAGGATGCTGAAATCCATACTTATTATCACTGAAGGAAGGTTCTAATTTGCTCTGTGACCTTTGCACAGGAAGCCAACCCAACAGGAAAGTGACCAGATATTACAGAAAGACCATGCTCCCTTGAAGCCACGTTTCCAAAGACGGCTGTGATTGGGTGACTTTCATATAATTAGAACCAAGTATAGCTATGAGACCCCTTCTCTCTCACACAGGCGCATCCAGATATATAGCCAGATACATAGGCTGACTAAAATCCTACTTGGAAGTTGTATGTGTCTCCTAACAAACTGCCACAAACTTGGTGAATTAAAACAACAGAGTTGTATTCTCTCATGCTTTTGGAAGCCAGAAATCTGAAATTAATGGGCTAATATCCAAATGTCATAGGGCCCCCTCATTCCAGAGGCTCTGTTCCTCGCCCTTTTAGTTTTTGCTCACTCTGGCACTACACGGTGTGACCTCATCACTCTAATCTTTGAGGATTAGAAATCTCACCCTACTCTGCCTTCACGTCACATCACTTTCTCCTCCGTGTGTGTCAAATCTGCTTCTGCGTCCATCTTAGAAAAATACATGTGGCTGCATTTTGGACTACCTGGATAATACAGGATAATCACCCCATCTCAAGATCCTTAACGTAATCACACCTGCAAAGCCCCTGTTCATGCCATGTAAGATGACACTCACAGGTTCTACAGACTAGGGTCTGAGTATCCTGTGTGGTGGCCATTTTTCAGCCAACTATCAAGATATTCTTATGAGTCCCTGTTATAATTATTAACAGGATGATTATCTAGTGTGTAGACGACCTCAGCTTTTGCTTTTTCTCCATTTTTCTTTGGCCTTTTTTTGGCCACATGATCCTAGGAGTTGGGAGATGAAACTCAAAGCAGTCACTCTAACAATGACCAACTCTGATAAAAGACTGATGAGGAATTTCATCAATTGACTAAATGAAAATAATATTACCTGGGATTTGTTTATTCTTTGCCCAATTGAGCTCAGATAATCAAAGATCAATGATATACACAGAGCAGAGAACCCAGAGGTAGAGCAAATAAACCCTTCATTTCCTTTTTTGTATTTTCTGTCAGCTTTTATATTGGTAGTTTAGCAAATTGCAAATTAATGATCCATGAAGAAGTAGATTGTGAAATACTGACCTAAGGGGCAATTTCTGTTTCTGACTGTTTACTCTGGATTCGTTTCAACCAGTCACTTAACTCCATGGTGAGAAGTTTGAAATATGAAAAGAATGATCATATTTATTTTCTTTTTATTACATTAGGATTCTTTAAAGATAACGAATATACCGATTCAGGCTCTTTTCATAGAGGAGCTCCAGAAAATAAAATATGCTAAGTGTTTTTGTGTTTCCAATGAAATATTTAAAACTGTGGGCTTACATCTTTGTAAATTCATTCATTCCATTAATCTGTTTATTCAGCAACCATTTACCCAGTGCCAGCCAGGTATCTGCTGCTATTCTGGTTGCTGGGTACCTTGAAAGCCTGAGCGTGCCTTGTAGTACTCTTAAAGCATAGTTTAAACACGAGGAGAATCTAATTTAATTAATGTAAGTTGGTTTGCACTTCTCAGAAGAAAGGTGTTAGAGAGACCTGAGTCAATATTGGCTGTCATTTGGCCCTCTTAATCTAAGGCAGCATTAGCAATGGTGTGCTGAGGCTAACCGTGCTTCTTTCCAGTTCGTTCCAGGCTGGCTGCACCAGAAAATAGCTCTGGAGCTGCCGTGCTCAATCAGCTAGGGTGGAGACTGGAAGACACTTCTGGAGGGTTTAAGTTTATGCTTCCACAGGCCCGTGTGAAATAAAGATCTGGTCAATTAACCGGTTGACTGAATCAATGAAGATGGCCAATCAAAATTACCGTAATTCTAGGAAAGACCTTTTTGCCTAAATAACCTATCTTAATGGTCTTATACATCAATCAAGTGATAAGTGATTATCAAGTTATCAGTTTAACTCAGCCCCTGTGATTTAGGGCTATGTGGACACAAACTCAAATGTTGCATAGATGTAGGCTTGCCCTCTTTTCTAACTCCGTCATGACCCCACTTTGCATGCTTACGATTTTTATTAGAAATAAATTTCTATTATGACAATAAGCTTCTTTCCTTCTTTTTTAAGTTATTTATTTATTTTGAGAGAGAGAGAGCAAGAGTGTGAGTGTGTGCGAGCTCACCAGGGAGGGAGGGACAGAGAGAGGGAGAGACAGAAATCCAAGCAGGTTTCTAGCTGTTGATGCAGAGCCCTACTCAGGGCTCCACTTCACCAACCGTGAGATCATGACCTGGGCCGAAATCAAGAGTCAGACGCTTAACCCGCTAAGCCACCCAGGCACCTCTGTTTCTTTCTTTAAGATCTTTGTTTACCCTTCAGTCAGTATTAGGATGGTTGAGTTTCATAACTGCTTTGGTATGTACTAACAAGAAGCAAATGAATGTAACTTTCAAAATAAAGATAGCAATTGAGAGGAGCAGTTAGGAATGGATTTCACCATCCTGTCATCAAGAGTGTGTGTGGCCAGAAGACAGGAATCCTTTCCTTCTGTTTAGAATGGCTGATTATTTTGGAGGGAGGCAAAGTTACCTACTAACTCTCTCGTTTCTTCTCTTTAAAACATTTTTTTTTAAGTTTATTTCTTTTAAGAGAGAGATCAAGTGAAAGAATGCAGGGGAGGGACAGAGCACGAGGGAGAGAGACAGAATTCCATGCAGGCTCTGCACTGTCAGCACAAAGCCTGAGTCAGGGCTGGAACTCACCAACTGTAAGATCATGAGCTGAGGTGAGATCAAGAGTCGTACACTTCACTGACTGAGCCACCCAGGTGCCCCTCTTCTCTCTCTATTTAAAAAAAAATGTGACGGCTCAGGTCATGATCTCACAGTCCGTGGGTTCACGCCCCGCATTGGGCTCTGTGCTGACAGCTCAGAGCCTGGACCCTGCTTCTGATTCTATGTTTCCCGCTCTTTGTTCCTCCCTCACTCACTCTCTGTCTCTGTCTCTCCAAATAAAATAAAGACATAAAATATTTTTTAATAAAAAAGTGAATATCATATCTCACTTAAGCATAATTTTTAAATATCAAGACAAAAATACTAAGGCACCACCTAATTCAAGCATCCTCTCACTTTTTACTAAGAATTTTATATTCTTGAAATTGGGTGATTCAGTTTTACCTATTTTCTCACATGTGTTTGAGAAAACCGTTGAGTACAAATATGTATTCACTGGGACACGGTTGTCAGTTCCCAGTCTTTGATGGTCTTCCTTTCCTTCCTCCTCAGGTGATAGTTTTATTATTTAGCTCAAATATGTTGACTGGAGGCTGTCCAGACATGGCATGGCTGGGAAGGATAAGGCCCTGCATGGTGTGACCATGGGGCCATGAGGAGGATGGTAAGGACTCTGGGGTGAGGCAGAAATGAGCAGAAACTGATTCCGCCCATTGCTGGCTATGTGGCCAGGGCCAACTGACGGCAAGTATACCAGGGTTGCCTTCTGACAAAGCACTGCCACCAAACCAAGCAGAAGTTGGTGACAAGGGGCTTCCATCATGAGCATCATAAGTGGGGGTCATTGTTTTACTATAAAGTCCTGGGCTTGAATATATACTTCCTGATTCAGGAGTGATAAGAGGCCCCTCTAGTTTAAGTGCCTCATCTTCAGACTGGTCATCTAGCTTTCTCTTTTTCTTCTTTTTTGGATCTCTGGGTTTTTTCAAGAGAGAAAGTTCTTCGGGGTGTCTGATGTTGAAAGTCTTACAGATGTCAGAAACAGCTTTGAAGACTCTATCAGAGAAATTCACTTTCACTTTCACATACTTCATGTTGGGAAGTTGCAGGCGGAGAAGTTTGTGCTGGGGGGTGAATTGAAGCTTGGCATCTGCCTGAATGCCGTACTCATCCAAGGTCCAATGTGTTTTAAGAAGCCAAGTTCTCTTCTTTTCCCACCAGAGAGCATGATCAGACCAATCTTTTTTTACATCGAGTTTTTCCACCAACTTGAGCATCACGCCTCCAATGTGCACTTCCCCGGTCACTCTTAGGGTGACATCGCGGTTCAGGTCCATCACATGGACGCTCAGTTCCCGCGTCTCCACCATAAAATGAAGATAGTAGTACACTGATTTGGAGTAGTGGGTCAAATAAGAGTACAGTAAAACCGTGGATTGTGAGTAACTTTTTCTGCAAGTGTTTCGTAAGATGAGCAAACATTTCTGATAAATGTTGACTTGATAAATGAGCGATGTCTTGCAATTCAAGTTGTACATAATGCTGGATGTCACATGATCACAACTGAGCCGATGGTTCTTGAAATTTACTTTGATATATGAGGGCTTTGGATTACAAGCATGTTTCCAAATGAGCTATGCTCAAAAACCAAGGCTTTACTTCTTTACCTAAGGGACACAGTGAGTGCTAACTTTACATGGCATGTCTGTGTCCTGCGTCTTCAGCCTCAACCAGCCCTCCACAGCTTGAGAAGAAGTAGAAGCAGGCTATCCCATTTGACAGAAATGCTTTCTCTATCTATCCTATACTTTGTCTCTGGTTAATGCATGTGGGTTAATGGAGCTCAGGTTTTACCTTTTTCACCTGAGTGTGAATCCCTTAAGGTTATGGATTTTGTAATGTGTGTCTTTGTATGACTGCCATCTTACAAGTTATGCTTGTTCCATAAGTGTGTGTTAAAACGAAATGAAACAAAATGGATGCAGTACCCACTAGAAGGCTGTTCCTTTTTCAAATATGAAGATAGATGAATTCATGCATCCATGTGCGCATCAGATTATATTGAGCATTTTTTATGTGAAAGATCTGAAGCCCCTTTCATGGACAGCAACGCACTTCAAATATATAGAAACTTCCTACTGAGCCCACGAGGAAAAAGAAACAACATTTTTAATGACCTGTCTAAGGGAATTCAGCTGTTTAAATGCCTTCACCCTGTAAAACATTATCTATGTATGTATCTTTTCTTACCAGGATCTTCTCTTCTATTTAGGGCTTGTGTAAAAGCACCAGTCCGCTTCAGAGGAGATTTTCACTGGTTTGAAGAACTCACTCCCAATTTGCATTGCCTTGAGGAACTCAGAAAACTTCTGTTATTTTTATCACCCTGTTTGCCACACCCCTTACCTATCTTCTCTGTTATCTTGCTTTGTATCTCTTGACAGACTATTTACTCCAAACTGTCTTTGCACTGGGTCCTCTGAGAAAGGAACTCACTTGATAGTGAAGCTGCCTTTGTCTCCAATGATGAATGGTAATAATCGCTTTAAAAATAATATAGCTAATACGTAGCACATACTAGGTTCTAGTTGTATTCTGAGCACTTTGCACTTTTCACCCTCTGAAGTAGGTTATTATTACCCCCATTTTGCAAATGAGAGAAACTAAGGCTAAGTAATTTGCTCAAAGTCCCATATCTGGTAAGCAGTGGAGCCGGAATCTGAACCAGACTTTCTAGTAGAGTCAGTGCCTATACCACCACATGCTCTACTGCCGCAGTGGGTCTGCTACATTCAGAGCATAATCTATAGGCAGATAGGGCCTGCAAAGGCTGGTGGGAAAGTTCTCTGAACACCACCAGGACTTTATGAGAACCTTCTAGTTAATCTGTAAACCTAGAGGGAGCACATGTCTCTTCTGTACGCCATCATGCCTACATCAATACCGTACATACTTGCAAAATATGGAGCTATGATTCAACTCCAAAGACAGAGTAACATCTTCCTGGTTGTAACCAGTAGACCTCCCTCTGGTGAGCTAAGGGATTCCTTTATAATGTCAGTGTTGTTTTTCTGCATTATCCTCATATTCAACGTAATATGGTGATATTCTCAAACTGAGTACATGTGATTGCTGCACAAAGCATATTACTCATAGTCCCTTTATTTACACTGGATCATTGTCATTTCAGTTGGCTGCTGTTTTAGCTTGATGTTCAGCTGTTTGCAATCCTACTTCGCCAATACAAACTAAGGAGTTTGAAGACAAAACAGAGATTCTTGTTTGCAATATGTATGTTGATGTGGTGACTTGGTACGGGGATGTCAGTTTGATTACTTCAGTATCCGTTACCTAAATATCTCAAGAAGAAACAGAGTCTGTTTCAGTCTTATCTCGTAGACTGTTATAAAACCAAATGAGATCATGTCTGTAAACTGCCTTGCTTCTTTGGTGGAAAATGCGTTGTAAACAATATATCCTCATGTTATACATAATAACTCTGTGCTGCAAAGGGCTCAAAAGCACCTCACATGAAATGGGATTTGGAAATTAATGTCAGGGTCCTTTGTACTTATTTCTGAAAATAACAAATATTTTAAATCAAGAAATGGAAAGTTCCAGGGACAAATGCAGACTGTTAGAATAATTTCCCTTCATTTGAAGTACTTCCTGAAGCTAAACAAATAAAACCAACTCTGTGTGTGTGTGCGCGCGAACCCCTCACGGAACATAACTGGATCCATAATTTCCACTGGACCCACTGATTAAGGAACTACCCCACTGCTATATAATCAGGAAAGGGGAAGGCTTCTTCTGTTCCCTTTCTGTGTTACTGTGTTTGAACTGCACGCTATATTGCATTCTGGTCACGCACATCAGGATGTTCCGAGACTCATTCTGCATTTGCAGAATGAACTGATGACCAAGCCAATATTCAAGACAATCTGGATGGCAATAATGTCACAAATATGCGACAACCTTCTAACCATGTTAGATCCTGACATAGTGGGAATTTGCAGAGACCTATTCTGGGCCTATTGGGTCAGTACCTGGGATCCAGCCTTTATCTGGGACCCTGGAGGCAATGTCATAATAGGCAGAACCATTGCCACCACTGGATGGTCAGGGTAGGTTCTGGGAAGGCTGCCAGAACCTTCTGAGAGGTATTCACATGGTTCAGGTGTGAAGTAGAGGTGAGAACCAAAAGAACAACCAAGGGCCTGGAATGCAGAAGCCTACATAAACCTAACAGAACATCTGTGTCCACTTCAAGGGGCTTCTTCACCCACCTTCTTGGCCATAGGCCACTTACAGGCACCAGACAAACTCAGGCCAAGTATTTTGGGCACAGAGAAGCAACTGTGCAAATTAGTATGGGAACTATTTACTTTATGTGGCAGAATAAAACCTGGGACCAGTGCTTTCTTCAGTAGTGCTATTCCTTCTAGGACTTTCTAAGTTTGTGTCTTAGTAGATTTCATTAAAACAGAGCCAAGTCACTCAACAGGACAGCTACAGGGGGCAGGCTGATATGAATGGAAAACTACGTGAAGTGCCATCGGGCAGATGTTGATAACACCAATGAGGCAATCCAAGGTAGGACAAAGTTCTGTGTGTGTAGGGGAGGGGAAAGGAGGGGAGGTGCTCAACATAAGGTCGGAGCAGGGGGAGCCTAGCCAGCAGAAAAGATCATTGTTGTCCATTTCACAATTTGACCTTGGGTCCAATGACTCCGGATGGGGATGGCCCTGAAGACACTTGCATTTCGTCTTCAGGCAAAGGAGGACCCTCTCATTTAAATGCTGAGGCTGAAAACAAAGACTTTAACCTTCCCATTAAAAATATGTCACCTTATAAAATAAATGCATTTGATGGAGCTGTGCGAAATTGTCATTGTTGAACTCTCTATAACATTTAAAAGTTTGTATTGCTCAAAGTAACATTCCTGCTAACTTTTGTTATCATTGGTTTATTTATGTATCAGCAGAAGAAATAGAAACTAGCAAATGCAAACACGTCTGTACGACGATGTTTCTGACTCACGGGAATTATCGATAGAATGACTCCATTAAGTTGTGAACTCAAGTCAAGCAAAGACATCTAAAGAATCCAACATTCAATTGAATATAATTTTAACATCTTTAAGTGTTGTGTGGTCCTAAAAATGGGAAAGAATGCAAAAGTCCATCAAGTTCCAAGATCTTTACAAATGACATCTCTTAGGATCCCATCAGGTTCAAAGGCATAAAGGTAGAAGGAGAATGATGTTTATTATTTCAGGACCTATGAACTTGAGTGGGAGTTGCAGGCTCCTTGTGGCAAACAGAACAGGTCCTGTGTTTAATTGTAATCCAGCAGAGGAGAAAGTGATCACTCTGCTCTTGAACTTGAAGAATCATAGACAAAGCAACTGTAACTAGGTTAAGCACCCACTTTGGAGTCACAAAGGAGAATCCAGACAGCTTCCCACCTAAATCTCTACTACTAGAGATCAGTATGGAACAAAATAGGTTGCAAGTGGCCTTGAGGCCCTTCAAGGTGTGATGATGAAAAATGCAGGCTACATTTCAAAGGGCTCTGGGGGTCAGATCAGGCATTAGTCCTCTCTCAGCTCTCCTTGTCCAGCACCTGGAGGGCCCTTGCTGTCATCATCAATGATCACATCTATTCTAAGTCCTTTCTATGCCCAAGTGTGGGCTTCAGGCCAATGGAAGTCTCCCCCCAACATAGTTATACTGGCCAGGAACCTGTGGCTACTGAGATTCTGAAAGAAAGGCCACCCTGGTCACAGTGGGCTGTGCCCTGTGAAATTCTCTTGGCCTTGACCATCCTCAGAGACACACTACTTCTGGAGAACCTGGGATAACAAGCCACAAACACAACCAAACTGCTATCATAGCAAGATGAGGCCAGTATTCCAAAATATATATATATGTATATGTGTGTGTGTATATATATATGTATGTATATATATATATATATATGTCTTTAAATTCACTAGTGGCAGGAGTGTTGGCTAGCATAGATCTTTAAAAGACCTTCAAAGCTTACTTAACGTGCTCATAAATCCAAAGCCTGAAAGGATGAATAAAAGTGGCATGGAAAGCCATTCTACCTGTGTAGTTACATTCATGTGACAAGACGGTAAAAGTTGATGTCAGATGGGCTGAAAAGGGTTTTCAACAGCAAGAATGGGGGTAAAGGGCAAAATCACCCAATGAGTCCAGTTATTTATGACACATTCACTTATTCATTCATTCATCATTGACAGATTGCCTTCTGTGGGCCAGACCCCATACCCAACGCCATAGTTGGTAAGGTGAAATGCAGATTAGTTTTTGAAAATTCTAAGTAAGTGAAACAATGGAAAGATACATGGAACATAAGTAGCACAGCGGGTGTCTGGGTGGCTTAGTCAGTTGAACATCTGACTTTGCCTCAGGTCATGATCTCCTGGTTCTTGAGTTTGAGCCCCCACATCCGGTTCACTGCTATTAGCACAGAGCCTGCTTCAGATCCTCTGTCCCCCTCTCTCTCTGCCCCTCCCTCACTTGCATGTGTGAGGTCTCTACCTCAAAAATAAATAAACTTTATTTTTAAAGAGTAATGCAGAGTAAAGATTGCTTAATTCTACTTGGGGGAACTACTCAGAGAAGACCTTTGGCTATTTCAACTGATTTCAAAAAATGAGAATTTTTTTCCACCAGATTTTAGAGGGAAGGAAAGAAGAGATTCTAGACAGGGACAAGCATATGCTCAAGTGCAAGGACACATGATTCAGCACAGCACGTTTATGAAACTTCCGTCGTTACTGGAACAAAGTTTGCAAAGGAGAGAGCGATAAATGAGACTGAAGTTTTAGTTAATATCTAACCTTAAGTCAAAGATACTTTCAAAGCAATGGAAACTATGGAAGATTTTCAAGTAAGGCATGGTCTGGTCAGATTTTCATTCAGAAATGTCAGCCTGGTGAGAGTCGGGGGGGCTGGAATCAGAGACAATCAGTAGTAGTCTATGTCCAAGAGGCTGAGACCTAAACTAAGGCTGGGGAAGGGAGAATATACATTCAGTAAACATTTGGGAGGGAGGATTGGGGGGCTAACAACCTCTGGTTAATGCAGTTTGCAAAGCAGAAAGTCAGGGTAAACCTGCCAACGTTTCAGATTGTGGCTTGCACCAAACACGATAGTCAAGACTGGTGTTTCCTGCACAGTTGCAGGGAAGAACGAGTTTTTCCTTTTTTATTTCCAATGTGTGAAACACAATTTGTGATTCCACCCACTGCACGTGGCAGTATGTCGCTTGTACCATATGTAACTCACCACGTGATTTCCTAAGTACTCACATGGGTTATACTCTGTTCGGTGCAATGAATCCACTCATCACCCACTTCGATGTAACGGTGTGAAATTGCCATAAAAGCGTGTTAATGTTTACTCGTGAATTTCAATCCTTCCTTTCTTGGTCACTAATAATAAATGGTTCATCAATCAGCACCAATTTGTGGATGACACTTGAAGGAGCTACATTATGATCAAGATAAATTTTAAATAGTCCCCAAACATTAGTGGCTTAACACAATAGATGTGTGTTCCCCATTCACTGTCAACTTAGCCGTCTGAGGTGGGTTCTCCTCTGGTGCGTGGTTCTCCTCCACTTGGTGACTCAGGGACCCAGGTTCCTTCCAGATTTAGCCCACCATCCTCTAGGGCATTTCTTGGGCTCAATCCATCTGGGAAAAAGGAAAGAAGTTGGAAGGGAAACATTCACTTCTTAAAACTGTGGCTGCAATGGCACCTATTCCACCCAACCCCAAGGGTTAGACCTCAGTCACACGGCCCCACCTAGCTGTAAGGGAGGCTGGGAAATGTAGTCCAGCAGTACACCCAGGGAGAAGAGGAAGAGGATTTGGGAAGAACAGTCCAAAGATTCTGCCATGTGACTACTCCAGATGCGACTCAGATAAATGCTAACAAACCACTCAGTTCTTTCCACAGAATGCAGTTAGCCGGGGATTACAGTGAGACTGAAGACAGGTAACTCAGAGTAGCTCAGGGTTTCCCCACAGTTCTGAGCTTTAACATATTTTACAGCTTTGCTCAGATTATAAGTAAAGGCTCAGCTATGGACTTGTACTCAGGGCTTAAGTACATGCTTAATTAAATATGCAGGAGGTACTCCATGCATATGCATGGCATCTCAGAGGTATAATTTATGGATTCTCGCTGTGCAGGGCTAGATGCTTTTTATATAAGCTCATAGATGTACTAGCTTTATATCAATACATACTGCTTTTATTTCATGGCTTTATTTGGCCATCCTACAAATCAAAAGCATATCTTGAACATGAATCGCATTGGTTGCTCCTTCAGGACATGCCAGGGGCTTCATGAGAAGAACAAGTCCATTTCACTACAGCAAGTCAGAGCCTCCCAACTTGTTCAAGGTGGTTTTAGACTTCTTTGTCCTACACGCCGTCACTGACTAGATAGCCTCCCGGCTCATTGGTTTTATTAGTTTTCGTTTTTACAGCTAAATCCTTCATGTTTCACGGCAAATTTAATGTGTCATTTAAAATGTCACCAAAAGAAAGAAATGTAAAAATGTCACCACTGCTGTCTGTCTTCTCCTTACTCCTTTTCTTAATTCCACCACTAGTTTCCTTTATTACCTTTCCATTTTCTCTGTAGTTTCTTAAAACATGGAGTTAAGGCCAATGCTTTTGTTTGTAAGTTTATTAAATCCAAGCTAGTTAACATATAGTGTAAAAATGGTTTCAGGAGTAGCATTTAGTGATTCATCACTTACCTATGACACCTGGCATTCATCCCAATTAGTGCCCTCTTTAATGCCCATCATCCATTTAGCTCATCCCCACCCCCCAGCAACCTTCAGTTTGTTCTCTGTATTTAAGAATCTCTCATGGTTTGCCGCCTTCTGTGTTTTTTAATCTTATTTTTACTTTCCTTCTCCTATGTTCATCTGTTGTGTTTCTCAAATTCCACATATGCGTGAAATCATATGATATTTGTCTTTCTCTGACTGACTTATTTCACTTAGCATAATACCCTCTAGTTCCATCCACGTTGTTGCAAATGGCAAGATTTCATTCTGTTTGGTCACACACTGCTACCCTCAGAAACCATATCATTGTGCCTCTCAGTGACAAGCCATCAACTATTCAGGTATGTTGCTCAGAAGAGGGCGGAACTCTCTGGAGGAGCAGAGCAGAGTCCTTCCCCCACCTCCCCCACATGTGAGCTCTGTGATCTGGGCAAGTCACCGAATCTGAGCCCGGATTCCTCTTCTGTGAGATGTGGGCAGCTTCACAGAGCTGTTGACTTAAATAACACATAGAGCCCTTCACACAGAACCAGGCATGTGGCAAGCTCTCAATGGGAGCTGCTGTGGTAATGACCCAAGCTCACATACTCCAGAGCCCAAGCCCCACTCTGCACTCTTTAAGCAGCAGAGAAACCCTGCAGCTCCCTGTCCTCCGGATTCTCTGTGGAAGCAACGAGAAAAAGCTGAACTGGTTACTCTCTCGCTGTGTGGTGAGGTGATTCCGTTTCCTGTGGTACCTGCAACGGAACACGTGGCTAAAAATAACAGATCTTCATTCTCTCATGGTTTTGGAAGCTAGAAGTCTGAAATCAAGATGTCTCACAGGGTTGGTTTCCACTAAAGGCTCTAGAGAGAATCAGTCTCTTGCTTCTCTCCTGTTTTTTGGTGGTTGCTGGGATCCTCAGCACTCCTCGGTTTGTAGGCGCATCACTCCACTCTCCGTCTCCATCTTTAGAAGGAGTTCTCTTCTCTGTGTGTGTGTGTGTGTGTGTGTGCTCTCTTCTTTTAGAGACACCAGTCTCCCAGTCACCAGAATAGAACCCTCCCCAGCTGAGGACGAACTCAACCCAATTACATTTGCAAGAACCCTTTTTCCAAATAAGCCCACATTCACAGGTTCTGGGACGAGGATTTCAGTGTGTCTTCTTGAGGACACCACTCAAACCATCACATAGACTGACAAAGTGACAGTTAGTGTTTCTGTTCAGTGTTTGATGTCCTTCAGTGGAATGTCCTCCACCCTTTGTCTTGATAAAGGCATAGCAGAGAAAAGAGAGCATGTCCCATAGAAAACTTGAGGTCAGTTAGTCTATGCTAACACCACATTGGCCAGTCCCTCTGAAATCAGAGCAGTGGTTGGCAGAATCTTGGGTAAGAGCTTATTTCCCTATTTCTTCTCAACAAGTTCTGAAGAAGAGAACTCAGTGCTCCCAACCGGCCATCTCTGTGTCTTCTTCCCTTGGTTCTCTGCCTTGACTCACAGAGTGAAAATGAAAGAGCATATTGGAATCCCTGCTGCCCTGAGGGATATGTAATTGTCCCAAGAAAGATGCTGTCTTCTTCCAATGCTGCCCCATTCCAGTAGGGAGAAGGTCAAGGGGTTCACCACATGGTGTCATATTAAAACCTACTCAAGTATCTGAATTAACACTTAGCTTCACGTCAGAATGGGGAACACTTCCTGGGTATGCTGGTCAATACCCAAAAATTGATGTCCATTGCCACACCTCAATTATTTGATTTTCCTCTTCTCTGTAAAGCTCTTTCCATGTCTAGGGTGCCTGGGTGGCTCAGTCAGCTAAGTATCCAACTTCAGCTCAGGTCATGATCTCTCAGTCCATGAGTTTGAGCCCTGCGTCGGGCTCTGTGCTGACAGCTCCGAGCCTGGAGCCTGCTTCAGAGTCTGTGTCTCCCCCTCTCTCTGCCCCCACTTCACTCTGTCTCTCTCTCAAAAATAAATTTAAAAAATTTTTTAAAAAGAACTCTTCTATGCCTGTCATGAGAAGTAACATGTGGAAAGGGAGACACCCAGGGCATTAAAAATATCAAAATATTTGCATACATAATTTAAAGTCATTTTAATTATTTAAAATAGCAGAGTCACTTTGAGATTCTAAAATTTCAAGTCTGAATTGTGAGTACATATCAAGATTTAGGGATGAAGACTGGATGCCTGCAACAGCTGTATAAATTTTATCCAGATGAGCAATGACCCAAAATCCTTTAGTAGAAACCCTCACCAACACGTTGTCTTAAAATATATGAAAATAAAGGGGCTCACCTCTCCAAATTTGCTTTAGGCACTTTTATAATTGTTGTGAAAATGATTTCATCTGACAGATAATCAAAGGAAAGGAAGTCACGGTGTCCATATCACTGGCTTGAACATAACTGTTCAGCCTTTCTTCGTAATCGCAGGAGAAGACTAAAAAGCAAATAGCACAGGTTTCTTTGGAAGGAGTAATGCGCTTGTACTTCCCATCAATATCTTATTGGGTTCTTTAAAATTCCTTAGGGCCTTTCAGAAGGGCTGTATTCACATCAAAACACTTTGACCGAATGAAGGTGTAATCAATACCAACCTTTCAGCCCAGTTGGACAACAATATCTGGTCTTAAGTACAAGTATGAAGTCATCTGGCCAAAGATTAAAGCTGATAGACAGTATTGCTGCAGGTCAATCTCGCTTCAAAGCTGAGACGGAAAGGCCAACAAAAGACCAACAGGTGTGTGAAGTCTAGAAGGTTAAAGGTCTTACCTGCAGCTATCGAATGAAAGAAGAAAGTCAGAGCCAAAACTTTGGTGGAGATACATTAACCATGACAGGAAGAGGTAAGAGATAAACTTTGGTATTGCTCTACTTAGTCCATTCTGGCTGCTACAAGAAAAATACCATAGATGAAAAGGCTTATAAAGAACAGACATGTATTTCTCACAATTCTCAAGGCTGGGAAGTCCATGGTCAAGGTGCTAGCAGATTCAGAGTAATCAATACAGATTCAGTGTCTGGTGAGGACTCACTTCGTAGTTCAGATTCCACTTTTCACTACATCTTCACATGGTGGAAGGGACAGACGTCTCTGGGATCTTTGATAGGAGCCTTAATCGCATTCGGGAGGGCTCTACCCTCAAGACCTAAATACCTCTCACCATCTCGTTGGGGTTTAAAATGTCAAAATACGAATTTTGGAGGAGACACAAACATTCAGTCTATAACATGTCCCAAATCTATTCCAAGAAATTCTTGTTAGTTTTCCCTAAATACTCCGAGATCTTTCAGATGGCATCAGCGTGATTAACACACAAATGTTAGATCAAGAAGAAAATGTTATGTGCCGTTGAAAATATAACATTTTAACTTTCCTTAGATCACTAGACAGATTGTTACGTGTGTTGTTACATGTTTGTGGGGACATGAAATGTCCAGAGGAAAGCTATCAAATCCGTGCTCTATTAGTTACACAGGAAGCCAGGCTGTTATTATGGGTACTGTTTTCGTATGATAAAACTTACAAAAAAATAAAACCATGACTCTTATAAGAACAAATAATAAAACAACTGAAAGCACAGAATATCTCCCCTTTTAAAAACATTGTTCTAAATTAGGAGGCTAGAATTGTCTTAAAACTGAATTGTTTTCTGTTGAATCACTATATTGTGCACCTGAAACTAATATTACACTATATGTTAACTAACTGGAATTTAAATTAAAACTTTTTAAAAAAGAAAACAACTGCCTTGTTTTCTCTTTAAAAATGTTTTAATGTTTATTTACTTTTGAGAGAGACAGAGACAGAGCATAAGCTGGGGAGCAGCAGAGAGAGGGAAGACACAGAATCAGAAGCAGGCTCCCAGCTCTGAGCTGTCAGCACAAAGCCTGATGTGGGACTCAAGCCCATGAACCGTGAGATCATGACCTGAGCTAAAGTTGGACGTTTACCTGGCTGAGCCACCCAGGTGCCCCTAAAAAATTTTTTAATGTTTATTTATTTTTGAGAGAGAAAGACAGAGTGTGAGCAGGAGAGGGGCAGAGAGAGAAGGAGAAACCAGGCTCCAGACTCTGAGCTGTCAGCAAAGAGCCCAATGCAGGGGCTGAACTCACAGACCATGAGATCATGCCCTGAGCCGAAGTTGAACACTTAACTGACTGAGCCACCCAGGCGCCCTGTGTTTTCTCTTTTAATCTAACATATTGCTGACACTTATGGCTAAGGGAGAACCAACTAAAATTTAGCATGCAGAGAAAGAATAAAGATTTTAAATAAGCATTTTAACAAGCATTTAAAATCTAGGCACTGAAAAGCTTCTGAATATATATATATATGCATATATATATATATATTATAATTAGGGAGATGGTAGCTAATGAGGGGGACCGCTCCAAGGTGAGTTTTAGATGATATTTTAATTCATCACTGCCTTCAGGCTAACGTGTGATCTGTGGAGACGAATTATTTCTATTTATTCACCATGAGAATGTTTCCCATTATCGTGTTTTAAAGGGTGGGAGAATATTTTTCTTTGGCAGGCATAAAATGCCAAATATTATCAGTCAAAACTCATTGTGGTACAAGCACACAGATCACAGAAACATACTGTGTGATCATTTCTATTTTTATTTTCTGTGTAGTAAATGGACGAGAACAGACTAAACGGTCATCTCGCTGGCCTCCTCCCCAACAGATGTTCTGTCAGATGCTTGAGAAAACACAGGGTTAGTCTGTTACCGAGTTATCTTTCTGGTGTTCAGTGTTTGCCATTGGTCCTGGGTCTCTTGAGCATGGGACAAGGGGTCTGATCACATTGTGACCTGATTCCAATCAGTGCATGTTGGAGTGTCCCCACGAGAGATTTTGTGACTTGTCATTGTGGCTGGTCCACGACACCGTCTTTTCCCATGAGGACTGAGTTTTATTGCTGGTGAATTCGAAGTAACGATTGATACATTAATAGCTGATGAGAAGTTTCTCATTGGCTCCAGCCACTGTCTATTTCAGCATTCAGGAATGTTAATTTCTTTAAGTAGACCGGAAACTGTTGGTTATGGGTGCCGCAACAATGAGAGTGAGGATTTTGTTGAATCCTTCGGGTCCTGGTGAGGAAATCCAGTAAGAGCACAATCTTCTTGTGGCCCACAAAGTGATTTGGTCTCACTCTGCCTGAAGAAGCAAACTTCTCCGTGCCGAGTTCTGTCTTATTCGCTGCCTCTAGCTGAACGAGTTAATGAAATATTGTGTTAACGACAATCATGTGTTGCATATGTACTGACCTGATGTGATGGGGGAAGGAGAAGGATAGGCGTGACCCTTACCTGAATTCAGCGGGTTATTTATAGATCGTGTAGACCCTGCCTGTGTCACTAAAGATGAATAGTCTCGTTTCAGAGGTAGAGTTAAGAGTAGGTTTACTTACCACGAAGCTGCTAAGATTGTACTCAGAGAGTAGGCTTGCTTTAGGAGAGCCACCGAGCACGCAGTGGGTGGCAGGGGGGACTGTCCTGACAGCCAGCAGGCCCACCTCAGCACCCCTGCAACAGCTCTCAGCAGGTGCCTCGCAGCGGCTCAGACTGGGCCTCGGCTGTATCACCTCAGTCTGTCCTGGAGAGAGAGGGCCACTAATTCTCCCCATTTATGAAGTCATCTGTCGCTGAGAATCCCCAGGCATAAGCAATCCACCAATCTTTTAAGAATATATTGCAACATGCTAAAAACACTCGTCAGGTTTTAATATAGCATGTGCAACTAAATTTAAACTGTTGCCCTAGATTCAAGCTGCCTGGCCGGCTGTATACATTAGGCTTACGAGCTTCAGCTAGATCAGGATAGTCTGCCCACCAAAGGGAAGGAGTCAGTCACAAAGTGGTATTTGTTGGAGAAATATGCAGACCTCCCCACCCCCTGGCCAAATCTCAAGATTCTTCTGCCCAGACACACAGTTAACGTCAAAATTTTTAGAGTTGCAATGGACTTTTAGAGAGCGCAGTAACACCTTGGATGGTGACTAACTTGTTCTGCGAGGGTTTCTGCAAGACGAGCAAACATCTCTAATAAACGTTAACTTGATAAATGAGTGAGGTCTTGCAATACGAGTCGTATGTGACGCCGAACGTCACATGGTCGCAACCGAACTAACGGTTCTTGAAATTCGCTTTGATATACGAGCGTTTTGGATGACAAGCATGTTTCCAGAACGATTTATGCTCGCAAACCAAGGTCTTACTATACGAGTTTCCATGGCAAGACCAACGAAGGCAGGCTTTCCTCAGCTGTTTCCTCTCGAATGCAACCTAATGGTGGCGTCACGTAGGAAAACCTGGCCACTTCAGCATTAAGACCACTTTCCGATGAAAGCTGTGTTAATTCAGAAACTCCTACACAATTGCGTATATGGTAGGTAATGGAGGTCTGGACTCCTTCTGAGGAGATGGAAGGAAGCAGTCAGATATCCTGGAGACAATCCTAGGCGTGGGCGCCCTGGCTTCTTTCAGTGGCTCCAAACTCATTGTGGATCTTAGGCAAGTGCCTTTCAATTCGTAGACCTGGCTTCCTGGTTGGAACAATGAGAAATTGTATCTGGGCCCCTTAAGATGAGACTCTGCTCTAAAACTCTAGGAATACCTATTTATACTGCAGCCCGGAAAAAATGTATGGCATTTCATTTTCAAGTCTTACATCTAGAAATAGACTTTCCAAGTTTCTGTTGCTTGTTCAGTCAATTTTTGAAGAGAGGAACTTCCACAATAATGTTGAGGGACAGTCCCTCGGGGCAGAAATGCGGAACTCTGCATTTTTGTGTGTTTGTGCTGTGTTTTTCATAAGACTGTTTCTTCTTCCTTTTTACTTTTGAACATTAAAATATTGTTAAGGTGCCTGGCTTGGTTTGTGTCCAACTCTTGATTTCAGCTCAGGTCATGACCCCTGGTTCATAGGATCAAACTCCGTGTCAAACTCTGTGCTGAGCATGGAGCCTGCTTAAGATTCTCTCCCTCCTCTCTCTCTCTCTCAGAATAAAAATAATACATAAAATAAATAAAACATTGTTTACAACGACGTCAGCCAGCAGGCAACAATTGGGACCCAGGGTGGGGTTTGTCTGCATGAGAAAGAGTTCATGCTTCTGCAATGCTTTATTCTCTCCCGTCATAAATTTTGGAGTTTTCAACAAGGTAGTAGTAAGTAGACATTTTTAACCAGTCATGGGAGATTAATATACACACGCACATATGTATGTGTGCACATGTGCGAATGTGCTTATTATGTAAGTGTATGTATAAACTCCACTCTCATTTTCATCAGAAGTTAGAGCAAACTGGGGCACCCGGGTGGCTCAGTCGGTTGAGCATCTGACTTTGGCTCAGGTCATGATCCCACAGTTTGTGGGTTCAAGCCCCACATTGGGCTTGGTGCTGACCGCTCAGAGCGTGGAACCTGCTTTGCAGGCTGTGTCTCTGTCTCTCTCTGCCCCTCCTCCACTCACGCTCTATCTCTCTCTGTCTCTCAAAAACGAATAAATGCTTTTTAAAAAGTTAGAACAAATTGCCACACTCTACTTAAATAATGCTCCAAAAATATGTCAGGCAAAGCATCTAATATTTCTACGACAGATGCGTCCGTGGACAAAGGTCTAACACCACAAGATACCATATTTAAATCCAAATATTAAGCACTCTTCTTAAATTTCCACCTCTTTCATTGACCCCAGTAAACCAGTCTTGCTTCTGTTGGTCTTTCAAGCTGTAAAATGATTTGGCCTCAGTTTCCTAGGAGATTTTGTCCCGAGAAGGTTCTCCACGGTCTCTGTATAATTAGGGGGCTCACATTTCAGAAGGCTACTGTATGCAAGTGCAGGTTTGGAGAAGTAGGGACCCTCTTCCCCCAACCCTACACAACTCCAGATGTTTTGGGGGCGGTGTGCATGCACACATGTGTGTGTCCCCCCCTTCTTTTAGCTGAAGCACACAAGAGCAGTGCGTGCCAGCTATTTATTGATGATTCCAGCATACCTAAATAAGGAGCAATAAGAATACGGTAACCCTGTTTCTCACCGAAGCTATGATATCAGCCTTGAGGTTGTGATCAGTACCCAGCGCAAGTCACGTGTATTCCTAAGTTGAGTTGAATTTTATTCCCCCCGCCTATAAAATGGAACCATTTTTAACGGTGATGGTGATATCGTGTATGCAACATGCAAATATGTTCATGTCGTTCTTTGTATACACTAGATACTTTGTGGAGCGTTCAGTACCAGAAAACCAAAACCAAAGTAAATAAATAAATGAACGAATTACCGTAAAGGTAATTATACGCAGACCCCTCTCATACACACTAGCTTCATCCACATTTTATTTCCTGGCTTTCCCTTCAGAAGTAGACAGTGCAATGCATAGAATCCAAACGGCAGGTGAGCTTCTAACCATATTTTCTTTCTGTGCCAGACGACTTGAAAAATGTGCAGACCGTGGGGCACCTGGGCGGCTCAGTCAGTTGAGCCTCTGACTCTTGATTTCAGCTCAGGTCCTGATCCCAGGGTCATGGGACCGAGCCCCGCAGCAGGTTCCATGCGGAGTGTGGAACCTGCTTGAGATTCTTTCTCTCTCCCTTTGCCCTTCGCCCCCACTTCCATGCGCCCTCTCTCTCTAAAAAAGAAAAAAGGAATCTGTAGACTGTGTTAATGTGTGTAAATAAGGTCAAAATGTATACAGCAGGAATGCAATGTGCAAAGAAACGTTATTTTCTTTAATAGATCTCATCTTGCTCCTGAGCTCCGAGGTGCTTCGTTTTCGTTGATTAAAAAATGACAATTTTTTTAACGTACTGTGCAGAAAAGGTTTTCTGTTGCAGGCTTGAAGCTGCTATCTTTAGAAAGGCCAGCTTGCAAGGTGGGCCTTTGGACGACGTCTGGGAACTTGGATTTGGAGAGCGTCCTCACCATTCCCAGAACTGAGAAGAATGACTCTGTGCCCAAATTTCTTATGCAAACAGTATGGTTTAGCTAAACACCTGCTTTCCTTTGGGGAGTCTGAAACTCTGGTACCTGCCAGGCAGAGGGTGCCTCTGGGACCAAACCACTGTAAAAACCCTGGGCACCGAGTCTGCAGTGAAATTTCCTGGTAGGCAACACAACACATGAACATGACATCTCACTGCAGGAGGAATTAAGCACAGCCTGTGTGTCTGCACCGGGAGGAGATCCTGGGAAGCTTGGGTCTGGGTTCCATGGACTTTGTCCTGCCAATTGCCCCAGGAATCCCTTCACTGCTGTGCTCAGGCTTAGCTGTGCGGACACCGTCTGCTGAGTTTTACCAGTCCTCCTGGTGAATCAGCCAACCCAGGAGTGGTCTTGGGAACGCCCAACACACATGTGATTACCAAGTATGTCCCGTGTGCCAAGCACCTTTTCTAGCAGCAGAGGATATACAGGCAAGCAAAATTAAAGTACTTGCCCCCATAGAGCTTATGTTCTCTTTGGAGGGTCTGTTATTTTGTAAAAATAAACACGCAACATATACAATGTGTTGATGGTAGGAAGGGCTGTGGAAGAGCACGAGGGCGGGGGAGGAGTGTGGAATGTCAAGTTTGGGGCTTGCCATTTTGGAGAGGAGAGTCAGAGAAGGCTTTCAGAGAAGAGCTGAAGGGGATAAGGAAGTGAGTGATGGGGAAATCTAAGGCCAGAGCTCTCTAGGCAGAAGGCACAGCTGGTGCAAAGGTCCTGAGGCGCAAGAGTGTCCAGTTCCAAAACAGCACGGACACTGACATGGCTGCAGGGCAGTGAACACTGAGCAAAGGAGTCAGAGATGGGTCAAAGAACACTGGGGACTGCCAGCTTTTTTTTTCTGAGAGAGACTGGGGACCCACTAAAGGGTTAGGAGCAAAAGAGTGTTCGAAAGATTTGTTTATGAAAGCATGATCATGACTATTTATGGAGGATACGGTATAGAGCAGCAAAAGCAGAAACAGGAAAGTCGGTGAGAAACACAACTACAGCCCAGGACTTACAGATGGATTAGATGCGGGTGTGAGAAAAAGAGTCAGTGATGATGATTTTCCATGAGCACTTGATGAAGCTGCCATTGACTGAGCTGGGGAAACTGAGGAAGGAGCGAGTATGGTGGGGTGGGGGGGTGGGAATACGTGAGAATCAGGAATTTTGCTCTTGGATGCACTGAGGTTGAGATACCTAAAAGTCTAGTGGAGATGCACAATTATTATTTCCATTTTGTGGAAAAGGAAACTGAGGCCCAGAGAGGTTAAGTGACTTGCTCGGGGTCACACTCACCATCAGCAAAACTTAAATTACTCGCCCTTGCATAAACAAATTTGAATAGTAAACATGTAAACATTATTTAAGTAACAGTGACATGACAAATACAATATAATAAAAACAAAGGCCGTGGTCACTGAATGCTATAGTTTATCGGTATATGGTTGGTGGCTAAAGAGCCTACAAAAGCGTAATTTTCCCAGAGAGTTGTCTATTGGGAACAGAAATCTCCGGACTGCACAGCTGCTTGACACCACCATGCAGCCTAGGAATGATAACCTAATACTACAATAAGGAGAATGGAGGGGAGAAAGGAGAAGAGATACTTATTAAAAAATTTTTTAAGGTTTATTTATTTTTGAGAGAGACAGAGTGCAAGCAGGGGAGGGGCAGAGAGAGGGGGATACACAGAATCCGAAGCAGGCTCCAGACCCCAACTGTCAACACAGAGCTTGATGCGGGGGCTCAAACCCACCACCATGAGTTCATGACCTGAGCCAAGGTCAGACGCTTAACCACTTAACCGGCTGAGCCACCCAGGTGCCCCAGATGATACTTATTTAAAAACCTCAGAAGGCTTCCACATTAAGAATACACATATGCAATGTTGTTTCTATTTGCAAAATGTTGGAGACATCCTACATGCCCAGATAGGAAGGTGGTAAAATTAACTTTGGTATATCCACATGAAAGAGAACTATGTTGTCTAAAAAAAATGAAGACCTTTATGGGCTGATAAAGATTGATGTGCAGAACATATTTTTGAGCAAAAAAAAGCAAAGTGTAAAATAATGTTCTATGGCATGCTACTTTTTATGTAGGAAACAAGGAAAATAAAAATAAAATATAAGAACCTGTTTAATTTGCAAAAATAACACAGGAAAGATATACAGGAAAATGAATAATATTAGGGAAAGCTCTAAAAAGGAAAGCACAAAGGAACATACCTGCATTTCAAATGAATAGCAAACCACCCCAGTGGGGGCGGATAGGAGGGAGGAGGAGAGACAACTCAAGTTATTTATTTTTCAACTTCATATATAGTTTATTGTCAAGTTGGTTTCCATATAACACCCAGTGCTCTTCCCCACAAGTGCCCTCCTCCATGACCATCACCCCCTTCCCCCTCCCACTTCAGCCCTCCATTTGTTTTCAGTATTCAAGAGTCTATCATGATTTGCCTCCCTCCCTCTCCCTAACTCTTTTCCCCCTTTCCCCTCCCTATGAGTCTCTGTTAAGTTTCTCCTGTTAGACCTATGAGTGACAACATATGGTATCTGTCCTTCTCCATCTGACTTATTTCGCTTAGCATGACACCCTCGAGGTCCATCCATGTTGCTATGAAAAGCCAGATTTCATTCTTTCCCATTGCCATGTAGTACTCCATTGTATACATAAACCACATCTTCTTGATCCACTCATCAGGTGATGGACATTTAGGCTCTTTCTATGATTTGGCTATTGTTGAAAGTGCCACTATGAACATTAGGGTACATGTGCCCCTATGCATCAGCACTATATCCCTTGGGTAGATCCCCGGCAGTACTATTACTGGGTCATAGGGGAGTTCTATTGATAGTTTTTTGAGGAACCTCCACACTGTTTTCCAGAGCGGCTGCACCAGTTTACATTCCCACCAAGAGTTTAACCACACTGAGATACCACCTCACACCAGTCAGAGTGGCTAAAATGAACAAATAAAGTAACTTTTGAACAATGTTTCAATTATACACTCTCTGTCTAAAGGGAGAAAGAGATCTAAAGAAACATTGAACTCTAGGGGCACCTGGATGGCTCGGTTAGTTAAACCCTGGACTTCTTGTTTGGGCTCAGGTCATGATCTCGCAGTTCGTGAATTCAAGTCCTGCATGGGGCTCTGTATTGACAGTGTGGAGCCCACTTGGGATTCTCTCTCTCCCTCTCGCTCTCTGCCCCTCCCCTGCTTGTTCTCTCTTACTCTTTGCCCCCCAAAAACAATAAACTTAAAACATATTTTTAAAAAGTTTTTGAATGCTAGTTGGTAGGTTTGCTTTGCAGTCGAATTGTAACTAAGCAGACGGGAGAAACCACCGACCAGCCTTTTGCAGAGAAAAAGATACATTGCAAGGCACCAAGCAAGAAGAGGGGAGACAATTTCTCAAATCCACCTCCCCTAAGGGTTGGGACAGGGTAAGGATAAGGGTCATGACCTCAATGGGTATGTAGGTAGAATAGAATATGCTGATTGGATAGACAGGAAAAGGTGTGGCCTCCTTTCTGAGCATGGACATTCGGGAATCATGGCTCTTCATGGGAATCAGGTTCGTTAAATGGCAGTGTAAGCATGGCCAGGAGAGTGGGTTTCGGGGGGGTGTTGTTACAGAGAGTACTTTCATTCACTCCTGGTCCGTCCCTTCTGCTCAACTGCAAGAATTTGTCCCTGTTTGCACCCGTCATAGCTAGTCTTGCTGCTGATGGGTCAACTATGCAAAACAGCCTCATAAATCAATCAGGTTAAACGGAGTTTCTCTGGGGTAGAACAGTCAGGCATTTGTTAACTTAAGGAGTCAGTTTTATAATGGCTCAGCCATACTTCCAGTGAATTCTAAGAGATTGAGTCTAGAATGAAAGTGGGTGCTGGGTTTCCCATTATCAGAAATGAGAGTTACCAATAAAGAGGAAAAATTGTAGACTGAAATGTGTGGTGTTGGATTGAAATTAGAAGTATCACTATACACTTTAAGATAGGTAGGTAGATAGATATATGGATGGATGGATGGATGGATGGATGGATGGAAGGATGGCAGACAGATCTATAGACAGAGGTAAGCATGTATGTGGATTTGGCATAAGCACCACTTGCTGCCCAGATTCCTTTTAGGACTGGGATTTATTGCCAAAAATGCACAGGAATGGTGTTGACAGTGCTCAGCTGTCAGCCCTCTTCAGAATTGCCTGACTTCATGACCCCTTCTCTTGGCAGCCTGTGTCCAGTGAATGATGGATGGAAGGTGATAAAGGCCTGAACCTCTCACCCCAACCCAGAACAACTCTGAAGGACCATCCAGCATCAGCACTCCCCTGGGGTCAGCCGAGACCTTGTAGATTCCACATCAGAGCCTATCTTCTCCTTTTGCACAGTCCTGCTTCCCATGCAATACAGAGGAGTTCTTCCCTAGAGTGCTCCCTGTTAACATTTCTGCTCACTAATATCTGTCTCAGGGAACTCAACCTACAGCACACACACACACACACACACACACACACACACACACACACACACACACACACTAGCTCTGTCTGCTGTCATAGCCAAGAAGAAAAGACACCCAGTAACAGTGAGCCTTCCTGGCGCCCCAATATTTTTAAATGTTATTCTCCACTAAAAACAAGCACTCCTTGAAGAAATGGCCAATTTCAGGGAGGGAAAAGAAAATAAAAGATGACCCTGAAATATCTTGCATCAGAAAGAAATGTTCTTTCAAAGCAGGATAAGGCCACGTCAAAAGGACACATGAGACAGCTTAAGGGATTGCTACTTGCCAATTCTGGCATAATTTTAATGTTGAAATAAACAATATTAATAACAAATTATGACCCACTGAATAAAATAGGACTCTACAAGTCTCCACTGTTATAAGTAAGTAAATAAATAAATGAGAAGGAAAATCTCTTCATTGTAGTACAATACTAACAAATGTAGAAGAAATGATGGAGGCAGAAAAATCACCATTTGACAAACAGCAAAGCAATGAGTGATTAATTCAAGCAAGAATCATCGATGGATGCTAACAATTACCGGGTAAGAGTTTGGTGACAAATAGGATATCTACATAATTTCACAATATCCTCCCATAAGATACTTATCGATTACAAAGGGCGAAATAGCATCTTTATAGAGAAAAACTGAGTAGGCGCCACCTTAACCAAGTGACCAATGTTAACATCACCCACAATGAAATGCATTGACATCTAATCGGAGGAAACCTTAGACATGCCCAATTGAGAGACATTTTGCAAAATAACTGGTCTGCACTTGTCAACACTGTCAAGGTCACAGAATGCACAGTGAGCAACTACTCCAGATTAAAGAAAAGCTGAAACTATGTGCCCGTATGTGATCCCAGATTGCATCCTGGACTGGATTCTTCTCTTCTGTTTTATCTTATGTTTGCTATAAAGGACTTTACGGGGATAATTGGCAGAGATTGAATAAGGTGTGCTGATTAGATCATAACATTTATTAATTTCATTTCCTGATTTTAATGAGTTCTACTGTGGTTGTTTAAGGGAATGCCCTGTTCTTAGGAAATATATACTGAATGAAGTGTTGAAGGATAAGGGAAATCATGGCTTTAATCTATTCTCAAATAGTGTAGAAAAATATGACACACACACACACACACACACACACAGACTAATGAAGCAAATACAGTAAAATACTGACAATTGGGTAATTTGGCTGAAGGGGAAACTGAACAGTTTCTGAATAAAGAGATCTTTGTACTATTCTTGCAACTTTCTGCATATCTGAAATTATTTCAAACTAAAAAAAATTAAAACTGGGGGGAAACGTTTGACTATCCTACTTGATAGCCTACAAAATTGAGGATATTGGCCATTGGGGAAAATGAAATGCTTGAGACAAAATGTCTAAAACTTTGAGGATGTATTATTCATTCAGATGACAAATCTAAATGAGCTAAAACAGAAAATTAAATGAGAATGCTGAACCAAATTTTCAGTGTTCCACTCTGTACAAAGGTGCCATTTCAGGGGTGTCTGGGCAGTCAGTTGGTTAAGCATATGACTCTTGATTTTGACTCAGGTCATGAGCTCACGGTTCATGGGTTCGAGCTCCGCGTCAGGCTCAGAGTCTGCTTGGGATTCACTCTCTCTCCCTCTCTCTCTGCCCCTCCCTTGCTCATTCTTTCTTTCTCAAAATAAACAAATAAACATTAAAAACAAACAAACAGAAAACCAACACTGAAAGGTGCCATTTTGGATTGCATGCCATGTAGACTATGGTGTGATGCCAAAAATATTTTTAAATGTTGTCATTTGAAAAGTAGAAGATACTTATACATATCTACACAATTATTACAACTGAAGTGACTTACTATAGTCTGGGGGTTGTTAATATGTTTCTTCAATGTTATTGTGAAGATGATTTGACATTTTTATTTGTATGAAGTTTTCTACTGTAATATGAAAAAGGAAACGCAGAAATAATACACATTCTCATGTAGTCTCTGCACAGACATTTTAAGGTAAGTGATAACAATAATTCATTTAAAGGAGGGGTGCCTGGGTGGCTCAGTCTGTTAAGTGTCCGACTTTGGCTCAGGTCATGACCTCACGGTTCATGAGTTCAAGCCCTCCATGGGGCTCTGTGCTGACAACTCAGAGCCTGAAGCCTCCTTTGGATTCTGTGTCTCCCTCTCTCTCTGCCCCTTCCCCACTTGTTCTCTCTCTCTCTCTCTCTCAAAAATAAACATTAAAAAAATTAAATAATAATTCATTTAAAGGAGAGAAGGAAATATCACTCAAATGAGTGCACAGTCATTATTTGAATGTTTTATGCAATTATTGTAGTTAACATTAATACTTCATATGTGTGAAGTTCATGCTTGCAAATATGTAACTTTGCTATCTCTGGAGTCTGTGTTGATAGTTCTCTTTTTTTTCCATTAAGAGAATTACATTAACTTGGTATACATTATAATAAAGAGATTAAGGTTAGCAGTAAATCAAGTGCATATCTTCTATCTCCTGATATGATACAATGAGAATGGTACCTTACTTCTGTGCATCAGACAAACTCCCACTGAAGGGCATTCGACAAAACACCCAACCAGCACCCTTCAAAACTGTCAAGGTCGCGAAAAGTGAAGAGAGTCAGAAACAGTGTCACAGATCAGGGGAGACTAAGGATACATGACAACCGAATGTAATGTGGCATTGTGATGCCGTTCCTGGCAGAGAAAGAGAACATTAGTGGGAAAGCTGGTGAAAAAAAAAATGTCTACAGTTTCATTAATAGAAATGTACCAATGTCAGTTTCTTAGTTGTGACAAACATACCACGCTGACATTAGGGGGAATGGGTAAAGGGTACATGGAAACTCTCTGTGCTGTCTTTGCAAACTATTCTAAAATAAAAAGTTTATTTTATAATGATTCCATTAAAAGGAATCTATTCATAAGGTTGCTAAAATATAATTTGCTTTGCAAATTGAACATTTAATAACTCAAAAAAGAGTTTAATGTACCCCTACTATCTGTCGAATAGTTCTGAAAGGACTAATTTAGCCTGCTGCATGCATTACGGAACAATGAGAACTCAGATCATACTAGCCCAGATGACATCCCTTTCTCTACATTCTAGACCAGAGGAGAAAAAGCTATGGTTGGAGGTGGAGGGAACCAGATAATGAAACTGCAGATGTAAAATAACAATCAGTAATGATTCTATTCACTAAGAGTTTTGAAGAGTATCAACTATTCAGAGTTGGATTGGTGGCCCAGAAAATAACCTCTGATTGAGGAAAAAAGGCCATGCTATTAGATTCTTTTCCACAAAGAGAGGGGAAAGCTGTTCTTTTTTTTTTTTTTTTTTTTACCACACATGAAAATCACAAAAATAAGATGCTTTGCTTCCTCACATCTGTTTAACTTTAGAATGTGCAGCAGCTCACCCTTTGAAAACCTGTATAATGTACAATTTAAGTCACAATCAGGAAGGTGGGGCCTGAAAAGGGAAAGACAGCCTTTTACTGAAAGAAAAATATAAAATAGGAGGGGAAAATTTTAGGGCTGGAATAATTATAAAGAATTATATAATTACAGAACCCCACATATACCCTTAATGTCCATAATGCTAGCTCAAAGAAAGCATTTAGCATAAGACCATCTTGCTATAGGTCCTTTTATGTTTGTCTTAGTTAAAAGTCTAGCTAAGTCCCTAAATAGTGAAACTGTCATCATAACTGTCTAGTGATTTCTTTTTAGTAATTTATAGGGGGGGAAATGCCACGTAGAAATAGCCTTGATATAGAACTACAGTCCATGGTTGCTCATCTAGATTTATCTAGATTGAGTTCATCTCTACATATGGTCTGAAAGTGCTTCTTTTGCTGTTTAGCTAACATGTCGCCTATTTGGATTACATTAGTGACCGTGACCTTGCTGAATGAACTCTGGTCCCTGTGGAGAATATCGTGGATAGACCTCCTTTACAAGAGCCGAAGGCAGAAGTTCATTTAGGACACAGGCATGACATTCAAAAAAATGATTAATCAAGTCCAATATCAGCAAATGTAGCCCAGGTTAAATATTTTCTCACATATTAATAAAAAATAAAAGGAAAATATGATAACACTATAGCCTAAAACCTCTGGGATGCAGCAATGGTAGTCATAAGAGGGAAGTATATAGCAATCCAAGCCTTCCTGAAGAAGAAAGAAAGATCTCAGATACACAACCTAACCTTACACCTTAAGGAGCTGGAAAAAGAACAGCAAATAAAACCCCAAACCAGCAGAAGATGGGAAAAAATAAAGATTAGATGCTACTGAAAACAAAAACAAAAACAAAAACAAAAAACAACAACAGTAGAACAGATCAATGAAACCAGGAGCTGGTTCTTTGAAAGAATTAATAAACTTGGTAAACCACTAGTCAGATTGATCAAAAAGAGAAAGGAAAGGGCCCAAATAAATACAATCAAGAATGAAAGAGGAGAGATCACAACCAGCATGCCAGAAATACAAACAATAATAAGGGAACATTATGACCATTAATATGCCAATAAATTGGACAATCTGGAAGAAATAGACAAATGCCTAGAAACATATAAGCTACCAAAACTGAAATAGGAAGAAAGCCAGATGGCTTTCCATGGGAATTCTACCAAACATTTAAAGAAGAGTTAACACATATTCTCTTGAAGCTGTTCCAAAAAATACAAATGGAAGGAAAACTTGAAAACTCATTCTATGAGGCCAGCATTACCTGATTCCAAAACCAGACAAACACCCCACTAAAAAGGAGAACTATAGACTAATTTCCCTGATGAGCATGGATGCAAAAATCCTCAACAAGATACTAGCCAACAGGATCCAACAATACATTGAAAGAATTATTCACCACAATCAAGTTAGATTCATACCTGAGATGCAGGGCTGGTTCAGTATTTGCAAATCGATCAATGTAATGCACATTGATTAATAAAAAAATAATAAAAGAAAGGACAAGCACCACATGATCCTCTCAATAGATTCAGAGAAAGCATTTGACAATATACAGCATTCTTTCTTGATAAAAACCCTCAAGAAAATAGGGATAGAAGGATCATACTTCAAGATCATAAAAGCAATATATGAAAGACCCACCACTACTATCATCCTCAATGGGGAAAACCTGAGAGCTCTCCCCCTAAGGTCAGGAACATGACAGGGATGTCCACTCTCATCACTGTTATTCAACATAGTATTAGAAGTCCTAGCCTCAGCAATCAGACTACACAAGGGAATAAAAGGCATCCAAATTGGTAAGGAGGAGGTCAAACTTTCATTCTTCATGGATGACATGCTACTCTACATGAAAAACCCAAATGAGTCCACCAAAAACCTGCTAGAACTGATCCATGAATACAGCAAAGTCACAGGGTATAAAATCAATGCACAGAAATTAGTTGCATTCCTATACACCAATAATAAAGCAACAGAAAGAGAAATCAAGGAATTGATCCCATTTACAATTGCCCCCAAAACCATAAAATACCTAGGAATAAACCTAACCAAAGAGGTAAAAAAAAAAAATCTATACACTGAAAACTATAGAAAGCTTATGAAAGAAATTGAAGACAACAGGGGCTCCTGGGTAACTCAGTCAGTTGAGGTTCTGACTTCAGCTCAGGTCACGATCTCTTGGTTTGTGAGTTCGAGCTCTGCATTCGGCCCTTTGCTGACAGCACAGAACCTGCCTGGGACTCTCTCTCCCCTCCCCTGCTCATGCACACGCACTCTCTCTCAAAATAAATAAATAAACTTTAAAAAAAAAAAGAAAGAGAAACTTTGGGTGCCTGGGTGGCTGTCAGTTAAGTGGAAAACTTGATTTCGACTCAGGTCATGATCTCATGGTTCATGAGTTCAAGCCCCACATCAGGCTCTGTGCTGACAGCAGAGTCTGCTTGGGGTTCTCTCTTTCTGCATCTCTTTCTGCCCCTCCCCTACTTGTGCTCTCACTCTTCTCTCTCTCAAAATAAGTAAATAAACTTAAAAGAAACAGAAACTTGAGTATATCTTCTGCTCCATATTAAGGAAAATATGTCTGCTTTATATTTCAATAGTGCTTTCATGTAACTTATCTCATTTAAATCTTATGACAACCCAGTATCAACAGAGGACAGGTATTACTCCATTTTACAGCTCTGAAAACTGAGCCTTGGGTGTGACATTGGTACTTCTTACAAGGTCAGCACTAAAATCCAGAAGAGTGCATCTTCCTAGCCCATCAGTTAGCAATCCACACTGACCATGTTTCCATTTTATCTGTGTAAGTGTTGCATAAAAGACTCTGAGAACTTACAGCAGAAAGATCTTACAGTCAAGGGATATGAAGCATGGCAGGCTGGGTTACAAATGACCTATTGCTTCCCTTAGCTCATAAGTCAATTCAATAAAGTCATTTCAATAAAATGAAAGCATCATTTTATTTCTCTCCAAAGAAATCTCAGACATTGTCATATTAAGATATACACTTGGTGCATGTGTGCATGTGTATATATAATGACACATCCTTCTAAGTGAAAATCTCTTTGGTCTGATAGAGCTTGCTCCTGCCTTTGTGTCTGAAACCACATGTTGGTGTTATAGGAATAACCCCCAAAAGGTCCTGGGGTACTGAGATGATATTATTATAACTAACAGGGCTCAAAAGGATTTTCAGATAATTAGAACATATGAGATTTTTTAAAAATAAGAAACCTGAGTTTAGTAGACTTTAAAGACTGTAAGAACTCCCTAGTACTTTTTCAGTAACCTACTTGTCCAAGTATAAATACCTGTTAGGCATTATTTGGGGAAAGAACTTGAATTCTTAATTAGTATCTTTAATTGACAGATCAGGTAGAATAATATTAATATTTATCCTTTGAAGTACAAGTAATGGAGTTCAAATCTATTTATAGTGGAGGCCTGTATCAAAGTTTTATTTCTTTGGTTTGTTTAAAACACCTCATTAAGTGGCACCTGACTGGCTCAGCCGGCTCAGCGTCCCACTTTGGCTCAGGCTTGTGAGTTCAGGCCCCGCATCAGGCTCTGTGCTGACGCCTCAGAGCCTGGAGCCTGCTTCGGGTTCTGTGTCTCCCTGTCTCTCTCTCTGCCTCTCCTCCATTCATGCTCTGTCTCTCTCTCTCTGTCTCTCTCAAAGATAAATAAGCATTAAAATGAAAAAAAATTTAAAATACCTAACTAATATTTAAAGTAATGTTATGGAACTATAACACTCCGCTATTTTTAAGTATTATTTTTAGATAACAATGGCCACTCATCTAAAGGAAAGTTCTAAAATAAGGAAAATTAGGTCGCTCATTTCTATGAGAATTTCTTCTTATAAATTCCTGCCAATCAAAACAATCACAGGCCACATTTGGGTGTATTTCCTTCCAGGTTATGTTCCTGCATGGAGGTGTGTGTGTTACATTCTAGTGATATTACTGATGGTTCTTGAACTTGGATGCGCAGTGAAGGAAAGAGGGAGAGAAGGAGCTACCGGGTCATCCTGAAGCCTCGGTCGGCTCCGTTGGTAACTCGGAGCCGATTCTGTCTGCTGTCTGTTCTCTTCTTACGTTACTTTGGTGGAGTATGGAGGTCACCGAGCCCCCACATACAGTTCACTCTCAGAGGCTTGCGGGAGAGTCTCCGTCCTTGTGGGATACGGAGAGAAGGCTAGGAACACCTGAGAGTCAGTCCAGGCAGAGGTGTTCAAAACCACCTACAAGGACTTGCCTGCTCTCCGCCAGTGACGCTGGCAAGTTTTTCCTGCTTCTTTTTTTTTTTAATTTTTTAATGTTTTATTCATTTTTGAGAGAGAGACAGAGTGTGAGCATGAGAGGGGCAGACAGAGAGGGAGACACAGAACCTGAAGCAGGCTCCAGGCTCTGAGCTGTCAGCACAGAGCCGGATGCGGGTTTGAACTCAAACCGTGAGAAGGGACTTGAGCTGAAGTCAGACGCTTAACCGACTGAGCCACCCAGGCTCCCCTGGTTTGATTTCTTTTAATCACAGTATCCAGCGAGGGCTGGTGTAGCTCTGAAAACCCTGCCTTTTGAAGGTTAGGCCGGTGAGGAATGGCCAACCCTTAACAACATGGACTCGTAACCCATCTGATTGGAATTTGATCACAGCAATCAAATTGCCACTGCAATTAAAGGCACAAGGCTTAACCTTTTTCTTAGGCCCTCCGAGTAACATTCCAAGTGTGAAAACCTCTTATATAATACATGATTTAGAAAATAGCAAGAGCATGTTTTAGGGACACCATGGGCTTTTATAAAATATTTATACTTCTTTTGAACGTATGTTATATGGTGCTACATGTATTATATGGTGTTATATGGTTACATGTTGGGTTTTGTTGTTGTTTGGTTGGTTTTGGTTTTTAGGGTTTTTGGTTTTTTTTTTTTTTGCTTTTACCTAATAAATGATCATTCTTAAATTGAGGAATATTCTACAAGATCTGTATTCTTCACAGTGCCCATGAGACACTCACAAACTGTTCCAGGTCAAAGGAAAGTAAAGAGACTGGACATCTAAACCCAGTGCATAATCCAGTGTTTTTCTTTTGGCACAAAAGACAGGAATAGAACAATTGGTGAAATAGGAATAAGGACTGTGTGTTAAGCTACAGCACTGCACCAATGAGAACTTCCCCGTTAGGATAATCACATATGATTCTGCAAGATAATATCCTTACTTGGGAACATGTGGCAAATTATTTGGATCACTAGTTACTTTGGAAGTATTTAGGGTTCAAGGTAGCATCGTTTCTGCAATTTACTCTCATACAATTCAGGAAAAAGATACACGAAAAGAAGGAAGAATAAAACTAATGTAATCAGGTATTGATATTTGAGGGCTTTGTTTTTTTTTTTACTACTCTGTAAGTCTAAAATTATGTCAAATAAAAAATTTTTCAATAATAAAACCTAGCTTTTAAAGCCTTAAAAAATGTGTTAGATGGCCTTGTTAACATAACCTACAAATTGCAAGGCACCACTGCAAATATTTAGGACAGGTTTTTTTTTTTTTTTTAGTTTTTATTTATTTTTGAGAGACAAAACATGAGAGGGGGAGGAGCAGAGAGAGAGAGGGAGACACAGAATCTGAAGCAGGCTCCAGGCTCTGAGCTGTCAGCTCAAACCCACAGACCGTGAGATCATGACCTGAGCTGAAGCCGGACGCTTAACCGACTGAGCCACCCAGGCGCCCCTTAGGATAGTTTTAATTATTGGTAATATATGCGTCGCTTTCCATGACACACACTAAAATTCTAATGGCGCAACACAATTTTACATTTTAAATAAGTAACAACCTAACTGGTTGTACTCTACAAATATCTCCAATTTGCACAGGGATCCAGTAGCAGGAATTGTACCCCAAAAGAACTGATTTACACATCAGGACATCAAATGAATGCTAAAGGCACATGACATAGGTGGGAATTTAAAGGAATATCATTTTACCACTGTACATTTGACTATCACTTTTTCTCTTCTGTGTATTTTTGCTTATATTATGTCATTTTATACCTTGCATTCATGTTCTATCTCAGGCTTGCAGTTTTTCAAGTAAGTGTTTTTACAGCTGGATGAGATTTTTAAAATATATATATATATATATATATATATATATATATATATATATATATATGGTTAAAAATAACTACAGATGAGATTACACACACACACACATACACACACACACATATATTTGAAACTGGTTAAAAATAACTGCAATCTGAGAAAGACCTCTTATTGACGGGGGCTGGCGAAGGGTGAGAACTGTATTATTCTCAAAGCACCCAGAAGTGTTCCTGATTCTTCATCTATCACAGTCCTCAGATCTGGCACCTGCCTTGGGCAATCTGTCTATGATAAATCAAAATATCTTTTAGCCACAACAAGAACAGTGATATCAACTCAAGTGGAATCTTGTTTTCATGAGTACTATTTGCCCTAATCTATTACAATGAAGCTAATTAGAGTTTTGTGTTATAAGTCTTTCCATCTAAATTGTACCCCGGGATAAAGAGATTTGGTATTTACCATTGTCTTCCTTGTATTTACCATTGGTGGCCAGATTCTGAGAAATTGTCTTCCTTGTATTTACCATTGGTGGCCAGATTCTGAGAAAAAGATGGAAAAAAACGTTTTTTTAGGTTAATAGAAAAGAAAGAAAGTAGCAATGGATTTTAATTTTCAATATCTGGAAGGAGAAGGTAGGTTCAAATGTAAGAATTTTGAGCGGAGACCATCTGCCAATTATCGATATTGTTTAGGGTTTAAGTTTACTGGACCTTATTTTTTAAATCTGAGGGAAATACATGCAATAATTTTTTATGTGAACTTTGTTTTTATTTTTTATAGTTTATTGTCAAGTTGGTTTCCAGTGCTCATCCCAACAAGTGCCCTCCTCCATGCCCATCACCTATTTCCCCCTCCTCCCCACCCCCATCAACCCTCAGTTTGTTCTCCGTATTTAAGAGTCTCTTATGATTTGCTTCCTTCCCCTTCCTTAACTATTTTTTCCCCTTCCCCTCAGTAATTTTTAACAACGGATGTAATTCGGATTCCGATGTCACTTGTCTGGTTAACTCCCTCCTTACCCCCAAGTTCATTTCCTCCTCCCCCTGCTGTGTCCACAGCCCTTTTGAAGGCTTTTGTGCTGACACTTCCTTTTCCAGGAAGGCTTTCCCCATAGATATTTATCCACAGGCCTCCATCTGAGCATCCCTGGCATTCTTTTTATTATTTTTAAGTAATCTCTACGACCCAAAATGGGGCTCAATCTCACGACCTTAAGATCAAGAGATGAGACTTTTACCGACTAAGCCAGCCAGGCACCCCTTGTGTGCTTTCAGTATTGCTTCTGTGACTTTCTCCTTGAGCTTTACATGGCCTATCTATTCAAAATTGCAAATCATACCCCACTTTTAACCTTCCTGCTTCTTGTCCCCCTTGCCTGCTTCACTTTTTTGTTAGCCTTTACAATTTACTTCTTTATCCTGTTTATGGCCTGTGTCCTGGAATGTAAGTTTCATGAGGTAGCTTTGTTTTTGCTCTATCACCAATGCCTGGCATATCATTCATTTGTTGAATACATGAGTGAATGTTGAAGCCAAAGGAAGGTTCATAGCAATGAGTAATAATAGTAACAACAATAATAATAATAAAAATGAGGAAATTTATGCCGCACACTGCCAAAGCTATCCGCTTGTTATAGGTATCTTGTGTGCTGGTTTGCATATCTTTACCCTTTAACTGCTTTTAGTTTGGACAAATACAATTCACAGTAGGAAATTCCATAGCACACGTGCCCCTCAATCAACATTTGCATATCCTGTAAACATGTGCTAGAAAGAATTGTCCTTTAGCTAGCAAGTTACTATATGGCTCAGTGAAAACATGAACCAAACCTCCATTGATGAGCTATTTATCGCTGGTTCCCCAAGTCAACTTTAATTGATAGGTATTCAAGTTTACTCATTATAAGCAAATAGGTTAAGATGTGAAATGCATGTAGGGATATACAGAGTTGCTGATATTTCTGAATAATATGGACTAAATAGTGTCCCCCCCAATTTCACATGTTGAAGCCCTACACCTCACTCAGTGTGATGGTATTTGGAGGTGGGGGCCTTTGGAGGTGATTAGATTTACATGAGATCAGGAGGGTGAGGTCCTCATCACGGGATTAGTGTGATGTGTAGACACATCAGAGAGTGTGCTTCTTTCTCCCTCTCTTTCTCTCCCTCTCCACTATGTGAGGATGCAGGAAGAGAGCAAACCAGGAGCTGACCGTGCTGTCACCTTGATCTTGGACTTCCCAGTCTCCAGAACTCTGATAGAACACATTTCTGTCACTCAAACGACCCAGTCTCCGATGTGTTGTTATGACAGCCCGAGTGGACTAACACATTGACCAAAATTACAAACCGCACCTCCAAGATGAGAGAGAACTAGGGAGTGGACATCCCACATAGGGAGGGTGACCGGGCTTTTCACCTTTATCTAGAATTATTCTCTTGTAATTACTGTTGTTGCCTCCACATTGGCCCAGCGGGTGTTCTATTTACTGTAGAACTCAGACCCAAGTGAAGTCCTGAGGTCATTTTCTCACCATAATCTGTATAAAGCTAGCACAGGGCTGGGCTGCTTGGCCAAGTTTTACAAAGGAGTAAGAGATAACTAAGCATGACCACACAGAAACTAGGTAGGTCAGCTCAAGGCCTGGTCTGTTCTCTGGGCCCCACAGTCCCCATGTAGGCGTAGCTGTTGGTGGACAGCAAGCATCACACCAACCACAGGGAAGCACATGCGCAGATGCCTCTTCTCCCAGAAGCCTGGACCCAAGGAAGGGCAAGGTCTCCAGCTTGTGGCGATCTGGGAAATGCGTACACCCCCCACTAATCACTGCTGGGTTTCTGAGCTCCTGTACTGAAATGTCCGTTGTGGAGGGAAACGTCAGATGGGGGTCTGAGCTCCAGATCCCTTGTAGGAGAGACAGGAATTTTTCCCCTTCCCTGGCCTGCCCTGGCTTCCTGTTTGGGTATCCCAGGAATTCTGAACACAGAGGAGAGGAGACAGCAATTCCCAGAGTGTGCTTGTTACTTATAGCCACTGAAGGGCTGCCAGGGAGGAATTAGAGAAATTAGACCTGTTTTCAAGTCTTTTTCAAATAATCACCATCTCTAAGGACATGGTGAGAACAAAATATTGAATAACTGAAGGGGGGGAAAGATTTGCCTAGCAAGCGATATAAACAATGCAAATGTCAGCAAGGATAAGTGAGCCGGGAGAAGCTGGTGTAATGGAGGTTTAGTGAGAAGTTGCCTCTTTCCACAGTACTCCTCATTTTCATTACCTTGCTTTCAGTCTTGTTGGTTCCTCCCCCAGATATTGGATGTTTTCATGTTCTTCTGGAATTTCTATAGCATTTCTAACAGTGTCACCTTTTCTGTGGAAAGTTGGTGCTCTCTAACTGTGCCACTGAATCTTGGGAATGGTCACCCCCACTAAGTACTGTGTCATATCCACGCACGTGATACATCATGGTGATCCCTCTGTCTTTTACAGCAGGGCATGCCCAGGTGGTATGAGGGACAGAGCAGACATGTCATTAAAGATCAGCTGGTTAGAACACCACTGGTTGGGATAGCTTTGTGAGTCTGGACCTTGGGCTGATCGGGTCTGTTCGGTGTTTCCTAGCTCCAATGGCTTCCCCGGTATCCACCCAGCCTCATTCAAGGTCAGAAGGATGGTGAATCAGCACCTGCCTGTCACCAGACTTGAGAAGCAACTGTAAAAGTACATGCCTAATTCTTGACCATCCTTACAAATAAAAGCTAGGTGTCAAAATATTGAACATTTTTGTGGTTACCCAAAAGGCACCGGGTTGGAAATGATTTCCCAGTTCTGAAGATATCTCAACTAAATGGTCCATGCCAAAGAAGTATGCGTTATCACAAAATGTGACACTTCAGGGCATGCCAGCAGTGAGAAGGAAAACAAACGGAGGAAGGAGAAAAAAAGACAGTAAGACACATTAATAGTTGGAATGTTTTCATGAAAATTTTTTCTTTCTGTTTATGACTTTCCTAATATTCATAATATTACCTTTAGATGGGGAACTCCTCACCCGACGCGTCTCTTGCTCTCTTGATATATATCCAGAGGTTCACGGGCAGTATTTGATGATGTCACAATCAAGATTTACAGCACATGGCATATGCACAGTACCAAAGGAAAACATCAGTGCTAACTGGAAATGCCTGACAACATTATAGGCACCTCGTTTCTTTTCTTTCCTTCTACTATTTTGTCTTTTCCGAGGAGTCTCCGGTGAACATGAACTACTCCCACAACTAAAATAAAATCATTTAAACTGCACAGTAACGAAGACGAAATCTTTATATATGTTCCAGATTTTGTAATTCAGGGCGTTGTCTCTTCCCTCTTTCCCTTCTTTCCTCTACTTGAACAGGCAGTTTTGGAAATAAGACACTCTGCTTTGATGGGAGGCCAGGATCAAATTAAACCACTCCTGATTTTACAAGTCTAATATTTCAAATGAGAGAGACTTCAGCTCACTCAACACATTCTGACCCATTTGTGCTTTACGAAGCATTGCTTATGAGAATAATCAGCTTGAATAATGTGTGAAAGCAGAAAGACAGCTTTTTAGGAACCACTCACCCTTCTTCCGTCGATGCTCCCACAGGTGAAGGTGGAGAGGTAAAGAGAAGGGCCTTTCCTCTGACCCAGCAGGGGGTGTCTGCAGCGGCGTGGGCAGGGTTGGGGTAGAAATAAGCAAGGACATGTTTCCAGCCGGCCAGATCAGACCTCGCGCCCAACCAGAAGAAAAATTTTGCGGCCAGTCAACCATCACATCACATCACATCACATCTTTCAAATATTATCTAGCGTTCAGGCTTGAACCCTAGTGTAGGAGACAGAAAAAAACTGTAGCGCTTGGGTGAGTTCGAACAGCCCGGGTTCCCCTGGCTAAGCCAACTCTATCGCTGAGTTATAGCTTCTATTTTAAAATTCTACCTTCATGCAGACAATCCTTTTACTTGGCAGGTTCATTTTCATCCTTTAAGAGGTGCTAGCTAATTGCCGGCAAAAGACGGCAGACACACATAAGAGGTAGCACCTCTCTGGCTAATTCAGAACAGCTTCAGTCACTGCACCACCCAGTACAGTCACTGCCCCCGGGCCGAGGTGTTCAGCGTCTCTTATTTTGCAGTTAGACCCAGCTGCGGCTTCAAACTAGCTCTAGACGTTTAGTAGCGTTGCCAGATGGTGGGATCCTCTTAGGAAGTAATTCTGCAGGCTTTCTATTCCCTAACCAGGTCTTTGAACATAATGTGCTTTCCCACCCAGTTACCAGCAAACTCCAGCCCTCTCATTCCCTAGCTAACCAGTCTGTCCCTATCTCTAGGATGAAATTAGGAAAGAAAGAGGAAGACCAGAGAGAGAGAGAGAGAAGAGAAGGGGGGAGGGAGACAGAGAGAGAGAGGGAAATGATGGTCTCATATTTTCTGTATATAATAGCCAAAGACTATATTATTTTTCTTCTCAGTCATCAGGATTTCTTCTACCTCCTCAAGTGCATTTTCATGTTTTTAGCTTTGTTTTGTTTTAAGAAATCTCTCTCCTCTTCAGTCTTATCTGGTGATTCTTTTTTAAAATTATTATTATGGAAGTATAATTAGCATACAGTGTTATTTTTGTTTCAAGAGTACAATATAGTGATTGAACAATTCTATACATTACCCAGCGCTCATTATGACGAAAGTGCTCTTAATCTCCTTTATCTATTTCACCCATGCCCCCCACCCACCTTCCTGGTGATTCTTTCTTATTTTTTATTTTTAATTTATTTTTGAGAGACACAGAGAGACAGAGTGAGCAGGGGAGGGTCAGAGAGAGAGGGAGATACAGAATCTGAAGCAGACTCCAGGCTCTGAGCTGTTAGCACAGAGCCTGACACGGGGCCTGAACCCATGAACCGTGAGATCATGACCTGAGCCGAAGCCGGACGCTTAACCAACAGAGCCACCCAGGTGCCCCTCCTGGTGATTCTTAATTTCAAAAATAATTGGAGTCTTTATTAAACATCCATGGCAGGACATAAGCTGGGTTTGGATTAGACATATCCCTGCCAAAACCAAAAATAGAAGTTATTTTTAAACTAGTTGCTCAACAAAACAAGTATTTGGCCTTGGTTTCTGCTTGCTTGGGTTTTGACTATCTGTTGTTGTTGTTTATTTTTGTTTTCCGTCAACCACTATTTCTCCCTCTCTATTCATTTTTGTACCTTGTCCCCATTGATTTTGGGTTCCAAAATGTGTGCACTCGAGTGCCTTTTGCTTAAGTTAGCCAACTTTTGGTTAGCTGGCTCTAGGTTAGCAGCTTAATTGCTCATAAACAAAACTATTAACCAATACATTGGATCCCATCTTTGCCCTCGCTCTCCTTCCGGTCCTAAAGTTGTTAGTGATTAAGCACAGATTAGACAACAATGATCCAAATATTGTCTCTCCTATAAATTTCCCAATCAGTAAACTGGAATTAAGGAAATGAGGAACAAGAGTTGATACAAGAGGAGAATATTTCAACAGCACAGTACAGTGAAGGGTATTGGTAAGACAAAAAGAAAGCTGTGTCCATAGACCTCTCTGCCTGTGGCACTGCGGGTACTGGGGGTAAGGCCTTTAACTCCTTAATGGTTTTACTCATAGTTGGCTTCAGTGAAAGACTGTGATAGGATCCTTCCCTGTAGCCTTCTGGTATGATGCCCTTCCTATTTCTTTAGCAATTACGGCCACTGGGACAGAGATCATGGAGAACCAGGAGAAGGGTAAGGACAGACACCATTGGCAGGCAATGATAGGTAACATTACAGACCTCCCTGTAAATATAGGGTCATTCAAATGCTTTCCTCAACATACATGCTGCTCCTCACAGCAATTATGGGGGGGGCAGGGCAGATATTGGGGTTTCTATATTACTGTTGACAACACTGAACTTCAGAGACGAAGTAGGTTTTTCAAGGGTCCAAGACTGAAACCCCATCTTCTCACTTCTACAAAGAAACCAAAGAGGTAGGCTAACTAATGTATTGGCGAAGAGGAGCAAGCGAGTGAAGAGCTGTAGACCTTTAATTATTAACAGCTACTACTGAGGTTTTACTACCTGTTCGGTTCAGAGATAAGTCCCTACCCTTCAAGATGGGCATAACATCTGGGTGCCTCAGAGAAGGGACTGGAAACACAGCCAAGTGCTCAATTAACGTTTAATGAGTGAGTAACACACGAGGTAAGTTGCGCTACCCCGAGAGAGGCCTGAGAGCCCTTCTAAGGTGTTTTGATTGAGCACAACCAGTAAATAGAAGCCTCCAGAGAGGATCTATAGAGAAGCACTAGTTCAGGTTCCCCGGGTCATTGGTCAACTCCAAAAACTTTTACACTCAGGTTTTGTTTCTCCACTGACGAGGTCTAAAATGAAGATCAACCATTCCGCCTTCCAACAACCCACGGTGGCAAACCCCAGGGGAAGATGGTTTGCTTTCGGCTTTGGGGTTGCTCGCTCTTCTTTTGACGTTCACCTCCCGAAACGCGTTCCGGGATCGACCCAAGGCTTCTGAAAAACAGCGGCAAGCTCGGAGGCGTTGCATCGCCGTAAATTCCAGCCCGAAAGAGAGGTGCCCCGGCCTCCGCGCGCCGGGC
>NC_043706.1:12818045-12828623 GCF_006229205.1 Suricata suricatta | reverse complement strand
AGCTCCGCACTTTCCCGGAAAAAGGCGGCCCAGCACACCTGCCGCAGGTGTGTGCACGATGCCGCCTTTCGGGTCCCCGCGGGGCCTGGCAGCGCCACCTGAGTCCGGAGAGGAGGTGGCTGCTGGCCGTCGCAGGTCCCAAGGGTTGCTTGGCAGACAAGCCCAGCCCTTGTCTCTTGCTGCTTCCGAAATGGACCATTCCCCTGCCCCTGCCGGTGTGCGGGGCTCCAGAGGACCATGGGTTTTTGGCCATCCACCCCTCCGTTGTCTTTAAAGCTCGCGTTTCCTACGGAGTTAAGAGGAATGGTTCCAAACCGTGCATAAGGGTATGACAGGCAGCAAATTTGATCTCCAGGGGAACGCCGTGCCCCCACCCCCCCCACCCCGACCTGAGATGTTTGGAAAACCTCTTGTAGCGAGCTTCGCTGACACTTGTGGCGTGTTTCCTCAGTGTGTTTGTTTTTTTGGAGTCCAGATGGTTAAAATTGTCCAGATAATCTGCCAAATCAGCTGTGCAGCTTGTGCTGGTGGAGGGAATTCCAGTGACTGGAATAAGAGGGAAAATACCCTGTAGATTCCCTTCCTCAGCCTTTCTGGGAGGCTAGTTTTAAGGACTCTTTTTCTTCAGTGCAGAAGAGCATGTCTTCCTAAGGGAAGCACAAGCCTCTCTTATTGGTGTAGGCGCCCTGGAAGCTTAGAACTTTGCGGTTGCAGCTCAAGGCAGGAATTGTAACACCTTTAGTGAACTTTACAAAAAGGCAGGAGTCTTCGGGCCAGATGGAGTCCTTGGGTTCTGTTTTAACTTGCAGGGACTGTTTGCTCACCCATGCTGCGTTCTTTTTTGTTTTAGGTGTGCAGGCGGCTGGGAATTATAGAAGTTGATTATTTTGGACTGCAGTTTACGGGTAGCAAAGGTGAAAGTCTATGGCTAAATCTGAGAAATCGGATCTCCCAGCAGATGGACGGGCTAGCCCCTTACCGGCTCAAACTGAGAGTCAAGTTCTTCGTGGAGCCTCATCTCATCTTACAGGAGCAGACTAGGTAAAGTGATGCTGAACTAAACCAATGTCAAATGGACCTTGGGTTCCATGTAGAAAGGGCCCTTGCACCTCCCCAGAGATGTTCAGGGCAAATTTGTCTGCTACAGAGCGAGTTGGTCCATAACCGAGAAGTTTTTTCACCGCACAGCCCTTTTGTCGAGGTGAACAGGGAGCTGCCTGGTTGGCCTGGGGTACATTTTCTAGCTCTTCCTGCGGTTTTTTCCTGCCTTTATAAACAATGAGGGAGCAGGGTTGAATTCTTACTAACACTTGGGATCCGTGCCACCACATGGAGGGGGGATGGGGGGGGGAAGATTAGAAACCCAACTGACTTCCTGATAGCAGCATCTAATGCCCGATAGTAACCTTTGCGTCAGCAGTGTTACTGCAGGTCATTGTAGACTGTTCTAACAGAAAGTAGGAAACAGTTTTTCTTGGGTTACTTAAACTTAGTCAAGTTCAGCCTAGTGTCAGATTACAATATCCGACTTAGTCCAGACGCTTTTAACTTTTTTAAGTTTCTTGAAAACTCAGTAAGAACACTCTGTAAGGTGTAACCGATCTCCAACCCACAAACATGTCTACATGTGACTGTTTAGACTGTTCAATCCTTCGCTTTACTTCTAGAAAACCACCAGCAGTGGCAGACAACTGGGGCTTGCGGTTTCCTTTTTCAGACAGAAAATGCTTTCTCCCCTGGACTGACTGTAATACTTTTCAAGGATGAGCCAAATTAGGAAACTCCTGTCCAGTACTTATAGCTGAAAAGCAAGAGACCTAAATCCTAGAGCCACATGTAAAATAAATAAATAAACAGCAACAACCAAAAAGAGACAAACGACGAAACTGACTACTTTTAAATTTGTTTCCAAACAAACTTTGGATCTCAGTTCTAGTAGTTTTCATAATCCTTGGTTTGGAAATTTGCCAAGCGCATGAAAAATGTGAGTGTGAGAATCTTGAGTAATGATAAGTGAGCAAAACCCTCTAAGAGTTGTTAGCATGTGACTTTTTGTTTGTCGACTTAAGGACTGAGAGAGGCATCTTTTGAAATACCATTCGCTTGAATTTGAAATCTCTCCTTTACCTTGTTGCTGCACTCGCAAAGGTGAGGGGGATGTTCGGTTTTCTTTCTCTGAGACAAGCTAGTATATTGAATTCTCAGTGCTCCTGAAAATGTCTTGCAAAATACTCACATGATTACATGTTTAAGGGTGTCTCAGCTGTCTGTATTAAGTGGAATATGTTGGGCTTGTGAGGGGGGGTGTTGTTTGTTTGGGAGCAGTTTGTTTGTTTAACTTAAAGCTAATTTGAGAAAACTTTCACTCTGCCCTTCAGTATGATAAAATGGAACAGAGCAAAAGGATATGCAAACACACGTATATAGCACAACATACTGGAGTTTTCATTGTGTAGTTCTGTCATGATCTTCCAGTCACTTCTGGGCCTCCAGAGGCAAATCCATTTTGATGCTACAAATTTATTTTTTAAGCGTGCAGAGGTTTAGAGGACCACATACAACATTTAAACAATGGCTGCAGTCATAATAGTATGATACATTTATTTTATGAATGATTAGACTTTAAAATTTGCTACTAGATTGGCTTTGCCTGTGTCTTTTTTTTTTTTTTTTTTTGCAAGTGAGTTAATAACCATTATCAAGTCCATTTTATTCATGCAGGATACTCTGTGAATTAGAACTGAAATAAAATTTTCTGCTACATTGACTCGATTGACTTTAACTCCAGAGATTCATGCCCACAGAATGCACATACCTAGTTAGCCTGGGTAATTTTAATTGATCTTAGTTCCTTTTGAAATCTTATTGAAAAATTTAGTGTGACCTAAGCATTTGACTTGCTTTTAATATATTGGTGACTATTACTTGTTTTTCAGGGGGTTTTCCCAAAATACAGAATTTGGAGAAAATGCCTTCTCAGGTTTATATATAGAATTCTGCTTTTAATAACTAAAATGATTTGTAATTAGTATTTGCACCTTTTCATGAGGACGAGAAGCTGTCTTGGGTCCAATATAGTCACAATTAGCGCTGTTTTTAAGTACATGGCCCGACAGAGCAAAAATATACGTTTTTTTTCCCCTAATATCACGTGAGCCAGATAAAGCTGGTTGGTAAACATTTCGATGGTTAATAATTCGTTATAAAATATTTCTATAAAAACGCCATGAAAATTAAACAGACCTGCGTATGTCCTCCGTAGGCCAAGCTTTGCCAGTTCGCTTACCAGCGGTGATTTTGGACCATCTCAGAGTCAGGTCATGAGGGTCCATTTAGTATACTGAACACTGTCTGGACTGTTTATTAAATGGTGCTGAAATATCCTGGCCAAATTGGCCTCTATGGAGAATTAAAGCAGTCTACGCACCGGAGAGCCGGTCTAAGCGGGAGCAGTTAATATGTTCGTGTGTGTGAGACTAGGGAGGCTGCTGGGGGGACCAGCTGGAGGGCCCGTTGGTAACTGGAGAGTGGGGGTGAGGGGGCCAGGGGGCGGACAGCAGAGGCCCTGTGTTCTCAGCGCAGCCCAGCCCCCAACCACCAGGGTAGCACTTCTCTCTTGAAAGGCCAGGAAGAGCTTGTCTCTAAAATCCCCTCTAGCTGTAAATTCTTTTTCTTTCCTTCTGATTCCTCCCTATTTTCCTTAATGTTTCCCTAAATATATTTTTCTGAAGACAAAGGGAAACGAAACCAACCATATCAACTGTCTGCTTAGATTGATACAGTTAATCTGGTCTCTGATTTGGCTTCATTTTAGATTTGATTCTTTACCCAAATTATTATTTTTGCCTTTGAATGAGGGCCTGGAAAGAAACCAGAGTCTTTTTTTTTTTATATCTTTATTTATTTTTGAGAATGAGAGAGACAGAGTATGAGACAAGGGGAGGGGGAGAGAGAGAAGGAAGCCCAGGATCTGAAACAGGCTCCAGGCTCTGAGCTGTCAGCACAGAGCCGGACACGGGGCTCGAACCCGTGAACTGTGAGATCATGACCTGTGCCAAAGTCAGACACTAAACTGACTGAGCCCCCCAGGTGCCCCCTAGAGTCTTGTTCAAACTCAGCAGACACATTTGAGAGACAGAGACAAGCGGGTACATTCAGCAGATATTTGCCGCGCTGAGCGTTGAAACTAAAAGTGAGACTAATGTATTCTGGAAGTAGATCTGAAATAATACGGATCTTTGAAATTCTTGCCATTCAAAGGCTCTCGGTTACTCACAGCGATTCAGACCAGATTTTGTCAACATTTTCACAGCCAGACATTAGAGAATTATATGCCTCATCTTCAGATATGGTGATTACACCATCCACTGCCAATGTAATCTGTTTCTCCGGACCTTTGCCACATTTTAGCAGAGTTCTGTGGTCTTTGCGCTCCTGCTTCCTTACGACTCCCCAACGCCTGAATTCGTTCCCAGAAATCAGCCTCAGTAAAGGGTTCCATGAGTCCTGAACAGTTCGTTCAGGGGATGCTGTCATCCTGAGTGTTGAACCTCATCAAGATTTCCGTGATGTGAGTGAGCGGTGTTGAGTCTGACTTGTCCCTTGTGAAATCCTGCTCCCAGGCCCCCTTCATCCATCACTCCTTAGAAAAGCGTCCACTGGGCCTGCTCAGGAGACTGAACTACCCCAAGACATCATGTCGCTTTCCTTTAAAGCATCTAATGAGCGTGTGACGCGACCATTTACCTGTGTGAAAATTTGTTTATTGTCAGCTACTCTCATAATTTAAATCCCAACGAGCAGGGGGCTGATCAGTGTCGTATCTCCAGAGTCTAGCAAGTGCCTGGTGCATAAACATTCGTTGAAGTGATGAATTAAGAAATGAGAAATAGGGGCACCTGGGTGGCTCAGTCGGTTAAGCATATAACTTCGGCTCAGGTCATGATCTCATGGTTCGTGGGTTCGAGCCCCACGTCGGGCTCTGTGCTGACAGCTCAGAGCCTGGAGCCTGCTTCAGATTCTGGGTCTTCCTCTCTCTCTCTGCTCCTCTCCCATTCACACTCTGTCTCTGTGTCTCTCAAAAATAAATAAACATTTTTTAAAAAATTAGAAATAAATACAAATAGAGTTAACTGATACGGATAATATAAATTTTTTTGGAAATAGTGAAATGTTTGCCAATTTGCTTCTTTGAACTGAAAAGCTTAAAACTATCTAAAAGAAATCTCACCATTAAAAAGTGTAATTATCCTCTGTTAAGGGTTTGCCCAGTGCTCGGCCCCCTTTTGCTTCCTTCCTTGCCCCTCTCCGCCTCACCCCAACACATTTGTTTCTTGCAGCTGTTAGTTCTCATCTAAAACGAACTACTACTTGCCTGGACCTTCTGTGAAGTTCAGATAGTTTTCTAGCTCCAGGCTCTCTTAAATCTAATTTTCAACCAATTTGTAGGTTCTGAGTACTTCCTAAACCGAATGTTTTCCTTTCTCCCAACAAAAACCACTTAGATGTCAAAATCTAGGGAAGATGGCCGCATTGCAATCCGCAGAGTGAATGCCACATGCAACCAGGGGCAGATTGGAGGCGGTGGGTTTGAATGTATTCAAACTGATCATGCAGATCTTACCCAGGGCCTGTAATGATGCTCAGAATCTTTCCACGTGTTGTCAGTGTTGGTAACGGTTGCTTAACACAGTTCACCTTTGGAGGGTTCAGGATGGGTACTTTCTGAGGGTGTCACAGCACTATCTATCTGCTGCAAAAGTGTCCCTCTGTTTTACATATCAACCCTATGCCTAAGACTGCAATGACGCATTCCCCCTTTCTTTTTTTTTAAATGGCCCCAGGAAAGTAAGACAGACTTGTATATTGTTTCCAGAAAATACTAATTAGATTTTTGAATTCTAACTTACCTATTAAGTCTTTGTTTTTGCTCAGAGTGTAGGACGTTTGCATTATTGTCTATGTATTTTAGCCACAGATCTCCCATCTGGGCACATTTGGCGTCTTCCTGCATTTCTCCTACTCGTATATTTCTATGAAGGATCCAGAGAACATTATTGATTTTTCATGTAACCAAAATGAACTTTTAATTTTAAATATGTCATTTTAAATAAAACTTGACTCTTTAGAAGGCATTTATTCTCTGAGTCATGCCCCCCGCAGCCTCTTTCCAGACCTCTCCCGGATCGAATGGCACTCACCACCATCTAGGCCCTTGGGAGAGAGATTGTGGGTAACACTTTTAAACAACAGGATTGCCCAGGTCAGGGATCTGTTGTGAGCAGGTAATCCTGTTTTTTCCAGGTGCTTCTGGTGTGGGCTGTCATCGCTTTTGATGTTGGGGGTTTCCCTTCCCTCCCACTCCTGTATCTTTTAAATGCTTTGAAACCTGAATAAGAGCAAATTTGTTCATGGTTCCCATATTACGTTTGGGACTTTGAGAAGGATTCCCTAAGCTGCACAGAGACTTGACTTGGTCATTCCTTGGCCATGACTCTTTGTCAGTTGCAAGCCTTCCGTGCAATGGATTAGATCTGATAGTTCACTTTAGGTGTAAGAAGCTGTTCATTTGAATTCTGAACCTTGACCCCAAGGATTTTCACTAGTGTCATTTCCTCAACCTCTTATGAAAATTTTCAAACATGCAGAGAAGTTGAAGATGTGTATAGTGAACACCCAATACCCCCATCTAGATCCTACCATTAACCGCTTAATCAGTTTAATATACTTGCTTTATCACGCATTTATTTTTGATGCTTTTCAAAATAAGTTGTGGATACATACAATTCCCCCTAAATACTTCAGTTTGCAAATCATTAAGTAGAACTCTGTATTTGTCTACATTTTTTTTCTTTTGATAAAATATTTACATATGATGAAATATATCAACACTAATTAATACCGTTTGAGGAGTTTTGACAAACAGAGTGTCTGTTTAAACAAAATCCTTATTAAGATGTGGAATAGGGGCGCCTGGGTAGCTCAGTTGGTTAAGCATCCAACTTCAGTTTAGGTCATGGTTTCACAGTTTGTGAGTTCAAGCCCCACATCGGGCTCTGTGCTAACGGCTCAGAGTCTGGACCCTGCCTCAGATTCTGTGTCTCCCGCTCTCTGCCCCTCCCCCTCTTGCATTCGGTCTCTCTCTCTCTCTCTCTCTCTCTCTGTCAAAAATAAATGTTAAAAAAAAGATATAGAATATTACTGGCACTCCAGAAAGTTCCCTCAGGGCCATCTGCAGTCAGTCCTGGGCCCCTTCCCCATTCCCCGCCCCCCACCCCCATGCCCCCTCCCCCCTCCACAAACAGGTTCTTTGTTTTTCCTGCATAGATCTACCTCACACACCCAGAATCGTGCAGTGTCTGGCTTCTTTTGTTCATTATGTATTTTGTTTTTAGAGATTCGTCATACTGCTTTATACCGATGGCTTGTTCGTTGCTAGATAGTATTTCACCCTACGAATATGCTACTGTTTGTTGATCCGTACCTCTATCAATGAACACCTGCTTTTCAGCTATTGTGGGAAAAGCTTCTGTGAACATCACAAGTCCAGTATTTTTTGTAGACATGTATTTCCGTTTCTCCGAGTAAATCTAAGAATGGAATAGCTGGATCACAGGGGAGGTGGTTGTTTAGTTTCATTTTTAATTTTTTTTAATATCTCTTTATTTTTGAGAGAGACAGAGCGAGAGTGGGGGAGGGTCAAAGAGAGAGGGAGACACAGAATCCGAAGCAGGCTCCAGGATCCGAGCTGTCAGCACAGAGCCTGACACGGGGCTCGAACCCAGGGACCGCGAGCTCATGACCTGAGCTGAGGTCAGACACTCAACCAACTGAGCCACCCAGGTGCCCCATAGTTTTGTAAGTAACTGTCCAGCCATTTCCCAAAGTGTTTATACCATTTCGTGCTCCCATCAGGAGTATCCGAGTCCTCCACATCCCCGGCAGCCTTCTGGTTGGCGTGGGGTTTCATGGATTTGTCTCTCTTGGTCAGTCATGTTAAACACTTTTTTCATATGCGTATTGGCTTTTCCTATGTCTTCTTTTTTGAAGTATCCATTCAGGTCATTAAGCCATCTTAGTTCTTTGTCAGAGATAATGTTTTATAAATACTTTTTCTCCTGTGACTTGCCTGGTCTCTTAATGCCTTTTGATGAGTACAAGTTTTTAATGTTAGTCAAGTCGAATTAATCAGTTGTTCTCTTTTCTGATTCTTGCTGTGTCCTGAGAAACCTTTGCCTCCCGCCCCTCCCCCCAGTTATGGAGATCTTCTCCAATGTGTCTTTCTAGAAGTGTTAACAATTTTAGCTTTTACAGTTAGGCCTACAATCTACCATGAACTGCTTTTTGTTTCAGTGGAATTTAAGATACAAAACAAAAACATGTATAGTAATTTTTTTCACTTGATAGTTTTTTTTTTTTTTAAGTTTTACACCCAGTGTAGGGCTCGAATTCATGATCCCAAGATCAGCTGACGAGGTGCCGTCTTTTTTTCTTTGATAGTTTTTAAATGTAACTCGGCAGGGAGGGTTTGGTTTAAAATAAACTGATGTGGTTAAATGGCTCATTGGACCGAGGCAGGGACACGGGCGACCTCAGAGGGGGTCTAACTGGGTGCAGGGCACACCAGCCATCCCCAGCGGACGGCCAGGTTCGGTCAGGACTCCGGAGGAAATACCGTTCCCAGGTTCTTAGCGATTTGAAAGATGTTTTAGGTCAGTTACTTAAATGCTGAGTCTAAGAATGAATGTGGATATAGTTGTGTCACAGAAAGTTCTTCAAAATGATGCCACTGGGAAGATACCGGAAGCAGTGATTGGGCAAAACTGCCCATGACAGGCCGGTCAGCAACTCCTCTTGGCTTACGGAAAGTTCTATTTTGATTATTAGATGATTTCTTTAATGAGACAAGTCAGTGTTCAAAGGACAGTTCTCTGCTTACAGTTCTTAAAAGATAAATGACCTAACTTTATTCCTTAAAGCCATGGGAAGGAATTTATTTTTAAAGTAGAGGAAATTTGAAACTCTGAAACAAATATATGAAGGATATATGACTTTTTTTTCTAACGAGAATGTGGTGTATCTGTAATTACTTACTCAATTTTTTCAAATTCTCCATAAGGCTACAGTAAGTGTGAATTCATTTCTACCCATGATGCAGTTAGCCAGAATGTTTCACTTTGGGCCTCCAAACCAATCCACATATTGACAATATGTAACTTTCTTAGTAACTACTCAGCCAGACGACTAGAAAATGCAGTTTGAGCCTATATCTGTAGAACATATTTACAGACATTGACTTAAGACAAAGAAAGAAGTAAGTTTTTTCCCAAGGGCTTGCTTTCTTTTTATGACTAGCACGTAGCCTCAAATGAACTTGATATGTCAACCACTTTTGATCTTTAGATAAAAAATTAAAAAAATTCACTGCAGGCATGACCTCTTTGACCACAGCTGCTTGTTTTGATATTATCAGTAACCTTTCACCCACTTTACAAAAAAGGGGAGGATGGGGAAAAAATCCATGAAGCAAATAGTTACCGAGCAGATGGTGGAAAAGAGAGTAATAGGGAAAAAATACTTGATTCAAAATCACCCCAGGGACCTGGGTGGCTCAGTGAGTTAAGTGTCTGACTTTGTTGGCTCAGGTCATGATCTTGTGGTTTGTGGGTTTGAGCCCCATGTCAGACTCTGTGCTAACAGCTTGGAACCTGGAGCCTGCTTCAGATTCTGTGTCTCCCTCTCTCTCTGCTCCTCCCCTACTCATGCTGTGTGTGTCTCTCTCTCTCTCTCAAAAATAAATAAACATTTAAAAAAAATCATTCCATTAACTATTGAGCCGTCACTGGATTCCTTTTCGGAACGTGTCTCCGAGCTCCGCTGTCTTCTCTGTGAGAAAGAGCATGTTAAATAGAGCCTGCCGATGGCCCACCGCAGCTGGTGATCTTTGCCACCACTGCCCCTTTGTGCTGTTCTCCTGGAGAGAACACCAAAAACCAGTTTGTGTCTGGAGTTACCGTGATAAAGCTAGGTGCTTTCATACGAAAGAGCTGTAAGTGCCATCTAAAATACGGATCTACAGGAGAAACCTAATGGACTTTGGCTCAGGTCATGATCTCATGGTTCATGGGCTCAAGCCCCACGAGGGCTCTGTGCTGACAGCTCAGGGCCTGGAGCCTGCTTCGGATTCTGTGTCTCCCTCTCTCTCTGCCTTTCCCTTACTCATGCTCTGTTTCTCTCTCAATAATAAATAAATATAAAAATTTTTTTTCTTAATTAAAATAAAATAAGGATCTTTTGGGCATGTTCACCCTGTGACCCCCGGTGTGGCTTGCCGCAGAAGTAATGAATGACAGACATTTGCTGACTCAACATGAAAAGGTGGTTTCGGGGCCATGAAACTGCAGAACGCAGTTTACCAGAGAGTCGGAGAGTCGATGTAGACAGTCGAGGGGAGGGCCCCCCGCAGGGCGTTGACTGCAGTTTGGCCTAGATGTGGAGCATGTACAAAAGGCCAGTTGTTCTCCTCGGTTTAAAAAATCCTGACCCACGGGCCTAGAAAGGATCAGCGTTGGGTCTCAC
>NC_043706.1:12816860-12817945 GCF_006229205.1 Suricata suricatta | reverse complement strand
AAAAAGGGGAGGATGGGGAAAAAATCCATGAAGCAAATAGTTACCGAGCAGATGGTGGAAAAGAGAGTAATAGGGAAAAAATACTTGATTCAAAATCACCCCAGGGACCTGGGTGGCTCAGTGAGTTAAGTGTCTGACTTTGTCGGCTCAGGTCATGATCTTGTGGTTTGTGGGTTTGAGCCCCGTGTCAGACTCTGTGCTAACAGCTTGGAACTTGGAGCCTGCTTCAGATTCTGTGTCTCCCTCTCTCTCTGCTCCTCCCCTACTCATGCTGTGTGTGTGTCTCTCTCTCTCTCAAAAATAAATAAACATTTAAAAAAAATCATTCCATTAACTATTGAGCCGTCACTGGATTCCTTTTCGGAACGTGTCTCCGAGCTCCGCTGTCTTCTCTGTGAGAAAGAGCATGTTAAATAGAGCCTGCCGATGGCCCACCGCAGCTGGTGATCTTTGCCACCACTGCCCCTTTGTGCTGTTCTCCTGGAGAGAACACCAAAAACCAGTTTGTGTCTGGAGTTACCGTGATAAAGCTAGGTGCTTTCATACGAAAGAGCTGTAAGTGCCATCTAAAATACGGATCTACAGGAGAAACCTAATGGACTTTGGCTCAGGTCATGATCTCATGGTTCATGGGCTCAAGCCCCACGAGGGCTCTGTGCTGACAGCTCAGAGCCTGGAGCCTGCTTCGGATTCTGTGTCTCCCTCTCTCTCTGCCTCTCCCTTACTCATGCTCTGTTTCTCTCTCAATAATAAATAAATATAAAAAAAATTTTTCTTAATTAAAATAAAATAAGGATCTTTTGGGCATGTTCACCCTGTGACCCCCGGTGTGGCTTGGCGCAGAAGCAATGAATGACAGACATTTGCTGACTTGACATGAAAAGGTGGTTTCAGGGCCACGAAACTGCAGAACGCAGTTTACCAGAGAGTCGGAGAGTCGATGTAGACAGTCGAGGGGAGGGCCCCCCGCAGGGCGTTGACTGCAGTTTGGCCTAGATGTGGAGCATGTACAAAAGGCCAGTTGTTCTCCTCGGTTTAAAAAATCCTGACCCACGGGCCTAGAAAGGATCAGCGTTGGGTCTCAC
>NC_043706.1:12810631-12816760 GCF_006229205.1 Suricata suricatta | reverse complement strand
GCTCAAGCGGGAAGCTGTCTTCTGAGCCCTACTCAGAGCAGCGACAGAGCTTGACTGTTGGCCGTAACTCAGCTGTTAATGGAAGGAATATCGTGGCATTTAAGCAAGTTTGAGAGGCTATAACAAGTCATCAAAGGACGGTTACACCTGTATGCTTGCCAGAGACCGAGTTTATAACCTAGACTGGTCCCTCGGTGGCAGTTTGGATACTCCGTGGAGAATCTTGGGTGATCTGGATTGGCACGCAATGGACATGGAGTTTCTAAGTCTGGCATGCCTTGTCGCAAGCAGAGCGTAGTGTCCTATGCGGTTAGGACAGGCACAGAGGGAACGCCCCTCAGGCAGGGAAAGAAACTGACTGCAGACAATGTGCGGTTTTACATCCATTCACAGAGCTCTGGGGGGCTAGGGACACCAGACATCCGCTTCCGTGCAGCTAGCTGTAGCAGAAGTCAGAATATGTCCAGTGCTTTTAGAGGGGAATAAACAGTTTGCAGCTGATGTGAACTAAAAAGGAAGCTAAGCAAGAGGACAGAAGGAATACCCCTCAGGACACAGGGAGCAGCCAAGACTAGAGACACGGATACGTGAACATGCGTGGTCCTTCCAGGAAGAGTAATAGTCCCTCTCCCAGGGCACAGTGGCTGGAAGGAATGGTGGGTCATGTGGCTGGACACTGGGGGCCAGACCCACAGGAGCCTGGGTATGTGCCACCAGCATGCTTCCTCGGTAAACAGTTGGGATCCCGTTAAGGATTTTTTATTTATTGATTTTAATGTTTATGTTTGACAGAGAGAAAAAGAGAGAGAGAGAGACAAAGCACGAGCAAGAGAGGGGCAGAGAGAGAGAGAGGTAGAGAATTCGAAGCAGGCTCCAGGCTCTAAGCTGTCAGCACAGAGCCCAATATGGGGCTCAAACTCACGAACTGTGAGATCATGACCGGAGCTGAAGTCGGACGCTTAACCCAGGCACCCCTCTCTCGAAGGATTTTGAGCAGAGAACTGGCAAGCTGATCCCAGAAGCAAGTAGCTTGGAAGGTAGATTAGCAGAGTAAAGAGAGATCAGCTTTGGGGAGGTTGTAAATTCTCTGACAGTTGAGATCCACAAGTTGGACATAGGTAAAAATGGGAAGAATGTTACTGGACTTAAGGAGTTTGCAGAGACAGAAAGTAGGTGGGAATAAAATGAATCAAATGTGGGCCTTGGGGTAAAATGACAAGTCTCGGGTTTTCACTGGGAGAAAAAGCAGATTTGGGAAGGAACGCAGTGAGTTTGGTTTTGAACAGTGAAATTAGGATACTGAACATCCAAGGGGAGAAGTCTGTAAGACATCCGAATATGATGCTTACAGAGGTTGGGGCAAAGACTAGAGACTTGGGGGTCATTTGAATAGAAGTGAGGATCTAAGATATCAAGTCCATGTCAAGATCACCGTTTTCTGAACAGAATTTCTTTTTAAAAATTGAATGCAGAAACCTCTGTGAGATTATTTTGTATTTCTAACTCGAATATTCCTGAACTTGTCTCAGATTTGTTTTGCCTGGGTTATACTTTGTAGTCCAGAGAAATTTAAGTTCTTAGACTTATTTTGCCTTTAATACTAAAAAGAAAAAAAATGTTCTTTAGTGGCGAGCATTTTCAGGGTGGTTTTCTAAAGTACTGTGTGTTCCTTACTTAGGAGGGATTGTGGAAGTGCTAAGCGGGTTGCACGTGACATCAAGCTAGCCCCCGCAGGATAACCTCATTCTCACATTGCTTCGCAGGCATATCTTTTTCTTGCATATCAAGGAGACGCTCCTGGCGGGCCACCTCCAGTGTTCCCCGGAGCAGGCCGTGGAACTGAGCGCCCTCCTGGCCCAGACCAAGTTTGGAGACTATAATCAGAACACTGCCAAGTACAGCTACGAGGAGCTCTGTGCGAAGGAGCTCTCCAGTGCCACCTTGAACAGGTGAGGCTGCCTGGAGGCGCCTGTTTATATTCCTAGATTGAGCACATTTATGCATTGTTTCCCAAAGAAGATGAATCTGCGGTAGACTAGGCCATTACCCAATTTAGCCAACTTGTTTTTGAAACATTCTCAGCCTTTCCTCTGAGAAAGTGACAGACACAGAGCAATCCACCTAAATCCATGCCCCTTTATAAAATGATGTGGAACAGGAATTTTTTAAATCTCTGACCTCCTAAGAACGCAAATCTTGGGGCGCCTGGGTGGCTCAGTAGGTTAAGCGGCCGACTTTGGCTCGGGTGATGATCTCGCAGTTGATGAGTTCGAGCCCTGTGTCGGGCTCTGTGCTGACAGCTTAGAGCCTGGAGCCTGCTTCAGGTTCTGTGTGTGTGTGTGTCTCTCTCTCTGACCCTCCCCAGCTCATACTCTGTCTCTGTCTCCCTTTCAAAAGTAAACATAAAACTTAAGAATGCAAATCTCTTCGGAAGTCTGTCATGTCTATTGGTATTTTCTTCATCCCAGCGAGGATTAGACCAAGAGGCCTAACACAGGTGTTATCTTAGTTATCTGTTCTTGGGGAACAAGTTACCCCCAAACTTAGTGGCTTATGAGCAGTGTATCACACTTCCATGGGTCAGGAGCCTGGCTGGGTGCTCTGGATCAAGACCTTTCACGGGGCAGCAGGCAGGCCTTTGATAGAGTTCTGTGTCATCTAAAGGCTCACCCAAGGGAGGGACCACCTTCCAGGTTGATTCACGTGGCCGGTTGGCAGGGCCTTGTTCCCTGACCGCTTGGGCCTCTCGAAGGGGCTGTTTCATAACGTGGTAGCTGGCTCCCCCCAGGACCATCAGTCCAGGTCCAAGCAAGAGAGAACACCCAAGACAGTAGTCAAAGTCTTCTTAAAACTTAATCTCTGAAGTGTCATCCCACCACTTCTGCCATTTCTGTTCATTAAAAGCAAGTTATGAACCCAGCCAGGGATGAACACAACAGGGACTCGGCACTCAGTTGAGGGTATTTGCACAAGGGTGTGAATACCAGCAAGTGGAGATCTTTAAGGACTGTGTTAGGGGCTGTGTGCCACAGCAGATAAAATAAATCCTGCAATTTTCAGTTGCAGATGATCTAATCAACCCCTTATCATACTATACATTTTTTAATGTTTTTTTTAAATTTATTTTTGAGAGAGAGAGAGAGACAGCATGAGCAAGGGAGGGTCAGAGTGAGAGGGAGACACACAATCTGAAGGCAGGCTCCAGGCTCTGAGCTAGCTGTCAGCATAGAGCCCAACTCGGGGCTCAAATCCACTAACCGTGAGATCATGACCTGAGCCAAAGTCGGATGCTTAACTGACTGAGCCACCCAGGTGCCCCTTTAATGTTTATTTTTGAGAGAGAGAATGAGTTGGGGGGAGGGGAGCAGAGAGAGAGAGGGAGACACACAGAATCAGAAGCAGGCTTCAGGCACTGAGCCATCAGCACAGAGCCTGCTGCAGAGCTTGAAACTCACAAACCACGAGATCATGACCTGAACTGAAGTTGGATGCTTAGCCAACTGAGCCGCCCAGGTGCCCCTATAATGCTATATATTAAGATGAAACTTACAAAGTAGAACCTTGCCTGAGAAGCTCCTGTGTACAAAATGCCTCATGCATATTTTTAGAGATTTTTCCATAATTCTTCCAATTCATCCCTGTCCAGCATCCCCACCAGCTTTTTCTACCGAATGTCTACTAGTTGAGATTTGGAGCAGTGTCTTACAAGTATTGTATGATAAATTTGCTAAAGAAATGAAATATCAGTGCTATATCGCTTTAAATGTTTGTTACACAGAAATGGCAGTGTCTGTGTGACTCACTAGGGAAAATGACAGAGTCCTCTCTAAGGACCGCATACGTTAATCTGTCCACGCCTCTCTACACTCTTGGCCTTCTGCAGCATTGTGGCAAAGCATAAGGAGCTGGAAGGGACCAGCCAGGCCTCTGCCGAATACCAGGTGTTACAGATCGTGTCCGCAATGGAAAACTATGGCACAGAGTGGCATTCCGTGAGGGACAGCGAAGGGCAGAAACTCCTCATTGGGGTTGGACCTGAAGGAATCTCTATTTGCAAAGACGACTTCTGCCCAATTAATAGGTAACTTCCTGCGTCTTAAAAATTTTTCTTTACGCCCTAAATGTGCATACACCCCTTTGTAGCTCTGATTATTAAAATAGATAAAACTGGAAAGGGATTTGCTAGGCAGTCATCCATTGGGAACGACATGTTTCATTTTGGGTATGTATATTAATTTGACTCAGACTTTGATAACCATTGAATTATTTTGAAGCTACAAACTCAAGTGTATTGATGTGGCGGAGTTAGTGTTTTTTAGGGACGCTCACTGCTGTAAAAATCTCATTTTCACCTATGTGTGCATGCCCATGCACATACACTACACATCACTCCAACACCTCTCTCCACTGCTGCTTTTCGGTGCCTGCGTGACTGGGAGCAGAGTGCTTACTTGCAGTCCTGGACAGAGCATGATTGTACTGCAGGGTCCCGAGCACAGGAGATCCCCACGAGGGGCACGCACCTTGACCCATCGCTCCTTCCGGACTTGCTCACTTTCTCTTCCCGTGTCTCAGGATTGCTTACCCGGTGGTCCAGATGGCCACCCAGTCGGGGAAGAACGTGTACTTGACCGTCACCAAGGAGTCTGGGAACAGCGTCGTGCTCCTGTTCAAGATGATCAGCACCAGGGCAGCCAGCGGGCTCTACCGAGCGATCACGGAGACGCACGCTTTCTACAGGCACGTATGGCTCTGTACCCCACACCTTAGCGCCTGTCTGCAGCTCTTACGTTTTCTGGGGACAGCAAGGCCCCTCCAGTTTCTGGTAGCATCGTGTGGGTGAATCTTGTATGGAATTTAAAAGACATCCACTGCTCTGAACGCTGTGTTTGTTCTATTCAGCGTAGCAGGGGGCCCTTCTCAGCGTGGGGCTGCTTCCACCGCAGAAGGAGCGTGGGAGTGAGCCGCCCGGACCCCTCCCCCCACCTCTCTTACCTTCTACCCCCTGCCCCCACGCCAGCTCCTCTCTCGGGAGCTCTGTGTAGGTGGACCCGCCCCACCACCGCTTGTGCTCATCCCCACAGGACGATCTCACCGTCCTTGCGGGGGAGTGGCCATCCTGATTCCCCGCCGCCCCAGTACAAGGATTTTTAAAATGACAGTAGTGATCCTCTTGTTTTAGAAGGTGCTTTAACGTAGACTTGTGATTTGACCCAAATATTTGAGAAATTAAAGCTAAGAAATTTAATTGCGATCTTAACCTTTTTTTTAATGTTAAGATAGACACACAAATTTTAGAGCAGAATGGAAAACTTGTAGAAAATTGTAACATAAAAGCCAGGACTTGAAAGAAGAAAATGTCCTTTTTCCCTCACCGCAAGCTGTTCTTGCCAATCGCTCGCGTCCCCGGAGGTGGGCGTGCGCACTCACTGTTTCTGCACTTAAAGCTCCTTCTCCGAGGTCCTTTGGGGACACTGGAGAAACCCAGAGATAGAATCGTGGAAATGTTTAACACATATGAAACTGGAAGAATTTACTCTGAGGCATGCAAACAAGAATATAAATGTCTGCTGCCACAGAACATTCTATATTTTTATTTTTTTAGTGTTTATTTATTTTTGAGAGAGAGAGAAAGAGACAGAGCATGAGCAGGGGAGGGGCAGAGAGAGAGGGAGTGGGAGACACAGAATCCAAAGCAGCTCCAGGCTCTGAGCTGTCAGCACAGAGCCCAACGGGGAGCTCGAACCCACAAACCGTGAGATCATGATGCTCAACCGACTGAGCCTCCCGGGCGCCCCCAGAGTATTCTTATTCAGGGCAGCGTTGGAAGGTCCGAGGCGCAGACGTGCCCCGGGCTGGCTGGTGCTGAAGTGCTCATTCCGCCTCTCCCCGCAGGTGTGACACGGTGACCAGCGCCGTCATGATGCAGTACAGCCGGGACCTGAAGGGCCACCTGGCGTCCCTGTTTCTGAACGAGAACATTAACCTCGGCAAGAAGTACGTGTTCGACATCCGGAGGACGTCCAAGGAGGTGTACGACCACGCCAGGAGGGCCCTGTACAACGCCGGCGTGCTGGACCTCGTTTCGAGGGGCGAGCGCAGCCCCCCGGGCTCCCCGCTCGGGGCCTC
>NC_043706.1:12797554-12810531 GCF_006229205.1 Suricata suricatta | reverse complement strand
CCCGGGCTGCGGCGGCTGCGAGGGCCCGGGCTGCCGGCAGAGCCGCGCGCTGCAGGAGAGGCTGCGCAAGCTGCGGGAGGCCCTGCTCTGCATGCTGTGCTGCGAGGGGGAGATCAACTCCGCCTTCTGCCCCTGCGGCCACACTGTGTGCTGCGAGGCCTGCGCCGTCCAGCTGCAGGTGAGCAGCCGGGGCTCCCGCGCTCCCGGGCCTTGGCGGAGCCGCCCCACGGGGCGTCCTGGATCAGCGCAGCGCTGTCACCCATCACCGCGGAGAGCCGCGGACTTCCTTCGGGTTCTGGGAGCGAGGCTCCGCCTCCCAGGGTACCACGTCCAGGGGGCGTGAGCTGGGCTTGAACCCAGGCCTCCCGAGCGCTGGCTCGGGACCACCCTCTTGTACTTCGCGTTGCTTCCCAGCACGTAGAAGGATGGTTTGGGGTTCTGTTTTCTAAGTTTGCTTACTTATTCCTATTTTTGAATTTAAAATTTTTTTTCAATGTTTTTTATGTATTTTTGAGAGACAGAGAGAGATAGCGCAAGCAGAGGAGGGTCAGAGAGAGAGGGAGACACGGAATCTGAAGCAGGCTCCAGGCTCCGAGCTGTCAGCACCGAGCCGGTGGTGCGGCTTGAACTGTGAGATCATGACCTGAGCTAAAGTTGAGCACTTAACTGACTGAGCCACCCAGGCACCCCTTTAATTTTTAAAAGGGTTTTTACGTTTGCTTACTTTGTGAGAGAGGGAGAGTTGAGGGTCAGAGAGAGAGGGAGAGAGAGAGAATCCCAAGCAGGCTCTGCACCATCAGCACAGAGCCCCAGCACTCTGTGAGATCATGATCAGGGCCGAAATGCAGAGTCAGAAGCTTAACGACTGGGCCACCCAGGTGCCTCGGGAAGATGGTCTTTATTATTTCCTTAAAATACTTGAACCCTCAGGTGTCAGCTCTAGCTGCCTCTCAGTTAGCTGTGGGGGGAGTGTTTACTCTGGGATCATTTGTAATTACTTTTCTTTGATGGCTCCACATCCCTCTATGGGGCATCTTGGATTGGCTTTTTGGGAGTCAAACTAATTTAAAATCAGTACAAAATAGCAAGTCATGTATGCTTTCCCTTCTTGCACCTTACGTTTCCTTTTATAATAATTTTTTCCGTTCGTTTTCTTTTCTAAGAACTATTTGCTTCATGTCAATGTGGTTTTATTTATACATATTTATTTATTTAAAAGAAGCCCTAAATAGATTTTTTTTTTAATGTGGGGGGGGGGTGCGCCTGGGTGGCTCAGTCCGTTGAGCATCCGACTTCAGCTCAGGTCATGATCTCACAGTTCATGGGGTCAAGCCCCGCATCGAGCTCTGTGCTGACAGCTCAGAGCCTGGAGCCTGCTTTGGATTCTGTGTCTCCCTCTCTCTCTGCCCCTCGCCTACTCATGCTCTTTGTCTCAAAAATAAATTAAACATTAAAAAATTAAAAAAAAAACAGCCCTAAATAATATCCATTGCTTCAAAAGCTGCTAATTCCAGAACTATTTTTAGGGTCCTGTAATGTAAGGCATCAGGATGCCTTTGTCCTTCCCAAGAGTAGGTCATTCTACTACATGGAGTGATTTCTCCAGGAGCAGTCACGGATTTGCCTTTTTCCACCCACATGATCTGATCTCCATGCACACACATCTCCCCTGTGGCTGGAGAGAGGGGGTGTGTGTGGCGGGGACAGTGCTTGCTGAGAAGCCAGCTGGGGAAGTGGCACTGTGACCTGTGACTTGGAGCAGAGCCACATTCGCTGGCCACATGGCATTAACCCAGTGACGCTGGTCTGAGTCAGCCAGCCTCCCAGACTCCGGAAGGGTCTCTGGTTTCCTGCCTCACTGCCAGAGCGGTTCCAGGCTGCCCACAGAGGGACCGCAGCCTCCTTGCCCAGCAAGAATTCTTCAGCAGCCGCCCACGGTGCCCAGGTTAGCAGGGGACTGCAAACCCAGCCAGTTGTCTGCAGTTTATACTTTCTCACGCTATTTTGAGTCCCTTGTAAGGTCTAGACTTTCAAGCGCATAGAAAGCAAAGACCTCTGCCAGTTGAGAGCTAGGAATAATTGTGACCACAACTTCTTTATTAGTGAACGTAATAGAGAAGGCGCCGCACGTCAGCACTGAGGACACCTTCTCGAAGGGGACCTAACAAATACTTTTGGCTTCTCTTTTCCAGTCCTGTCCGGTCTGCAGGTCACGGGTGGAACACGTACAACACGTCTACCTGCCGACTCACACCAGTCTCCTCAACCTAACTGTAATCTGACGTGCTGTGCACTTGGCTGGACGAGCCACGTTTCCATGAACTGCGCTATTATTCAACTAAAAAAACGGTCATGGAGAAAACAAGTACTCCGACACCCATCTGCCATGCAACGTTTAAAAAAAGAAAAGGAACAATCAAAACGAATATTCCTCACCACCCACGCATACCATGTGTAGAATCCACACCTGCCGTGGTGGGGCCCTGGAAGGGTTCTGGGACACAGACATGTTCGTTCTGTGGGCTCATTCTTTGTATGATCGTGTAAAGGGATAAGTCAAATCGTTGAGGTCAGTTAAGTGGCAGCCTAGCCAAAAAGTTGGGTACCTTTTAGGAAAGGATATTGTTAAGTCTCCTTCATGGATCCCAAGGTAAGTCTCCTACTTGCAGCAAGTTTTGTAAGAATTCGTTTTAAGAATTTACTTGGTTCTATTTGTATGGTCATGGAGCTCTGAACATTTTAATAGGAAATTCTTCTTAAAGAAACAGTCATTTTAATGTCATTTCTGTTTTTATAACTTGGCCAAGAATGACTGGAAGGCAAACAGATGTAAAGATCATTTCTGGGACCTGCAAAAGGTTGACACATGGAAAACCGGTAACTCAGTGTGCATGGCTTCTCTTCCCTCCCCGTCTCCTCGCCCCCACGTCGTTCGATTTATCAAATGCTACCGCTCTGGTAATAAGATTTCTGTGGAGCAGTCCGCACTCCTTGGGTTCTTGAGTTGGTGGGATAGTTTATTTAAATCGAAGAGGGAACGTGCGTTCCTTGGAAGGCAGAGCGTTGCTTGCAGAGATGAAGGTCCGTGGAGTACAAACGGGGGCTGGGGGCCTCCCCTTCCCCCCAAACTCCAGCTCATCCAGTGGGGTTCGCTTTTGCTTGAGCCATCAAGCCTTTACAGCCTTATCATGGGTATCTTAGAGATTGTGCGCTTTTGGTTTTTTGTAAACGCTTAAGTATTAACGTTTAGGTACCCTCCCTACGTCTTCGAGGGGTTTAGAGCTTCCTTATTTCTATTTTCTTACTCAAGTTTTCCACTCCCACTTGGGCATTTTGGACGCTGGTCAGCTTGTGGGTTTTCTAGGACGTCGGGACACCTAGATGACCTTATTGGGTGCAATACTAGCTACATTAAAGCTAGAAACCTACACTGTCACTTTACTGAGATTTCTGAGTATACTTTTCATATTGCCTTAATGTAGCAGTAATGTGTTTATGCATTTGTTTCTTTGCACAGACATTTTGTCAAATATTAAAACTCTACTTTTTTATGGCACATATTAGTATATAAGCCTTTATTCCAAGAGGTATTTATTTTTTCACTTGTAAAAAAGAAATAATGTTTCCACATAAAGAACTCTGCTATATCCTCAAAGACTTCTGTCTTTTGTATTCAGGATAATAAAGACTTTAAAGCAAACATGGCTGTTGGCGTCATCATAGTTTTTGTCATTGAATCCAGTTTTGTTCACTTAAAAAAAAAGAAGCATCAATGCATCACACTTGGTATCTATTGCGGTCCTGTATAGAAAACTGGAAAATGTTGAGGGCATTGGCTCCAATCGGGAACATCCATCCATTTATTTACTCCTCTGCTTTCTGGTCTAGGATTGAAATATAGGTGAAAACGGAATAATCTGTATAAGCAGATAAAAATTGGGGACGGGACTAGAAGGTGTTGGAGAAGGAGAGGAATGGCAGAAGTGGAAGCTAACAATTAAAATTTTTGTTTAATGTTTATTTTTGAGAGGGGAGAGGGGCAGAGAGAGAGGGAGACACAGAATCTGAAGCAGGCTCCAGGCAATGAGCTGTCAGCACAGAGCCTGATGCAGGGCTCAAACCCACAAACCATGAGATCATGACCTGAGCCAAAGTTGGACGCTTAACCGACTGAGCCATGCAGGCGCCCCTGGAAGGTAACAGTTTAAACCCAGATGATGCCGCTCATTAGTTGCCAGGACAGGTGAGTGCCTGTCTTGGTCTGACCAGTAACGGTCTTACGTGACAGAATCTAGGAATACACTTTGTGGGACACCTCGCTGCCACTAGGATCTGCTGTAAGCATGCCTTCGTGTGCTCATTTGTGCTGCTGGGCCTCATCTAGAACACTCACATTGTATATGTAACTGATAATTACCTGTAGCAGTTGAAGGATGTAATTTCAACTGCTACAGAAGTTCAGTCCAATACAAGTACGCTGGACAAGTCCATGATTGTTTCCAGAAGATAATCTTTTAAGAATTGAGAGATAGGGGGCACCTGGGTGGCTCAGTTGGTTAAGCGTCCGGCTTTGGCTCAGGTCATGATCTCATGGTTAGTGGATTGGAGCCCCGAGTCGGGCTCTGTGCTGACAGCTCAGAGCCTGGAGCCTTCTTCGGATTCTGTGTCTCCCTGTCTCTCTGACCCTCCCCTGCTCGCACTCTCTCTGTCCCTCAAAAATAAAAACATTAAAAAAAAAAAGAATTGAGAGATGGGCATTTGTTTTCTATGATTCCTGTACCTAATTCAATCTTCTGCCCATTTCTAGCAATCCTTTGTTCAGCACATGGAGTACCTGGGGTATTCTTGCATGCTGGAAATTTAACAAGGAGCAATGAATGGCCTGCACTACATATAGGGAGATAAAATAATGCTCCAAAACACAGATTACAAGAGGGAGCTGCGGTAGGGTCCAGGAGTTGGAGTAACTAGAAGGGGGCATTAGACATGACAGTAAATAGGAGGTCCAGCGTTCTGGGAAAGAGTGGGTGTGTTTTGAGAAGTGAGGGGAGGCTACAGGTTTCCACACTGTAGTGTGCTGTGGACACGTGTGAGGCCAGCATGTGGACCTGATAAATGGAGGCCATCGCACGTTGGGTAGTGTGTGAAATAACAGGATGGTGCTCTAGGAGGAGGCTGGGCCAGAGAAGCATTGTGGTTTTATGTTTTCAGTGGGAAGGCATGGGCAGGCATAGACGAGACAGCCAAGGAGAGGAGGAGTTAAAAGACACAGCACAAGGACACCCCTGTGGCTCAGTTGGTTGAGCGCCCAACTCTTGATTTCAGCTCAGGTCATGATCTCACGGTCATGGGATCGAGTTCCACACTGGGCCCTTCACTGAGCACGGAGCCTGCTTAGGATTCTCTCTCTCTCTCTCTCTCTCTCTCTCTCTCTCCCCCCCCCCCCCCCCCGCCCCTCTCCCTTGTTCTCATTCTCTCTCTCTCTCAAATGATGCAGCAGAGAAGAATAAATGGAGACTGAAGCCTCAAGACGCTGTTCTGTCAGAAGACACAAGCTACAAGGGTTACAAAAATTAGAGAAGCTAGAAATATTTTCCCCCACCCTACCCCATTCCAATTTGCCTCTCTTTACTCCATCACAGATGGGGCCTCACGCACAGCGCTGCTAGATTCTGGGGTCATCTCCTTAACTCTGCCGTCGAACACTGAGGTTCAGAAGACCCGTGGGCAACTACTCGCGTAAAGCATGAGCTCTTCCAAGAAACACTTGAGAAAGTGATGCCAAAAGTGATGGACAAAAGTTGGAGCAAATTTCCAAGCACAAGCACAGGGAGAAAATGTCTGTACCAACCACGGCAAGTATGTCAGAAGGAGGAAGAGTATGAGAGATGCCTGGCTGTTGAGGGAGCTCAGAGTAACCAGGGAGGCCAAGGATTTTTTTTTTTTTAAGTTTATTACTTATGGTGAGAGAGAGGGAGAGGAAGGGAATCCAGGTCCACTCCGTGCTGTCAGCGAGGAGCCCATGGCACAAACCTCGAGATCATGACCTGAGCTGAAACCAAGAGTCAGTCACTTAACCGACTGAGCCACCCAGGCGCCTCAGGCCAAAGTTTTTAATACAGTTCTCCCAAGCAATGGACAAAAGGCTAGATGGAGTTTGAGCACAATCACAAAAGCCTAGATGGAGTTTGAGACAAAAGGCAGCCATTTTTGTCTTTCTCGTTGCTTATGACAGTGAGTGCCTTCTCACAGAACTCCTACAACATCTTTTCTTCATGTCTGCAGAATCTCCTTGAAGCGGGTTTGTTTAAAAACTGCAAGCTATTAAAGAGTTAGCCCTATGCCTCTTGAAAACAAAACTGCGTTGGGAGCACACAAACAACACACGTTTAACACACCTGCTGGTTGCTTGAAGAAGAAATTCATTCCAAGCAAACGCTAAACATCTGTTGGTCATAAAGCTTGTGCTAACACTAAGGCGAAGAAAACCCTTAACGGTGTGAGTAAGTGCTCCTATCTAGGAGCGATTCTTCTAGTTGAGAAGAAAATTCCTACACATGTTTATGAAACAAAAAGATGAATAGGTCTAAGACCAAAAATAATAGATACATAGGTATATGTGTGTATAGACATCTATTACATGTATATTATATTTATATGTATTCTTACCATTTTTCCTCACCAATCCTGTTCCGAAATACTTAGATCGTTGTCAGCGAGGTGAATTGGGGAAGGCTTTTTGAAGTAGGTAACACTTTGTGTTCTTTGTGTTGAAGTGAGTATAGCATTTAGGTTGGTGGAAAGGAAAATAAAGCTTGAGAATGGGGAAGAGCACATGGGCAAGAAGCAAAGGGTACAAGGAACACAGAGGAAGAAGCGTAGCTGCTTCATGAAGAGCCTTGACTTGCTGGCATAAAGGTTTTAAGTTTGGTTTGGTGCGTGTGTAAAAGCTATAGGAAGGTCTTTCTTCATCTGTTCATTCGCTCAGGTTTTTATTCATTAACTCAGACATTGATTTATCAACTTGGCAAATATTTATTAAACACCTACTTAGATCAAGCTCTTTCTTATAGGCTTGGAGCAGTGGCTCTCAACCAGGGGCCCTTTGCTCCCCCAGGAGGCAACGGGCGATGTCGGGAGATGGTTTTAATTACCACACTGGGGACAACTGCTCCTGGCATTTATTTAGTGAGTGGGGGCTGGGGATGATTCCCACAATAAGGAATTTTCCGGCCCTGAATATCGATATTGCTGCTGTTGAGAAACTCTGGGCTAGAAGGTACAAACATCTGAGAGAAAGTCCTTGCCCTCTAGGGTTACCAGGGGGAGGGGACACTGTAAACAAATAATCCCAGCGCACTATGATCCACAGTGAAAAGGGTCCTGGGTTATTCTGGAAGATCAGAAAAAGATGCTATTAATTCTCTTTGGGGTTGGAAAGATTTCTGGAAGGAAGTCACATTAGAGATGGCCCTTCAAAGAGAGCAGAAGGTTGGTTTCCCAGATGGGAAACGTGGGTGGGAGGAGGTGGTTCAAAAAGGTGGTTCAAAAAGGTGGCCTGTTTGGGACCCAGTGGGTGGTTTGGTGTAACTAGAGTTCAGGTCTGTGGTGGGATGGGCTGAGGCCGAATGGTGAGAGATGGCATTAGGCGGGGGCATAAGATACCCAAGAGGGTGCTACGGCCCCGCCCATGCCTATGCCAGCCCTACTTATTAAGAAGGTCAAGTCCACAAAGGTCACAAAAATGAATCTAGAAGTAGCTGGGTTCTGGAATTCTGTTCACACCACGCTCGTCTGTAGATTTTATTCCGAAACACATCTGGGCTCTGGTAAGTGTGTGTCCTCTGAGCTTTGAGTGAAGGAATTAGCAAAATAGAACTCACGCTAATAATTTGCCCTAGAGGTGGAGGCTGTCAGATAATCATTCAGAATTTAATACCTCATTTCAGTATTCCTTCAGATGAAGAAAATGGTAAGATAAAAATATAGCTGCGCTTATTAGCAATATCTCACCCATTTTCCCCCTAAATGGTTAGAACAGGCTGCCTTTCCCTGCTCTTTACATCAGCGTTTCTGTTATTAAAGCTGTCTATTTCTCAGTTCTAACTCCTAGGAGGATTTTCCCCTATGAATTTAACATGACAGACAAAACCCGCTCCAGGGTAAAACTTTGCTGCAAATTATCTGAGACGAGGCCTCGTAATAAAGAGACCAAAAAGGAATCACAGCGCTTTTGCGGCTTCAAATGTGGAGTTACCTTTCTCCTTCACCCCCAATTTCATGATGATTCCTAATGGAAGGAGGCTCAGCTTTATAAAAAAGATGACATGCAACAAACGTTCAAAACCAGCGCTGTGCTGCTACATCGGGCCAGGAGAGTGTACAAGTGAGCGTTAGGGGGTAGAGGAGAGGAAAGGCTATCATACATAAGTTTCTCCAAGGACCCTTCCTACGCGTGTGGAACGGTGCTCATGGTGGGCGGGTAGGGCCCTTAGAGTCAGGCAGCACCTTCTGGAATGGTGCCCGGGCTATGTGTTCAAGCCCAACTCCCTGCAGTGTTCAACCATGGCTTTTAGGTATTCTATAAGGTCTACCAAAGCAAGCGTAACCTCCACAAACGACCCCATTGCATGGGAAAGGAAACCAGAAGCAGAATTCTAAATCTTCCTCAGGGCCTCCTCTTCTGTCCTCTCTTTGTAGGAGAACGAGTAAGGTATACCTGTAGTATCTAGTCTGGGGGAGTCATGACCTCCCCTCACCCGGGTTTGGTTCCGGACCACCACACCATACAGGGAATACTGCCATCAAGTGAGTCAGATGAATGTTTTGGTATCCCATGTAAAAGTTATGTTGACACTCTACAGTGGTCTAGTAAAGTGTATAATAGCACATGTCTAAAAAAACAGTGTACATACCTTCATTTTAAAATACCACTAGGGTCAGGGCATCTGGGTGGCTCAGTCAGTTAAGTGTCTGACTTCAGCTCAGGTCGTGATCTCACTGTTTGGGAGTTCAAGCCCCACGTCAGACTCTGTGCTCACAGCTCAGAGCCTGGAGCCTGCTTTGGATTCTGTGTCTCCCTCTCTTTCTGCCCTCCCCTGCTTATGCTCACTCTCTCTCTCTCTCTCAAGAATAAATAAACATTAAAAAAAATTACCACTAAAAATTGCTAACCATCATCTGAACTTTTATCGAGATGCAGTCTTTTTGCTGGAGGCGGGCCATGACTTCACGTTGATGGCTGCTGACAGATGGGGTGGCCATGCCCATTTCTTAAAATAATATAGCTGTGAAGTTTGCCACATTGATTCTTTTTTTCACTAGTGATTTCTCTGTAGCATGCAAGGCTATTTGATAGCATTTGACCCACAGTAGAACTTCGTTCAGCATTGGACTCCATCCCGCTTTCAAACTCAGCCACCACTTTCTCAACGACATTTAGATCATATTCTGAGTTTTGTGTTGCCATTCCAACCGTCTTCACAGCATTGTCACCGCGAGTTGGCTCCATGTCCAGAAGCCACTTTCTTTGCTCATCCCTAGGACACACTTCCTCGTCTGTTCAAGTTTTATCATGAATTGCAGCCATTCAAATATAAGAATGATAAGAAGGTTGGAAATACTGTGAGACTTGCCAGAATGTGACGGAGACACAAAGTGAGCAAATGCTGTGGGCAAGTGATGCCGGTGGATGAGTTACCACAAACATTCCACCTGTAAAAAACGCACTACCCGCGAAGCGCAATAAAACAAAGCACCAGAAAAACGAAGCATGCCGGTAATTGGTTCTAGGAAGCCTTTCCTCTCTCCATATCACCTGGATGTTTGAAAGCTCTCTTTCCTTTGGAGAAGAAGCCATGCCTCCCCGCTGCTTTCTAATATTTACAGACAGAACGTGAGAATCTTTGGTAGGGTCGCACTCAGCACGCACGAGGGGAAAGAAGGCCCAACACTCGATGCGAGGCAGTTCTTACCCTTCCAGGAATAGGCCCCTTTAGTCCCCACCCTCATGCCTGTGAAGCAGGTACTCTTTGGGACCTTCTTTATAGATGAGGACCAGAAAGATGAAGTGACTTCTCAAGGTTACAGAGCTAAGCAAAAAGGAGAGCCAGGAGTCTAATTGTGATGCTGTGATTTATCATAAGAAATACATAATGTGGTCTCCATCCTGTTTTGGCCACAGGGCTCCTAAAGCCCTTGGAATTTCGTAAGAGAGGAGATTGCCCAAGGTGTGTTTTGTTACATTAATGAGGTGACTGTTGGAAAGCACCTAAGAATGGGGGGCTCGTAGCCAGGTGACCCAAGCTTGTGATGTCCTACACCCTGAACTCGGTGGGGTATGGCAGGTGGAAAAAGAGAAGGACTGATGGGTCAATCAATCACCAACAGCCAATGAATTAATCAATGATGCCTGTGTAATGAAGCCTCCGTAGACTCCCAGAAGGACAGGGGTCACAAAGCTGCTGGACTGGCGAATGCAGGCAGATGTGGGGAGTGGTGAGGCTCTGTGCCCTTTTCCCACACCTTGCCCTAGGCGTCTGAGTTCTATCCTTCAATAACAAACCACGAATCCATTAGTAAAATGCTTCTCTGACTTCTGTGAGCTGCTGTAGCAAATCACCCAGACCTGAAGAGGGAGTTCTAGGAACCACTGGCTTGTAGCCAGTCAACTAGAACCACAGGACCCAACCTGGACTTGCACTTGGCATCCCTGATGGGAGGGGGTCGTTGGAACCTCCAGTGGGTAGCCAGTCATCAGAAGCACAGGGGACACCTGGGCTCCTGATTGGCCTCTGAAATGGGAGTGGGTGAGGGTCGTCTTGTAGGACCTAGCCCTCCGCCCGTGGGATCTGAGGCTGTCCCCCGGTGGATCAGGGTCAGAATCGACTTGAATTCCTGGTGTCCTGTGGGAAGCACGCTCCCCCTCCACACCCACATCGGAATCGACGCCAGAACCAGTTTACAAATACAGGCGCCTGGAGGGCTTCGCCACGCTGTTTCAAAATGACACCCGGCCTCAGACGGTTTCACACGGGACATCTGAAGGCCCAGAAGGGCAGTACGCTGTTGCGTTTGTTTTGGTTTGCTTTGTTCTTTAAGAAGTGTAACTAACAGCCCCCATTTTCTCCACCCCCCCTGAGCTGGAAGGTCTAACTGTTGGGTGAGGCATTCCTCATTTCTGTGTGGTTCTCACACGTTCCCTTTGGAGCAGCCCACTGCTGCCCCGGGAAGCAATTTCACAACAATATTTTTTGGGAACTCCATGTTATTTTAGGGGGAAGGAAATGCGTCTTCGACAGTGAGAAGGCATCCAGGTAGAGCCAAATGGGATTAGGATTCTGGGATTTCCAGCCCTGTGTTTCTGAAAGGATCTTCAAAACAACTGAAGGATTTAAGCCTTGGCAAGCCTTTGCGCTTTCAAAGTATCAATGCTAATACCCGTTTTTTTTTGTTTTTTTGTTTTTTGTTTTTTTTTTTGCCAGGCCTCCTCCACTGGCTTCACATTTCCACTGCTAATCCCTGGGGAGAGAACCAGAGTGCAGGCTGGTAAGGCCTTGGAGTCGGAGGGGAGACCGTTCGTGTGCCACAGCCTCTTTCTGGACTGCCCCCCGCAAGGGCACCCCCCTTCCAGGCCCACAGCCACCGGGAAAAAGGCCAAAATACTAGAGCCAACTGCACAACACATTCCTGAGAGATGCGTACTTCACTCCAGACTTGAAGGCGAGATGGGGAAGGAGTCACGTCCTACTGAGTCGCCCACGGAGTCCTCTCTTCTTCCTTTCCCCGTCCTTGTAAATGCCAACAAAGAGAGGAGAGAAGACAACGAGCCTAAATAAATCTAGGGAAGGAGAGGGGCGCCCGGGGAGGGGGGGGGCTCAGCTGGTTAAGCGTCTGACTCTTGGTTTTGGCTCAGGCCGTGATCTCCGGGTTTGTGTGTTCAGGTCCTACACGGGGCTCTGCACTGACGGTGTGGAGCCTGCTTGAGATTCTCTCTCTCCCTCTCTCTCTCTCTCCCTCTCTCTCTCTGCCCCTCCCCCACTAGTTCTCTCTCCCAAAAGAAAGACAACATTTTCATCTCTCATTCAGGTCGATCAGCTTCCTCAGAGCCAGCGACAAGGTGGCCAGACATAGCAACCGTGCGCTGTCGGGCCAGGGGCTCTGCTCCCGTGCCTACGCGAACCAGAAAGAAAGAAGAACCTGGTCTCTGCCACCAGGTCCTGGCGTGGAGGGAGCTGCCGCCCAAGATCTTGAGGATGCTCGTGGGGACTGCCCAGCGTCTCAGGCCTGACTCCTGGCCAGCCTGCTCCCTGTTTGGAAGGTCAGTCCTCCTAATGGAACCAAAGTACAGCCGCCTCCCCCGCTGCCTGGCTGCTTGTATTGAATCCAGTCACGTGATCTGGAAAAGCTGGGCATTTCGCTGCAATAGTTGCAGTTCTCAGTGTGTCTGCACCACCATCTCCTGCAACACCTTAGGTATCAAGGGGCCCCTCCTTTCTTTCTGAGGAATCCAGCAAAAATATATTCAAGACAGAATGTTTATAAGAATCATCATCATCAACATCAATTCCAACAGAATTGTTACATTTTAAGATATATAATATAGATTTCTATATGTCAACTCCCTTATAGTCACAGGACTATTTAAATGATCCCTGAGGCATTCTTCCTCTCCTCCTCTTTTTTTCTCTCTTTTTAAAATGTTTATTTATCATTGAGATGACAGAGAGAGACAGAGCGTGAGTGGGGGAAGGGCAGAGAGAGAGAGACACACAGAATCGGAAGCAGGGTCAAGACTCTGAGCTGTCAGCACAGAACCCAAGACGGGGCTCGAACTCACGAACTCTGAGATCATGACCTGAGCCGAAATCGGCACTCAACCGACTGAGCCACCCGGGCACCCCATCCTCTTCCTTTCTCTTTTTCTCTTTCTTCTTCTTCTTCCACACCCCTCTCCCTCCTCACCACCTCCTCCCCCC
>NC_043706.1:12767608-12797454 GCF_006229205.1 Suricata suricatta | reverse complement strand
GGGGGGGGGGGGGGGGGGGGGGGCGCGGAGAGAATTCCAAACAGGCTCCACACTGTCAGCACAGAGCCTGACGCAGGACTCCAACTCAAGAACTGTGAGATCATGACCTGAGCCGAAATCTAGAGTCAGACGCTTAACCGACTGAGCCGCCCAGGTGCCCCAAGCAGCGGGTCTCACTCTTATCCTCCAAACAACTGAGTCCTGAGCTACTCCATCCATCTCTTCTGGTCGCATCCTTCAGAGTTCATGCTCCAAGAATTTGTACATGGACTGTTATAATTTTACTGCATATGTCTGTGATTCTCTAATCGATGAATCGATGTAATAAAGCATAATGAAGCAGGGGAGATGTTCGCTATTTTTCACACAGGCACTCTGTGGGCAAGCCCTGGTCCTCGGCAGCAAAGATAAGCTCTTGGAGGCCAGCTCCCTGGGAGAAAGCGATCCTGGGTAGAGGACAGTGGCTGTGGCCAGAACTTGGCTGGTTCCCGGACTCCACCCACGGTAGGTATTGTTAAACAAAGCTGAAAAGCTACTTTGCCAGACAGCCTTTTGGTTTGTCGATGTTAGTGGCTGTGTTGGCTGTCAGTCCTGCAATCATTTTATTTTACGATTGTATTTACTGTGGTCGAACTCATCACAGAGGCCAGGCCTGTCTCCTAAAACAGTGGGTCAGCATCCTCTGCCTGGCTGCGTGCTAAAGATCAGAAGGCAAACTAGGAGTTAGCCCCATGCCAGCCTGAGACCGGCTGGTCCTCTCTGCAAACAACGCCCCCTGCAGACTCAGCCTTCCTCTTTGGACTGGACGCGGGTCCTCAATCTGCAGCGAAGACTCGAAGGACCCCAGCTGGCGAGCTGAGGGGACACAGGAAGGATGCGTAGAATAAAGCAAGGGCTGTGAGTCCCAGGGAGTCATCAGCTCAACCGGAGGGCAGCAATCAGAAATGGCTTTTTGGGTGGCATCCGCAGTCACAGGGACGAGATCAGCTATGGCTCCAGATTGGGGGTCCCTCCGTGGCACAGGCCCCCAAAGCCAACTGTAAACCTTTCTCTGCACATTGGCTGGGTGCCCTCCTGGAAGGAGGTTCAGGTGGAGCGAAGGCTGGGAGAGCCAGGAGTCACCCTTGCTTGTTCATATCACAAGAGTAAGTCCAGGCTGGTTGATCACACACCTACCACCCGCTGTCTCAAAGTACTTTTCTAGGGCTTGATGCTAGTGGTGGTGTTTATAGACCTCTGTACACTTGTCATACCCACAGATCTGTACATCACAGAGAGGGAATGCTGTCCTGTGTAAAGTAAGAGAGAGAGGGCATGGCACACACATCCCACACCCGCCTGGCTTGTTACTAACAAAATCCTGATTTTATTCAGACATCTGTTTGGTTTAGGGGAGGCTGGACCCTCCCTGACTCTTAAAGATACATCTTGATTAATCTAAACCAATTGGTAATCCAATTCCCTCTTGGCGATGATTGGCTAAGAATGGCATTAAAATTTTTTTCAATCTTTATTTTCTTTTGAGAGGGAGAGAGAGAATGGGGAGAGGGGCTGAGAGAGAGGGAGACACAGAATCTGAAGCAGGTTCCAGGCTCTGAGCTGTCAGCACAGACGTGATGCGGGGTTCGAACCCACAAACCATGAGATCATGACCTGAGCTGAAGTCGGAAGCTTAACCGACCGAGTCACCCAGACGGCCCAGCTAAGCATGGCATTTGATAGAATTCTGGGTGAGCCAAGATGGGAAGGTCTAGAAGCTTCTGCCCAGATTCTGCTTCTTCTTTAAATAGGGGTTTCAGGACCGTCGTGGGCCTTTGAGTACTACCTGTTCTTTTCTGGCTTTTGACACGGTGAGAAGACGTGATGCTCTGAACAGTGGCAGCAATTTTGTGACAATTGTGGGGGTTGGGGGGGAGCAGGACATGCAGAGAGATCGGCAGGCCATATGGGTGGAAGGAATCTAGGTCAGCCTGACACCCTGGGCGGCCGGGCTCACTGATCCTGAGACCCAGCGTCTACCACCTCCAGACTTACGGTTCCCGGAGGTGATTCATCTTTTTCTCATTGTTGACGCTGCTTTATTGGTTGGTTTCCCATTCCCTGCAGCCCAAAGCGTCATGATTAGCACACTGGCCCCAAGCTGTTAGAAATGGCTCAGCCGCCCTCCTGTAAGATTGTATCCAATACCCAACACGTGGAGCACAGAGCAGGCATCTGCTACACCCTTGCCAAGATAAGCTGTGTTTGTTTTGTTACAGAAACTGTCTCTCGCTTACAGGCTGGGGAGCCCCTGGTACCTCACTCAGCCAATAATAAATGCTAGAAACTTAAGCCAACAATACCGTTAAAGCTGCAAATTTAATCATGGTTTCTATTTAGACAACTTGCTGTGACTTTATGACAAATTTCCTTTTTCTCCTCTTTTTTTGGGGGGGTTCTTTTCTATAGGATGTGGAACACTCTTTTATTTTATTTTTTAAATGTTTTTAATGTTTATTTTTGAGAGAGGGGTGGGGGGAGAAGAGAGAGAGTATGTGCAGGGAAGGGGCAGAGAGAGAGAGGGAGACACAGAATCCCAAACAGGCTTCAAGCTCTGAGCTATCAGTACAGAGCCTGATGTGGGCTCAAACCCATGAACTGTGAGATCATGACCTGCTCTGAAGTCAGACACTTAACCGACTAAGCCTCCCAGCCCTCCCCCCTCCCCCGAACACCCTATCTTAGTTGCTCAGATGATCAGCCTCTTGTGAGTCTGCTCTCAGTGGGCCCTTCAAATATCTTTTTGTTGTGTTCACCTGTCTGAAATTTCATCTTTCTTTGTTATTTATTTTCCTCTGAAAACACTATATTCTTTCTTTCCTTCTTGGCTTGACCTTACATAGAACCAAGGTCGTTCACCAAAAGCTATGTTTAAGAATAAATGTTAAGGGGACACCTGGGTGGCTCAGTCGATTAAATGTCCGACTTCAGCTCAGGTCATGATCTCACAGTTCATGGGTTCGAGCCCTACATCGGGCTCTGTGCTGACAGCTCAGAGCCTGGAGCCTGCTTCAGACTCTGTGTCTCCCTCTCTCTCTGCTCCTCCTCCACTCGTGCTCTGTCTCAATCTGTCTCTCAAAAAAAAAAAAAAAAATTTTTTTTAAGTTTTTTTTTTTTTAAAGAATAAATGTTAAGAAGGAGAGCCTGGGTGGCTCAGTCAGTCAAGCATCGGTTGGGCTCAAGTTGTGATCTTGAAGTTCACGAGTTCGAGCTCTGAGTCGGGATCTCTGCTGTCAGCGCGAAGCCCGCTTAGGATCCTCTGTTCCCTTCAGAGCCTGATCCAGATCCTCAGTCTCCCTCCCTCTCTGCACCTCCTTCACTCTCCTGCGTATGCTCGTTCTCTCTCAAAAACAAATAAACATTTTTAAAAAGAATAAATGTTAAAAAAAAAACAATTTTTAAATCTTTTGTACCTTAAAAAAAAAGCTATTGGATTCATTGCCTGATTGTTTCATTTTTATTTTTCGGGTTTTCTTTTGACTGAAAACACTTCTTATCTAAGTCACTGAAAGTCTCTTTATTGCCACTGAACTTATTTCAGATTCTACATCTGTGTCCTCAGATTTGATTATCTCCTTATTAATCTGACAGAAAGGGCTCCTCCCCTATCCTTCCTGCCTTTTAACTGTAATATAAAAAATCATCTGCCCCTGGCATCCTGCAGGCACTGTGCCAAGCCCGCGATACATGAAGAAGCCCAAAATTTAGCAGAACTCGACCTTTTCCCTACATCTCTCCTCCTGTAATAAATCGTCAAGTAGATGCTCAATAACTGAAATTGTTTTGAGTGAAATCAAATTGGATTTTTATAGTCACGATGAGATGACGGGTGACATGGGGCTGTTTTGGAACCCATGGATAAAGGACATCGGCCCTGCCCACATCTTGTGACCCCCCCAGAACTACACTCGAGCCCTGAGGACGGTCAAGGGCTGAACGTTTACTATGTGGGTCACCTAGTTCTAGTTCACTCCTTCGCCCTTATCTTGCTGACACTCTGGCACTTTTCATTCTAATAGCTGAAATGTCATTATAAAATATCTAGCCGGCATAAATTAATTAGTTAAACGCCAGGCGTTTGACCCTAATGAGTAAAGGTTTGGGGATGTTGAGAAGATTTGTAATATCCAGTGTCTTTTTAGCCTTCCTGGGGTGGGAGAGAGGATGGAATTTGTAGGAAAATTCTCAAAATGTCCACTCAGTTTAATATTTTTTAAAAAATGTTTTAATGTTTATTTATTTTTGAGAGAGACAGACAGAGTGTGAGAGGGGGAGGGACAGAAAGAGAGGGATACACAGAATCCAAAGCAGGCTCCAGCCTCCAAGCTGTTAACACAGAGCCTGATGCGGGGCTCGAAACCATGGACTGTGAGATCATGACAAGAACCAAAGTCGGATGCTTAACTGACTGAGCCACCCAGGCCGCCCTATTATTATAATTTTTTGACTGCAGTATGAGAATATTATAACACTTTGTGAAAGTTATTAGCAATTTATAATATAATATATTAAAATTAATTATATTATAATAAGGTTATTAGAACTTTATAATGTTTAATAACATTAGAAAATGTTATTATGAGAACGTGTTCTATAGAATGCACATCAGAAATCCCTCTCGCTATGATCTGACTTTTCCAACAGTTCTTTTTTTTTTAACTATCAGAAATCCAAGGGGTCAACACGCCATTGTAATGAATTTGCCACTTGGATAGCTTTGTTTTGTAAATTCTTTAAAGAGGAATTGGTACAATCCTAGCATTTCTGTGAATTAGGAACCCGATTCAGGCATGTTGACAAGGTATAAAATAACTGAAGATACAGTCTTGCATTGGGGTTTTGGATCGTCAACAGTTTAAACCAAAGAGGCATCTAAAGGGATTCTGATCTAGTCAGTCTCTTCTCTTTTTTTTTTTTTTAATATTTATTTACTTTTGAAAGAGAGAGACAGAAAGACAGGGAATGAGCAGGGGAGAGATAGAGAGAGGGAGACAGAATCTGAAGCAGACTCTAGGCTCTGAGCTGTGTGCACAGAGCCCAATGCAGGACGTGAACTCACAAACCATGAGATCATGACCTGAGTCCAAGTCAGTCGCCTACCCAACTGAACCACCCAGGTCCCCCAATCTCTCCTCTTTTGTCTTAAGGAGTGAAACATTCAGGGGGCTCCAGAGAGAAACATGTAAGGAAATAAATACTGCAGACTCTCCAGCAGCTGGATCTGACCCGGGAAAATAAGCACTAAAATGCTCGGTCGGTGCAAAGCAGACAGAGAGAGCAGTGTTGGGTGCTCGGTTCCCCTCGAGGACCTTGGTGGACAGAAGATGCAGGTCCTCACAATGGTGAAGGCTACCTCTTTCAGAATCAGGTCTCATGATCTCCTGGTTAACAATTCCTGTTTCAAAACCGAAGACCCGGCCTCCAATGTAAATCCTGTCTTCAGGCTTGAAGAGAAGTAAAATACTAGTTTCATCGTGAATTCATAAGTAAAAAGAAGTAAATCCTCTCCAGAGAATAGAAGATTTTCATGCCTCTATTGTACTTCCCAATGGTAAACGTGTGAAAGAAACTTCCAGGGAAACCCCTGCCCCCAGTAGCCTTTTAAAATGTTAAACTGCTTGCTCTTTGGAAACGGAGATAAAGAGCTCTAGACCTGGAGCTACTTCTCTGTTCCTTTTTCCTGAGCGAAATCTCCTGGGTGATGGTTTCTTCCATGTGCTTTGTACTGGAGAAGCGTTTCATGTGGCTGCTGTGTAATCACAGTGATCCGAGGCTCACGAGTCAGATTTGGCCTTTGGAAAACAACCCGGAAAATGACTGCCTGTAATTATATAAATGTTGAAGTAACAACTGGATTTTAATTTAATCTAACAGAAGTAAAACTTAGCACAGCGTTTACGAAGTGCCCTTCCTTGTAACTGGCCACCCCGTCGTTTAGACAACCTCGGATCCCACAAGCACGATCAGAAGCACAGCAGGTGCTTTAGAAAACTGTAACAGCCGAATGATGGAATGAGTGAGTGGATGAATGAATGAATGAACGTTTCATGATGTGCTTGGTCTGATCCTACAACAACCTTATTTTTTTCCTGTTTCAAAAGTCACCCTTTTGGTCGGCTTCTTTTTGAAGTGTTTACTTGAAAAGCATATTAATGCTGAAAAATAATTAATAACGGAAAACAATTAGTAATGTGCCTTTAACACTGCTCTCCTTTCTCAAATAAATTCTTGGTATACAGCTCTCCAGAGATGGATAGAACAAAGCGGGCTGAGATGAAAGTATCTGATGACTTCTTTTCCTCCTTAAACTGCCTTGGATTCAGAGCAAAGCCACAATTTCAGTCCACACGCCAGTGTCCGTGCAGAATCTTTCTTCCTGAGCCTAGATTCCTTGGACAAAGCCTGAAGTCTCGGCTCACCTTTCTAGTCGTCGTGATAAATCCTTTCCTCCACACACTCCCCCCCTCACCTCAGTCTCCAGGTTTAACTCACATGCACATACACACAAAATCATATAAAGGAAGTAGTCATCAACTTCTATTTTATTGAATATTTTTAACCTGAATAAAAGTTAACTTTATCAACTGCCATCTCTATGGAGATGATATGGAAAGATCTGGTCTTTCTCTTTAGCTCTCTCTCTCTTTTTTTAGTGTTTATTTATTTATTTATTTTGAGGGAGAGAGAGAGAGAGTGGGAGAGGAACAGAGAGAGAGAGAGAGAGAGAGAGAGAGAGAAAATCTCCAGCAGCCTCTGTGCTTTGGCACAGAGCCTGATGCGGGGCTCAATCCCACAAACAGTGAGATCATGACCTGAACCAAAATCAAGAGTCTGACGCTTAACTAACTGAGCCACCTAGGCACCACTCTTTAGTTTTCTTTTCTTTTTAATTTTTTAATGTTTTATTTTTTTTTGAGACAGAGCATAGAGGGGGAGGGACAGAGAGAGAAGGAGACACAGAACTGGAAGCAGGGTCCAGGCTCTGAGCTAGTTGGCAGCACAGAGCCCGACGTGGGGCTCGAACCCACGAACGTAAAATCTGACCTGAGCCGAAGTCAGAGGCTTAACTGACTGAGCCACCCAGGTGCCCCTTTAGTTTTCTTAATATACAGTATTAGATTGTTGAATTTTCCAATGATGGCTCACCCTAGCTTTCTTAGAATAAATCCTGTTTGTGATATGTTATTTTTCAAGAGCTGCTATATTATGTGTGTGAATATTGTATTTAAGATTTATGCAATGACATTTACAAGTGATATTGGTCAAGAGTTCCCTTTTTATGCAATCTAGTGTACTTTTTAGTATAGTTTTTCCAAACTTCAGTTCTGCTGGAAGGTATGAAAACAGCATCATATTAAAGATAAACCTGATTCCTGTAGCAACTATAATTAAAAATAGAAAGGGCACAAATTATTTCAGAAAAAACCCCAGCAGATCCCTTTATTTCACAGGGAAAGAGAATTTATATGCCATGCATATTTGTGACTAAAATAACCCATTGCTACTTTTAATGTCTTAACTCAGTGCAGCAACTATAATTAGAAGTGAGTTCTATGCACACCTTTCCTTCTAGCAGATAGTGCTAGAAGCATGTCCAAAAATGCTTTTATTCTTCTGCAGAGTAAACAGCAAAAAGTGATTGAAGGCAAATAATAATAACCGTGCAGGGCGCAGGAGCAACACGTGCCCAGAGTCAGTTTCTTGCTGCCTGAAGCCATGCACTTGGCTTTGAAGAGAGCTGAAGAAATGACCAATTGATGTTCAGAAGTTAAGAGGAAACAGTTAAGGAGCCTCCTCCTTAAAATCCATAATCCTCGTCTAATCTTGAGGAAAACATTCGTTGAATCCCAACGGAAGGACATTCTGCATGGTTCCTGACAAGAACCTCTCAAAACTGTCAAGGTCATCGAAAACATGCAAAGTCTGAGAAACTCCCACAGCCAAGAGAGATCAAGACTAAACACAATGTGGTTTCCTGGACGACTTACTGGAACAGAAAAGGGACTTTAGATAAAAACTGAGAAAGTATCAATAAATGATGGGTTCTAGTTAATAACACGGGTTCATCCTTTGGACAAACATGTCATAAAATGTATGATGTTAAAAATAGAGGAAAAGGGGTGTGGGGCATATGGCGACTCTCCGTACTATCTTCACAATTTTTCTGTAAATTTAAAACTATTCTAAAATTAAGAGTGTGTTTTTAAAAATTAAGGAAGCATACCATACAATATGGGCACCCTTTTCCTCCAGATGCCAAATCACGGAGAACTATGCCAACAGGCACATGGAAAGGTGCCCAACGTCACTCCTCATCAGGGAAATGCAAATCGAAACCACAATGGGATTCACTGCGCACCTGTCAGAAACTGCTACCAAAACCACAAGGGACACCCGTGTAGAGGCGGGTGTAAGGGACGAGGACCATCATGCACTGCCGGTGGGGATGGACTTGGGTGCAACCACTGTGGAAAACAGTATGGAGGTTCCTCAGAAACCTAAAAATAGAGCTAACATATGATCCAGCAATTCTGTTTCTGGGCATACAGTCAAAGGAAATTAAAATGGGATTTCAAATTAATATCCGCACCCCGCCTCTTCACTGCAGCATTATTCGCAATAGCCAAGACATCGAAGCAACCTCAGTGTCAGCGGATGAATAAATAAAGATGTGGCATGTGGGTTTATACACACTGCAATATTATTTGCCATCAGAACGAAGGAAGTTCTGCCATTTGCCAAAATATGGATGGATCTTCAGGGCAATATGCTGACAGAGAAAGACAAAATGCTGTGTGGTATCACTTTGATATGTGGAATCTTAGAAAACCAAACTCAGGGAAACAGAGAACCCATCAGTGGCTGCCCGAGGCAGGAGATGCGCAGCGGGGGACCTAGGTGATGGTGGTCCAAAGGTGGTCCAGTTAGAAGAGAAATAAATCCAGGGGATGTCATGGACAGCAGGGTGGCTAAGGGTAACAATACTGTGTTGTCCCTTGAAAGTTACTAACGCAGTAGATCTTAAAAGTTCTCACCACACAAAAAATTGGCAAGTATGTGAGGCAATCGATGGGTGTTCACTAAAGTTAGAAATCACTTTGCAATAAACATGTATGTCAAACCCTTGTGTTGTATAACTTAAACTAATGCAACGTTACAGGTGTGTTATAGCTCAATAAAACGGAAAAGAGGTAAAATTACATCCTTGAAGTCCCCACCAGTGTTTTCAAAGCACCCACTCGTGTCAGCTCCAGGACCATCTGGTTTGCATTTACAAGTATATTTAGGCTTCTTTTGGAGAAGAAGAGTCACTGGGGGAGTGAAATGGGGAACTAGTTTGGAAAAAAACCAGGGTGCACAGAGTCCCGGGAGCAACAGACCTGCTACTGTCCTTCCATGAGCAATCGCTGTGCTCTTCCGGTTTCTCTGTTCCTTGTCTGTTTCTCCTTTTCTTTGCTGTCTTGGGGACTCGCTGGGTCAAGCCTGTAGCCGGAAGTCTTCGGGGGGCTGCCTTCGGGTCGGTCTGTTGTGGCTCCAGGTCATGACCATTCCTCACGTCTCTGTTTATCATTGGCCCCTGCTTTCCAGTGTGTCCCAGAGAACACCTCAGTTCAAACCTCCTCCCCACCGGCTTCTGAGCTGGTATTTCCCAAGGGCCTGAGCTTTTATTGCCTTGTTTTTCTGCTTGCCAGACTCCGAGACAAAGCCCTCTTGTTCCTTTGTGAGCAGCCTGGAGTCACCACCCAGAAGTTGTCACTGACACACTCCCAAGATATCTTTAAAGAGAAATCCCCACACATGTCTCCAAGTGTGTTAGCCCTGTCCCTGAGACCCTTTTCTGGATGCGGTGCTGGTTCAGAAATCCCACAGCAAAATCCATGCAGAAGAAATCATCATTTCAACTGGGAAACAAAACCACCCTGAGTTTTGTGACACCTCATGGCACTCACTCAGATGACCCCGAACGTCACCAGGGCCAAGATGTTGCGAATGGCAGATACCGTCACTACGGCTGTGGGACCTGGGGCGTGGTGTGGCCGGTGCCGGCTGCACGCTTCAGTTCACGGGGCCACTTCCCCGGGCTGGGGGGAATGTCCTCCTGACAGCTGAGGGCCCTTTCATGTGCATTCTGCTTATATTCGGTGAGCTGAGTGAAAAAAGGACCGTTTGTGATTTGAGGCCATGCAAGACAGTGAATCTGTTCAAATAACACAAAAATGACTTAAAATTTTTTTAGTGTTTATTTATTTGTGACAGAGAGAGACAGCACATGAATGGGGGAAGAGCAGAGAGACAGACAGAGAGAAAGAGAGAGAGAGAGAGAGAGAGAAGACCCAGAATCAGAAGCAGGCTCCAGGCTCTGAGCTGTCTGCACAGAGCCCAACGCGGGGCTCAAACCCACAAACCGTGAGATCATGACCTGAGTCAAAGTTGGACGCTTAACCGACTGAGCCACCCAGGGGCCCCAAGAATGGTTTTATAAGGAAATTCTCTCAGTCTTTTGGGGACACGGACCCAGTGCTGCCAGGCTCTTAGAAAGGGTCGCTCTGGTGTTCAAAATGCCACAGTGTGACCTAATAGGTTTTTCCTTTTAACATTTTATTCTGGAATATTTCAAAATTGTCTATACAGAAGTAGAAAGAAGAGTCTAATGGGCCTCCAGCCACAACGGTTACCCACTTGAGGCCGGTTTCACTGGACGTGTACTTCCCACCACCTCCCTGCACGCTCCCACCCCCCTTATTCTGGAGCAAATCCAAGACTCTAACCTCATCTAGAAATATTTCATATGCATCGCTAAAGGATTAGAATTCTTTTAAAAAATAAGGCAAAAACAGAGAGGGAGGCAAACCATAAGAGACTCTTAAACACAGGGAACAAACTGAGGGTTCCTGGGGGGAGGTGGGTGGGGTGGCCAGCTAGACAGATCATGGGCATTAAGAAGGCCACTTTTGGGGCGCCTGGGTGGCTCAGTCAGTTGAACGTCCAATTTCAGCTCAGGTCATGATCTCACTGGGTTCGAGCCTCAGGTCGGGCTCTGTGCTGACAGCTTGGAGCCTGGAACCTGCTTCAGATTTTCTGTCTCCCTCTCTTTCTGCCCCTTCCTTGCTCATGCTCTGTCTCTGTCTATCAAAAAATAAAATAAAATGTTTAAAAAAAAAAAAGAAGGCCACTTTCTGGCGTGAGCACCAGTGTCATATGTCAGAGATGAATCACTGGGTTCTACTTCTGAAGCCAAGACTACACTGTAGGTTAACTAACTTGAATTTAATTAAATAAATTTAAAACAATACAACCCGTCTTCTGTTAGCACATCTAACCGGTAGACAGGAAATCCTTAAAATGTTCAAATATCCGGCTGGTGTTCCAATTTGCCCATTGCTTCATAACTGTTTTTCTTTGTCGTGTTTACTCATTTATCTCTACATTTTGTTTTCATCTGGATCAAAGTAAGATCCACACATTATACCTGGTTGTCGTGTCTCGTAAGTCTCTTTATTAAGTTCTTTCTATCTCTCTGGCACGTGTGCGAGTTGTTTTTCTAAGGGAAACTGGGTTCTCCACTGTCTGGAAAGACTGGAATCTTCCCACAGTCTGGATTTTGCTGGCTACATCCTCTTGACATGGTTCAACATTTTATTCCATCGTCCTAACAGGTAGCCCTACTTTTTCCTCTCCTCTTTAATGTGAATGAGGTGAAGGAAAGACCCAGAACTGGCCCTCAGTGACAGCAGATTATATTGAATATGTTCTCCCTCTGTAAAGGCAACTGTCCTGGTGCCTGGGTGGCTCAGTCGGCTAGGCGTCCGATTCAGCTCAGGTCACGATCTCACAGTCCGTGTATTCGCAAGCCCCTAGTCAGACTCTGTGCTGACAGCTCAGAGCCTGGAGCCTGTTTCTGATTCTATGTCTTCCTCTCTGCCCCTCCCCCACTCATGCTCTGTCTCTGTCTCTCTGTCTCAGAAAATAAATAAACATTAAAAAAATTTGAGGGGCACCTGGGTGGCTCAGTCAGTTGAGCATCCGGCTTTGGCTCAGGTCATGATCTTGCGGTCCGTGGGTTCAAGCCCCACATCAGGCTCTGTGCTGTCAGCTAGCTCAGAGCCTGGAGCCTGCTTCAGATTCTGTGTCACCCTCTCTCTCTGACCCTCCCCTGCTTGCACTCTCTCAAAAATAAATTTAAGAAGCATTAAAAAAATTAAAATTTAAAACAAATTAAAAATTTTTGAAAAGGCAACCATCCCTGGTGTTGGGAGGTGTTTTATTTATTTCCCCCCCACAGACTCTGGTAGCCTACCGGGTCACTCCCTAATTTGTCTGGGTGGTTGGAAGGATGGCAGTAAATTCCAGAACACAAGCGACCCTGCCTATTTATTTTCCAGCGAGTTAAATATAAACACTCAGACCTTGAGTTTCAAGCAATCAACATTTGCTCATACAAAGTTTACTTTTCTTTGCAGTACCATTTGTTTATTTTAAACAGCCTATTTGGACTCACTCACTGACCCCCACCCCTGCTGGTCATCAACCCAGCCGCGGGGCGGGGGTGGGCGCCGAGGGGGGAAGAGGAGAAGAAAAGTTGAAAACACTTAGTCCCTTGCCACCTGAATCCCTTTAGGCTACTTCACAGAATCTCAATGCAAACAACCTGCAGTGTTGACCCTGAAATGTCAACAGGAGAGGCCCTCCTGTGCCACACGTCCCCTCAACTCCCCCTCTATTTCCAAATGGTTTCATTAAAAAGCAACGAACCAGCATTGTTGAGAAGGGGATGCTGGGCTGTTGTCCTGTTTGGGATTTGGTTCAGACCCATGGTCCACACTCTTTACGAGCTGAGAGAACATGGACATCACAGAAATTAGGACTGTTGTCCAGATACCCTAGATTTCCTATCCTGTCATGGGCCTATCATCAGTTCAGTTCTATAGAATCTAGGGAGTTCGTTTTTCCCCTCTCCTTAAGCAAGGTCTGCCACTGAGAGGCTGGAACTGCATCTGGAAGAGGAACTTCCCGAGCACTTTATAGAAGCTCCCGTTCCATCCACGTCATGCAGGCTTAACTAAGTTCTCTCCAAGGAGCCCATCCTGCGGACTTCGGTGCCACCCCAGGAGACACTGCTCTTTCTCACCACCTTCCTCGAGGCACCGGGTCTCTATTCTCTCTCCCCACTGCATTGCACTGGAGCCACAGAGTCTTGGTTAGTGAAAGGAAAACAATAGCAGGTCAAGGAACCTGCCCCCATTGTGTTACTTCTAAAACAAAGGGCATCTCTTGAATTAGAACGCAAGAGAAAGGGAAAGAAATGGAATCCTACTAGGATCTGGCAAACTCAAGGGGAGCTGGCTGTCTGAGGAGTGTGATCCCTACCCCAGCCTCCCACTGTGCTGGGGACATGAGCTTTGCACCCAACGCCTCCACTCCAGGCAAAATGTTCTAACTCGGTTAGTACCGTGGTGAAGAGTGTTCATGTCCTGAGATTTTAAAAACCTGGAATGAAATTCTACCTCTGCCATTTAAGACCTTTCCTACTTTGGACAATGTTTGCCTCTCAAAGTCTCCATGTTCTCATCTGCAAATAAGGAAATTGAGATATATACTTCATTCATATGGTTGTTTGGGGGATGAAAACGAGATAGCAAATCCACCTACATCAGTAGTATTAGATCTGGAATTTCCTCCCTTCCCCCACTCCCAAGAGGTAATAAAGAAAACTATTTAGGAGTCAGAAAGATGAATTAGTCTACCTTAGCTTTTCCAAGTGTAGCAAAGCAGAAATGTAGCAAAAAATAGGTTTGTTGAGCGAGGAGGGGGAGGGGCACAGAACTGTAGGATTGATCCTCCCTGAGTCTATAGGGATTTTTGAATTGGAGGATGACAAGAAGGAACTAGGAGTTCGGAAACAGAGACAATGGCATAGAAAGTGAGACAGGTCGACTTCAAAGGTGAATGTCCTTGGTGTTTGCCATCCTACTCGTCCATGCTAGTTCTGATTTCATCCCTCATGTTGACTTTTTTCGAGATGTTCAAAACTACACATGAATGAGAAAGAAAACAATACGCTGGCTGATGTATTGTTGCTGTTTTCAAGACAATTTAAGACAGGTTTGAAAGCTTTCGGCTAGTTTTCCTAAGCCAATGAATCTTTTATATATAACAAGTGAGAACTTCAGAATCTTCTAGGATGAATGGGAGTATCTATACCTGGTTTTCTCTGGGGAAAATAAGCTAGCTCTTCCAAATGATCCAGCCACACATCTTTGAGAACGAGTCATTCTACCCTGAGAATACGTAAAGTTGTGCCCCTCAGGCAAGTACTGGAGAAGGGAATTAACCTAAATTTATTTCCACGGAAGTAGAAATACGTTGGAATCTTGTTTTACTGAAATGGTTGAAATCTGTCATTTAGTGTGTGTAGTCTCATTCGAGCTGTAGATTGACTTTCTAAAACATACCTAGTGAGCCCAGGACATGCTTTCTACTTTTCCTCATCAGCAAAAGGAAGTAAGAACAAAACTGAGAGTCCTAAGCACTCAATTTTTCATACAACAAAATGAAATTGGAATGCCGTGAGGATTTTACTTTTTATTCTTATTTATTTTTTTAAGTTTTTAAATTTAGACTCCAGTTAGTTAACATGCAGTGTAATAGGAGTTTCAGGTGTACAAGATAGTGATTCAACACTTCCGTACGGCACCCTGTGTGCATCACACGTGCCCTCCCTAATCCCCATCACCTGTTTAGCCCATCTCCCTACCCACCTCCCCTGTTGTAACCATCAGTTTATTCTCTATAGTTAAGAATCTTGCTTCTTGGTTTGCCTCTCCCTCTCTCATTTTTCCCTTGTTTGCTTTGTTTCTCAAATTCCACATATGAGTGAAATCACACGGTGTTTGTCTTTCTCTATCTTATTTCACTTGGCTTAACACTCTCTAGCTCCATCCATGTTGTTGCAAATGGCAAGATTTTGTTCCTTTTTACATCTGAGTAATATTCCATTATATATGTGTGTGTGTGTCTATGTGTATGAATACATGTGTGTATGTATACGTACGTGTGTTATGTGTGCGTGTGTGTGTGATCTTCTTTTTCCATTTATCACTCAATGAACATGGGTTGTTTCCATAATTAGTTATCGTAAATAATGATACTATAAACATCCAGGTGCATGTATCCCTTTGAATTAGTATATTTGTATTCTTTGGGTAAATATCTAGTAGCATGATTGCTGGATCATGAGGTAGTTTTATTTTTAACTTTCTGAGGAACCTCCATACTGTTTTCCGCAGTGGCTGCACCAGTTTGCATTCCCACCAACATCCTATGAAGGTTCCTTTGTCTCCACATCCTCACCAACACCTGTTGTTTCTTGTGTTGTTGATTTTAGCCATTCTGACAGGGTGTGAGATGATATCTCATTTTAGTTTTGATTTGCATTTAATGATGATGAGTGATGTTGAGCATCTTTTCATGTGTCTGTTGGCCATCTGGATGTCTCCTCTGGAGAAATGTCTGAGTCTTTTGATTATTCACCTTTGGGCGTCGAGTCGTATCAGTTCTTTATATATTTTGGATACTAATTTTTTATCGGATATGTCATTTGCACTTTTTAGGTGAGGACTCTCATGTCCATAAATAACTTGTTCAAGGTCAGGAGGTCATCAGATAGCTTAGCCATGAGTCCACCTGTAGCCTGCCAGTTCCAAAGTCCGTGTTCTTTCTATTACAGCGCTCTGCCTGCTGTGGCAACCACTGGATGGCATAGGAAAGAGTGCTTAGAGGCACCCCCATTCTTTTGTCACAACTTATAGTGCAGTTTGTCCTCTTAGTGACTGGTCCCCGCCATAATTTAAGGGTCAGAGGTCCTAAGAGCATCCCTCACAAGGTTACAGAGTTATACAGAGTTAGAGAGGGGCACAGCAGTTTCTGAAAGTAACACACACACACTCGCACAGAAGTGCACAATAGATAGAACACACATAGGATTCAGGATTAAAGTCTAAATGGGAAAGTAAACTATATCTAATACTTCTATATTAAGTGGGGAGATAAGGATTATAGGAGTAAACTACATCTAATAGGCCTATGTTAAAGAGGGGGCAGGGGCGCCTGGATGGTCAGTCAGTTGAGCATCCAACTTCGGCTCAGGTCATGCCCTCACAGTTTGTGAGTTCAAGTCCCAAATCGGGTTCTCTGCTCTCAGTACAGAGCCTGCTTTGGATCCTCTGATGCCCTTTCTTTCTGCCCCTCCCCCACTTGCATTCTCTCTCTCTCTCTCTCTCTCTCTCTCTCTCTCTCTCTCTCTCAAAAATAAATAAAACATTTAAAAAAATAAAGGGAACCAATATTATAGGTCTTCCCTCCCCAAACAGTAAGTAGATGTAGTTAGAGAATGGAAATTACAGAGATGGAAGGTTGTTTGGGAGAAAGAAAGAAAATCTGAAAGAGTTGTATCTATAAGCAGAAACCGGCAGCCTGGTTGGCAAATTCTAGCAGAGGGGTTTGCGCAAGCTCGGTAGAATGACTTATTCAACTTGGCCACCCATTAGCAGTCTCCGTTTACTGTGCAGACATTGATTCGGCTACAGCCGTTATTTTCTTAGAATAAAGTTGGTGGACATGAATGTGTATTGCTATGGTCCAGTGAGGGCAACAATTGCCAGTCAGTGCAGGGCGTTCCGTGTCCTAACTGCTGAGGTGAACTGGAGTCTTTATCAGAGCCCAGAGCCAGGTCTATCCCAACAGATAGCTCTGGACGCATTGAGAAGTGTTATCCAGAGCCTGGCTACTCACACCACCAAAGTAAGAAAGCAATGTGGGAAATAATCTGTAGATCTTCAAAATCTATCTAGGGTTCAGGTCTGGGAGTTGGTATTCTACGATGGGCTGACCTCCAGAAAGACAAGATCTAATACGTCTATTCCTTGGGACACCCGTGCTTATAAACTATTGTCCCCCTCTTTTTTTTTAAGCCAAGAGATGCTTTCCAAACATGTTTTCTCTTAAATTAAAAAAAAAAAAAAGGATATACTATAAGAAATCTAATCTATGTGCTTGTTTCCTTTAATCATCAAACTGATGCCTGGTTAATGGCAGTTGATAATCCACTATCTTCCATTCAAAACAGGAAGTTCTATTTTTCTCACTGCACACAAATTAAAACCTGAAAACATTTGAATTTGGTTTGAAATGTGTTTAGCTAAAGTTTCAAGTTAGGTCTGAACTAAAATAAGCATTCTCTAAACCTTGCTATAAAAGTTTTTTTTTAATGTTTATTTTATTTTTGAGACAGAGAGAGAATGTGAGTGAGAAAGGAGCAAAGAGAGAGACAGAATCCTAACAGGCTCCAGGCTCCGAGCTGTCAGCACAGAGCCCGTCACAGGGCTCGAACACACCAATTCCAAGATCATGAGCCGAGCCAAAGCCAGACGCTCACCCGACTGCGCCACCCAGGCGCCCCTCTAAGTCTTGCTTTCCATCTTGGGCTTGGTTTTCAGAGCCACTTGACATACACAATATACCTTTTACTGAGAATCAGGAAAAAAGTGGTACTGAAACCACAAAGAAACTGTTAACGTCCTTTGAGTTCTGTCAATTAACTCTTTAAGACCCTACGGGGTAATTTGAGGACTCATTGTCATTCCAGTCATAAAAACTGGTTGGAACTTTTACCACCACCCAGAGGTCATTGAACTGAACTGCAAAAACAAGGGAAAAAATGTTTATTAAAGTGACTATGAACTCCCAGCCATATCATTTATTTTCCATTACTGTATCTAATTGACATAATATTAGATTCCTCAAAGAAACAAGTGATTTACAGAAAGTAGGGAATGTTCACCCTTCCAAAGAATGGAGAAGACCACCTGGAAAAACAGGTTGCTCTGCACATATTGAACTAAAGTTGTCACTTCTTGTACCAGCTGTTTTAAATGAAGTATGTCGTCTATGATTTATTCTTTGCCTTTGACTCAGAGTTTCAGTCATTTGCATTTGCACAGCCATTAGTCTTAACTAAGCTTGCTGGTGACTCTGAAGCCACCTCAGGGTCCCTCTGGGTTTTAGTGGCCTTCCTCTCTGGGGAACACGGGCAAAAAATTGGTTCGGAGCCATTGGATACCAAGATTCTTCCCACAATCAGACAGGCCTTCTTTTTTTTTTTTAAGTTTATTTATTTTTGGTAATATTTACACCCAACATGGGGCTTGAACTCATGACCCCAAGATCAAGAGTTGAACACTCTTCAAACTGAGCCCACCAGGTATCCCTGAAATAAAACTTCTGATGGAGGTTCTGGAGATGACTCCTTTCTGCATCTGACTTTTAGAATCTGTGGCTTATGGAGAAGACTTTTTTTTTAAGCTGTAGGAAATGTTACCAGTCCATAAATACTTAATAAATAACACTTAGGGTCCTCTTTGGAGACCAGGAAAGCCTGTGGACACCCATCTTCTCTCTCTCTCTAGCCTTCTCTTATTTGTCTATATCTCCCTGGAAGGAGTTTGTACACATGTCTGTTTCTCCAGGTTTTGCACCTGATGCCGAAGGGATGGGCTGCTTCTGATAGCCAATGGGGCTTGCATTCATGAGTCCTTCGGGACTGTAGCAAAAAAGCGAGCATTTATTAATGGGCATGGGAATAACTCCCCTCCCCCATGGCTATAAACCTGGGCCAAGTATAGATAGAACAAGCAAAAATACCCATCTCCCAATTTCTCCTTGGAAGAGGCATGACTACATACTTTCCTAGCTGCTGTCTATCAGCCTGAGTTCTAATAATTTTGCACATAGATGCTGACTACGATGCTGTCCCTTTGGGACACTGTTGGGTCATGGCATACCTTCAACTACTGGGAAGTACCAACAACAACAAAAAAAGGCAGTTTAAACAATCACAATCACAAAAGTGAGCAAACCAAGAGATCAGACCAGGCTGATTGCCAGAGTTCATCTCGGCACAAGACCAAACTGTCAGGACCAGAAGAGATAAGTATTTTCTCTAAGGCACAAAAGCCAATGGAGAGTTAAGGAAAATGAAGAAACAGAGGAGTATGTTCCAAACAAAAGAACATGACAAAGCTCCAGAACAAACCTTAATGAAACAGAGGTGAGTGATAGACAATTCAAAATAACAATCATAAGGTGGTCACTAAGCTCCAGAGAACAATGCATGGACAAAGTGAGATTACAACCAAGAGATAGGAAATATAAAAATGTACCAAACAGCAAGAAAAATAAGTCAATCAGAGAAAGACAAATACCATATGACTTCACTCACATGTGGAATTTAAGAAACAAAACAAACAAACAAGAAAAAAAGGGGAGAGGCAAACCAAGAAATAGATTCCTAACAACAGAGAACAAATTGATATTTACCAGAGGAGAAGTGGGTGGAAGAATGATGGGGATTAAAGAGAACACTTATCATGATGAAAAATGAAATAAAATTGATTTAAAAATGTATCAAATGGAAATCACAGAGCTGATTTATGGAAAAATTCAATAGAAGGGTGCTTGGGTGGCTCGATTGGTTAAGCCTCTCAGTTAGCGAAGCTCAAGGTCATGATCTCACAGTTTGTGGGGTTGAGCCCTGCACTGGGCTCTGTGCTGATGGCTCATAGCCAGGAGCCTGCTTTGGATTCTGTGTCTCCCTCTCTCTCTGCCCCTCCACCACTCATGCTCTCTGTCTCTCAAAAATAAATAAAATGTTAAAGAATTTAAAAAAAATCAATAGAGAGTTTCAACAACAGACTAGATCAAGCAAAGAAAGGATCACTGAACTTGAATACAGGGCTATGGGATTCATTTACTCAAAGGAGGGAGGAAAAGAGGAAAAATAGCTTAAGGGCTTATAAGATATCATCAACCAGACAAATATATACATCATAGGGTTCCTAAGGAAGAAGAGAGAAAGAGGTATAAAGTTTATTCAAAGATATAATAGTTGAAAACTTTCCCAGCCTGGGGATGTGGCGGGGTGGGAGGTGTAACAGATACTCAAATCCAGGAAGCTGAGAGGGTTCCAAATAAAATGAATCTAAGAGACCCACGCTAAGACACATTAAGATTAAATTTGTGATGGGGTACCTAGGTGGCTCAGTCAGTTAAGTGTTCGGCTTTGGCTCAGGTCATGATCTCATAGTTCGTTACTTTGAGCCCCACATCGGGCTCTGTGCTGACAACTAGCTCAGAGCCTGAGCCTGCTTCGAATTCTGTGCCTCCCTCTCTCTCTGACTCTCCCCTGCTCATGCGCTCTCTCTGTCTCTCAAAAATTAATAAAAAACATTAAAAAAAAATTTTTTTAAGATTAAATTTGCAAAAACTTGTTATATATATATGGGAACCCTGATAAAAATTATCAGCAGAATTTTCAACAGAAACTTTGCAAAGCAGAAAGGAGTAGCATGATATATTCAAAGTGCTGAAAGAAAAAAGGCAAGCCAAGTGTTCACTCCTCTATCCAGTCATGTTGTCGCTCAGAATTGACGGAGACATAAAGAGTTTTTTAGAGAAACAAAATCTCCATTAGAGCAGCCTTGCAAGAAATGTTACAAGGAGTTCTTCAAGCTGAAACAAAAAGACTAATTTTAACAAGAAAATACATAAAAGTATATATCTCACTGGTAAAAGCAAATACATACTGTGTGTCGATTACATCTTAATAGAACTAGGGGAAAAGTACATATATGATTAAATTCTGAATATTTTAATGTTGCAATGGTGGTGGGTAAATCACACGCCAATGGGAAGGTTAGAAGACAGAAGTATTAAAAATAACTGTAATTACAATAATTTGTTAATGGATACACCATGATAACTAACACTACAATAATTTGTTAATGAATACACCATCTAAAAAGATGTGTATTATGACATTAAAGCCATAAAATGGGGTAGGAATGTATAAACATAGAGCTTTTGTATCCACTTGAAGTCAAGTTGTCAGCTTAAAACAAACTGTTATTAATATGAAATGTTTTATAAATAAAATAAATAAAATAAACGGCCATCAGAGGACCATTACAGTGCCAGCTAGTGGTCCAGACTCTTGCCCAGAACAGCCTATATTGAGTGATGCTGAGTGTATCTATGCCTATGGACTATGTAAAGAGTGTGAAAGGAGAGGGTGTGCATAACTTTTTGTGTCTTATAGGTTCTGTGTGTGGTATCACGAAATGACTATTCCACATCCCATGTATTTTGAGGTTAGTGAGCAAAACTGACAAGTAGAGTTTGCAAGAAGCAGTTTTTTCCCAATTGGATGATTTCAAAATAAACTGCTTACAGATGGTTTTCATTGCACGTAACTGGAAAGTGTAGACTTTTGCCAGATTTGCCCACTTTTGCATCTGGGACTGTAGTGGGTTATTGAATGGTCTTCTGTGGTTAGAAGCTCTCTCCTTTTATAGTAATGCCAGGGGCAGAGTTGGCTCTAGGGACCAGAGAACATTTCTTCTTTCCACTCAAGAAAAGTGTCTTCTACCCAACGTGCCTCTTTGAAATGCAAGGACAATACAATTCACTGAGACATTCTGCTAGTCATTAACTGTCTTGGGGATCTGGGGTACTCAGATGGGGGTTCAGCATCCTTTCATTTACAGGGAAACCATTCAGACCTCCTTGGATCAAAGCAACGAGAGTGGCCCATGGAAAGAGTTAATATTCTTTAGAAACAAGAACTGAAAGAAATGGTCAAAAGATTTGAGGTATCTCTTTCAAATTAATCAAAATGAGGACATCAAGGAAAATACAGTGGGAGAGATTTAGACACGTTCTATGATCACAACGAACCCTCAGTAAGTTATATCCAAATAACAGGAGGGGGAAAAAAAGAGAGCATTACATGGATGTCAGAGAGTGTCAAGTGAATCTCGACTGGATAAGAATTACATTGATTAAGTTGGAATCCTGTGAGGAGGGAAGATGTCTTGAGTCACCCTTAGTGATCTAAACCTAGACCAGACTAGGACAAAACAGAAATACCAGTGTTACTGTGGAAAGAGAGATTCTCAGAGATGTCTCCTCAACCATGGAAAAGCCAGGACAAGCCCTGATGAGTTGGACTAAGGGCAGATGTTTGACTGATAAAAAGCTTTGCAACCCATGAAAAAAGCCAGAAAGGACAAGATAGGAGACAGGAAGTCCCCAAAGAATCAAATGCCTTGGTGCCAGTCTCAAGATGCAGAGCCTAACTTAGAAATCCCCTTCCATTTTTTAAAGATTGGGACTAAAATCCACAGGTCTAGTGAAGCGATTCTGAACAGAAATGCCTGAGAAGCTTGATTGCGGGGGGCGGGGGGGGGGTAGATCTGAGGACAGGAGGAAGAAGAAATAAAACTCTATTAAAGTACCTTGGACATTATTATATGAGGAGTTAGTATTTCTCTAGGGTTCCAAACGGAGTGTTCGCTCCTCTGTGATGGTGGTGATTGGTGGTCAGGATTATTTCAACTCATTGTAACCACTGCAAACATGAAGCATCAGACCCAAGGGCTGAGGAATTTTGGTTTTTCATCTTAAAGTGTTATAGTACTTCAAACTGCACCAGACTCCAGACACTCCCTTAAAACACACAGTCAGAAATGCTGTTTACATATGCAGAAACAAAGACATACATTGTTAAGTGAGAGATACAGGGACATCCAGAGTGTCCTATGACCGGGGACATTGTCTCATGACTTGTCCTGTTACAATCACCACTGAATATCGCTCTCCCAACCCTCCTCCTTCCTGTAGGTATGTGTTAAGGAGGCCTCGCTTTTCTGTGGACTTTTAATGATGCTTGTTTGGCCCTATGCTAACCTCACATTAATGAAATGGCCTGGTCTTAAATTTGTAGAGGACAGGGATGTCACTGGGCAGCGGGGACATGCCTTGATAGATTGCCATCTATGTCCACATGTCCCTGAATCACTGATATCCTGCCTGGTCTTCCATCTTTAGTGTTTCACTGTCCTTTCTAAAAGATCAGCCTCCCTTTTCATGTTCCACCACAGAAACCATGAAGAGGAGTTATAAATTCTTTTAAGTTGAAAAAATGATGTAGAATTAAGTGTTCTCAACTTGAAGGCTGTCCTATCGTCCCTGAAGCCCAGGATCTAGAGGCTTGGCCAGTAATAGTGGTCCAACACTGCTCCTCTATCAGAGCATTCGTTCCAACAGATCCTGACCTTGCGGAGTCCAAGAAAAGTGTGGTCCAGCTTCCTGTTCTTTTCCTGATTTATAAAAATTTAAATTTAAAGCTTTAAAAAACATTTTTTAAGGTTTATTTTTGAGAGGGAGCATGAGTGGGGAAGGGGCAGAGAGAGAGGGAGGCACAGAATCTGAAACAAGATCCAGGCTCTGAGCTGTCAGTGCAGAGCCTGAAGTGGGGCTCGAACTCATGAACTGTGAGATCAATGACCTGAGCTGAAGTTAGTTGCTTAACTGACTGAGCCACCCAGGTGCCCCTATAAAAATTAAAATTGAATTGAATTAAGATGAAATAAGTTGAATTGAGATACTTAAAATGATGGCTGATTCATGCTTAGGTAACATTTATTCATGAAAATCGTGCCATCATGAAGCTCATGGTTGAATAAAGGTCCTTCAGAAAAGATGCCCAAGGGGGTAGAGAAAGCATTTGGAAACCCAAGGACTATAAGGCCCAAACTTGAATGACAAATAAAAATGACAGGATCAACCTCATCAGAGAGAAAACCATATTGGAACTAACAAAAATAGTACATCTAAAATTCAGCAACTTGAAATTTTTTTAAATTTATTTACTGAGGCTTATGTTTCCACACAACCAAAGGCTTTCCAAGAAGAACTACATCAAAGGGACCTCGGGCAAATGCTTGAAAATAATAAGGCTTTGAAAGCAAAGCCTGGATTACAGGGTAGGCTGTTCATTTTGGTTTTGGGCAGAATCATTTCCAGACACACAGACCATCTGAGCTCATAAAACAAAAGTTTGCGTTCCAGCAGTATGGCCTTTGAACAGATGTCACCAGTTTACCCGGCCCGAAATATCCACTCACAAGGACACAAACAAGTTGGAGGCCCAACTTCTGGCTTTCTAAGGACAGGCCTTGGTACTCAGAGGTCTGGGGTAGGACACCGGGCACTCTGGCCAAAAGTCTGCAGTATGCTCGGACATCTCCCCACAGAGGAGTGAGCTATCCCTCTGGCCTCGACCTGCCAGCCCAATCCGGGCCTCTGGCAGCGTTTACTGAATCCTGGCCCTGTCGCAAAGCCCACAGGGACAACAGTTCATTTGGTGCAGATGGCAGAAAGGCCCGACGGGAGACCTGACTCTCCGCAGCAGAATTTCTGCAGCCGTTCAAACAAAAACACTTTCCTTTTGCTTGGCAGAGGCCATGTCAGTTTCTGGGAGTCTGATATGTTGGTATGTTTTGGAGACAGGGGAGGAGTGACCCTGCACTAATAGTCTTGGAAGATTTGGAAACTCAAGGACATGGACAAATTAAGTCCAGCAGGTCTAGGGCATTTGGTTGGGCATGGTAATCACCCTGGCTTTCTGGGTTAACTGTGAACTCCACTTCATACACAGCCTTCTATCTAATCTAAGAACATTCAGACCCAATGAATAAACTCGATAAGGAATGGATGAATGAATGAATGTTAGCCTTTCTTTGGTAGGAACCAGTCAATATTTAAAACAAAATGTACTGTTTGTTTTATTTGTGAAGGAGAGAGAGAGACAGACAGAACATGAGCAGGAGAGGGGCAGAGAGAGAGGGAGACACAGAATCTGAAACAGGCTCCAGGCTCTTAGCTGCCAGCACAGAGCCCGATGCCGGGCTTAAACCTGTGAACTGTGAGATCATGACTTGAGCCGAAGTTGGATGCTTAACCGACTGAGCCACCCAGGTGGCTAAAACCAGCCAATATTATACATGCTTAGTGAGTGTTTCAGAGAGTGTTTTGAGCCATTCTTTTTATGCTCCATAAGTAATAATCCTCAAGTAAACTTATCTTCAACCTTAGCTTTGAAGGACCAGTGACATGAGCCCAAAATAAAAGCACAAGGTCTTGGGGGACCTGGGTGGCTCAGTCGATTAAGCATTTGACTTTGGCTCAGGTCATGATCTCATAATTCGTGAGCTGAAGTCCCGAATCGGGCTCTATGCTGACAGCTCAGAGCCTGGAGCCTGCTTCAGATTCTGTGTCTCCCTCTCTCTCTCTCTCTGCCCCTCCCCTGCTCACACTCTCTCTCTCTGTTTCTCAAAAATAAATAAACATTAAAAAAATTTTTTTAAGCACCAGGTCTAGATTAAGTCACAAACTGAATAATAAGTTAAGCCACTACTACTTGTTGCCTGAACAGGTTGGGCGCTTCTGAGAAACAGGGACAGCTTCATGGTCAGAAGCCTGGGGTCAAGGTCCAGAAAGAGGCTGTGCTCTTTCCGCTCAGCCATAAAGATTTGCCCTGCTTTCTCTGGAAACTATGTGCCTTTACTCGCCTCCATTGCTTTACTTTGGCTGGGCTACCCCCAAACATTTGGAGCGTTTTCCTGCTGAAACCCCTACGTGCTTTGCTGTCCAGCTTTCTCAGAAGCTGCTTCCCTCATGGGTCCTTTCCAGCCTGAAGCGGTTTTCTTCTTTTGAGCCCTAGTGGTGCCTTTTTATCTTAGGATATTTAGATATTTCTCTGCAATGATGTTAGGAAGCTTGGAAGCTCACCTTATGCATCCTTCTAGATTGTAAAGTCCTGGAGAAAATAAATACACATGCACATATGTATATACTGTATTAATATGTATCAATAAGAGTATCCCATTATTACATGCACATATGTATATACTGTATTAATATGTATCAATAAGAGTATCCCATTATTATAATTACTCAAATCTCCCTTGCCTGCTATAGTCTCAGAACACGGTGGATGTCAAGTCGTCAATGGATAAGAATTCGATAAACTGAGCACCGATGGCTGGCACAGGATGAGACCCAGCCATAGAAGAACCAGCCAACTTTCTTCAAAGGATGTCATTTCTTGGAACCCACTCACATAATCACAATGCTAGTAGCCTCCCTGCCCACTGAGATCCAATAAACTTGTCTAAACCTTAATTCTATGGCCTGAGAGAATCCAAAGCTCATGATTTCTGCAAATTCTTTTTTTTTTTCAAGTTTATATATTTATTTAGGGGTGGGGGCAGGCAGGGAGGGGCAGACAGAGAGAAAGAGAGAATCTCAAGCAGGCTCCGTGCTGTTAGCACAGAGCCCAATGCAGTGTTTGAACCCACAATCTGCAAGATCATGACCTGAACTGAAACCAAGAGCCAGAAGCTTAACTGATTGAGCCACCCAGGTGCCCCCAATTTCTACAAATTCTAGCACCTCATTTCCTCCTGCACTTGTCAGCTTCAACGCTCTGATCTCCAGGACTGCTTCCTCTGTGTGCATCAGTATGTCAAGCTGTCCCTTCTCTGGCTTTGGCATGAAGCTTGACCCCAGCAGGTATCTCTGTTTCTTCTGTAGACTTTATTCACCTTGCAGTATAGGGGCATCCTGGCACATTTGGACTCCTCTGCCACCCCATCTTCCCTACCCCATCATCATTCTGGAATCATAAATCCACCCCTCCTCCCTTGTCTTACCCAGGAAACTGCCCATGCGAGGTCCCGTGGGGTCTCACCTACTACCTCAAAGGGCTTATTAAAGTCTTTCTACTAGACCTACACAATTCCCTTTGCAAAAAGAATTCCAGGGATGTTTTTTCTATTCATTACCTGACAATATGCCAATACAGTATGGGACTATGATATAAGGACACTGTGTGGCGTCTTCTGGTTTTCCATATGCCTGGAACCAGATCAAACTGCATCGCTCTTTTAGCTTTTTCACTTTGGTCTTCGTTGTTTCCAATTCTTAGCTCCTAGTTCTTATTTCATGCATTCATTTATCTGAGATAGATTTATTGCCACCATTCGATGTGCCAAGTATTTATTTCATAAAAACAAATAACAGATTTCCAGTCTCTGGGAACCTGATTCAAACTGAGCCTGTCTTACCCATCGGCTCACCTGGTCCAAGGGAAAGAGTTCCAAGTGTTCCTCTTGCACGAAGAGATGCTGTCCCTTACTTCAACCTGAGACTCAGTGACCAACTTCCAAATTCTTATGTTTCAGTAGACACTGGGGCAAGCTGGGTCTTCAGTGTCTCATTTCATGAAAGAAATTAAGTTTAACACCAACTGAATATTAGCCCTGAGGAAAAAGCTGAAACCCAACATAACTGGTTGAAAGGAAAAGAAAAGGCTAATTTATTCAATCCTTTTGGAACAGATGAAAATACTCTGAAAATAACCTTCCTTTCATGACCTTTGAAGTGTTCTTATTAAGATCAAATATTTCTCTTCCTTGAATATAAATACGTTCCTTCAAATATCCTTGAAATGTTTGGTCAGTGTCTAGAGCTAAAAAACTGTGTACCTTCAATAGTTATCAAAGAAGGAGCCAAATATTTTGAAATGTCTGTGATATTTTTTATTGAAGCACAGTTGAAATACAATATTATATTAGGTCCAGGTATGTGACATAAAGATTGGACATTTATCGGCATTACCAAATGATCACCATGATAAGTCTAGTTACCATCTGTTACTATTTAAAATTATTACAGTATTATCGACAATATTCCCTATGCTGTACTTACAGCCCTGTGACTGATTTATTTTATAACTGGAAGTTTATAGCTCCTAATCCCCTTCACCCCTTTTGCCCATCCCCCACACCCCTTCTCCTCTGGCGATGACCTGTACTATTTTTAAATCACCGGATCAAGATCAAACTTTCTTCCTGACTTCCTGCATTGTAGAATGAAGAAAACATGCTTATGTTAAAAACTAGAGTCCTGGCATTGTGAAAGAAAGAACGCATGGGAACTAATACTTAAGTGTTGCCTTTGTATCAAGTGCGGGGGTAGGCAGTTTATAGGCAGTTCATTCAATCCTAAGGGAAAGTCGCCTCCAAGTAGCTTGTGTTGTTTCGCTGTCCCCACTTCGGAGATAAGGAGATTGAGGGGGAGGGGGAGTCAGACCCAAAGTTCATTCTCTTTACTGGTGGTTCATTTTATTTATTTATTTATTTATTTATGTATGTATGTATGTATTTATTTATTTTAAAAGTTTTTAAATTTTATTTTGAGAGAGAGAGAGTGTGTGCAAGAGAGCAGGGGAGGGGCAGAAAGAGATAGCATAGAAATAGCACAGAGCCCTATGTGGGGCTCCAACTCACAAACTCTGAGAGCATGACCTGAGCTGAAATCAAGAATCTGACGCTTAACCACTGAGCCACCCAGGCGCCCAGGCGCCCCATGCTGATGGCTCATTTTAAACTGGGAATTTATTTCTCTCCTTATATAGAATTAACTTCTGAGGTCATGAACCCCCAACTCTCACATTCAAATGCAGAATTCCAAAGATGCTTTGTCTGCAAATTTTTAACTGTAACTCTTTATTTTACAAGTCGTTTAGTTTGTTTGAGGATTATAGTTAAGACATGTTCAGTTGTAGGAGGAAAATATATTTCTCACATTTCTTAAATAGGGTCAAAGAACTGTGGAAGGGGCTGTTGACAACCCTTTATTATCTGACTCTTACTATACACTTTGTGTTAAATCACATCGCTAACCTACTGAGAAAATGTATCATTTCAAAATTTGAAGAGATTCTAGATGCTGTCTACTGCAGTGTTTCTCAAATGTTGATTTGTACACAGACTCCATTAGAATCACTTGGTGAGTGTTTTGAAAATACAGATTCCTGGGGACTCTTGGGTGGCTCAATGGGTTAAGCATCTGACTTCAGCTCAGGTCATGATCTCACAGCACGTGAGTTTGAGCCCCACATCGGGCTGTGTACTGACAGCTCAGAGCCTGGAGCCTGCTTCAGGCTCTGTGTGTGTCTCTCTCTCTGCCCCTCCCCTGCTCGTGCATTATCTCTCTCTCAAATATAAACAAACATTTAAAAACATTTTCTATAGATTCTTGAGCCTTTGCCTTATGACTCCTTTTAAAAACTTCAAGGCAGGATGCTGGGAATCCAAATTTAAATTTTTTAAATTGATCCTCAGACGTATTTAAACCCGAGGAATCCCTTCCAGGACACCCCCAACACATCAGCAGGCAGCTTCATGGTGGACACTTGCAGGACAGAGTTACAGCCCCAGAGTAAACTTGCTGTTTTTTAGTGGGATATTACTGGTTTCTTAACTTAAAATATGACACCTTAAAATTTTTATTCATTAGTTCCCATTTCTGTCCTCAAAAGATACACAGAGTACGAGAAATCCCTTAGAACATGAGCATTCAAATATTCCAAGGCAGCTAATATGGTTTCCGTTAGGCTTTTTCTTCTCTGAGCTAATGTCATTCTTTAAATTTTTTTTAAGTTTATTTATTTATTTTGACAGAGGGGGAGGGGCAGAGAGAGAAGGAGAGAGAGAATCCCAAGCAGGCTCTGCACTGGCAGCGCAGAGCCCAACACAGGGCTCTGTCCCACAGCTGTGAGACCATGACCTGAGCCAAAACCAAGAGTGAGACGCTTAACTGACTGAGCCACCCAGGCACCCCATGATCTTTTCTTATAACCCACAAATTCCTTAACCTTTCCCCTATCAGAAAGACAGTTCAGAGAAGATCAAATCCGAGTGACCAATATATACAAAACTTAACTAACAGTAGAGAGTGCAAATTAAAATAACAATGTCGTATTTTTTTATACCCATCAGAATGGCAAAACTTAAAGAGCAATCATATTTATTGTTTGTAGAGATGTTTTATATTTCTGGTGAAAA